>NC_089839.1:2132527-2440027 GCF_035609145.1 Eleutherodactylus coqui
CTCTACACCAGGTGACATCCCACCACAAGATGTCGTTGTCAGCTTTACACCTGGTGACATCGCACTACCAGATCCCATTGTCAGCTCTACACTTGGTGACATCCCACTACTAGACTCCATTGTCAGCTCTACACCTGGTGACATCCCCCCACCAGACCCCATTGTCAGCTCTACACCTGGTGACATCCCCCCACCAGACCCCATTGTCAGCTCTACACGTGGTGACATCCTACTGCCAGACCCATTGTCAGCTCTACACCTGGTGACATCCTCCCACCAGACCCCATTGTCAGCTCTACACGTGGTGACATCCTACTGCCAGACCCCGTTGTCAGCTCTACACCTGGTGATATCCCCCCACCAGACTCCGTTGTCAGCTCTACACCTGGTGACATCCCCCCACCAGACCCCATTGTCAGCTCTACACGTGGTGACATCCTACTGCCAGACCCATTGTCAGCTCTACACCTGGTGACATCCTCCCACCAGACCCCATTGTCAGCTCTACACGTGGTGACATCCTACTGCCAGACCCCGTTGTCAGCTCTACACCTGGTGACACCCCAGCACAAGACCCCGTTGTCAGCTCTACACCTGGTGACATCCCTCCACCAGACCCCATTGTCAGCTTTACACCTGGTGACATTCCACCACCAGACCCCGTTGTCGGGTGTACACCTGGTGACATCCCTCCACCAGACCCCGTTGTCAGCTCTACACCCGGTGGTATCCCCCCAACCAGACTCCATTGTCAGCTCTACACCTGGTGACATCCCACCGCCAGACCCCGTTGTCGGGTCTACACCTGGTGACATTCCCCCACCAGACCCCATTGTCAGCTCTACACCTGGTGACATCCCACAACCAGACCCTGTTGTCAGCGCTACACCTGGTGACATCCCCCTACCAGACCCCATTGTCCGCTCTACACCTGGTGACATCCCCCCACCAGACCCCATTGTGGGCTCTACACCTGGTGACATCCCACGACCAGACCCCATTGTCAGCTCTACACGTGGTGACATCCTACTGCCAGACCCATTGTCAGCTCTACACCTGGTGACATCCCCCCATCAGACCCCATTGTCAGCTCTACACGTGGTGACATCCTACTGCCAGACCCAGTTGTCAGCTCTACACCTGGTGACACCCCAGCACCAGACCCCGTTGTCAGCTCTACACCTGGTGACATCCCTCCACCAGACCCCGTTGTCAGCTCTACACCTGGTGACATCCCTCCACCAGACCCCATTGTCAGCTCTACACCTGGTGACATCCCACAACCAGACCCTGTTGTCAGCGCTACACCTGGTGACATCCCTCCAGACCCCGTTGTCAGCTCTACACCTGGTGACATCCCACCACAAGATGTCGTTGTCAGCTTTACACCTGGTGACATCCCTCCAGACACCATTGTCAGCTCTACACCAGGTGACATCCCACCACAAGATGTCGTTGTCAGCTTTACACCTGGTGACATCGCACTACCAGATCCCATTGTCAGCTCTACACTTGGTGACATCCCACCACTAGACTCCATTGTCAGCTCTACACCTGGTGACATCCCCCCACCAGACCCCATTGTCAGCTCTACACGTGGTGACATCCTACTGCCAGACCCATTGTCAGCACTACACCTGGTGACATCCCACAACCAGACCCTGTTGTCAGTGCTACACCTGGTGACATCCCCCCTCCAGACCCCGTTGTCAGCTCTACACCAGGTGACATCCCCCCTCCAGACCCCGTTGTCAGCTCTACACCAGGTGACATCCCACCACAAGATGTCGTTGTCAGCTTTACACCTGGTGACATCGCACTACCAGATCCCATTGTCAGCTCTACACGTGGTGACATCCCACCACCAGACTCCATTGTCAGCTCTACACCTGGTGACATCCCCCCCCCAGATCCCGTTGTCAGCTCTACACCTGGTGACATCCCTCCACCAGACCCCGTTGTCAGCTCTACACCTGGTGTCATCCCTCCACCAGACCCCGTTGTCAGCTCTACACCTGGTGACATCCCCCCACCAGACCCCGTTGTCAGCTCTACACCTGGTGACATCCCCCACCAGACCCCGTTGTCAGCTCTACACCTGGTGACATCCCCCCACCAGACCCCGTTGTCAGCTCTACACCTGGTGACATCCCCCACCAGACCCCGTTGTCAGCTCTACACGTGGTGACATCCTACTGCCAGACCCATTGTCAGCACTACACATTTTATTTTTATTTTTTTTGCAGGGGGGTGCTTGAAACATAAACCTTACCCCAAAAATAAGCCCTAGCTGCATAAAAAAAACCCATATTCATCACTTAAGAAGCACTGTCAGCTCCATCTTGTCTTCTCCCCGATATCCGGCAGTTGTCTTCAGCCATTTCTCCCTGGTCAGGGATTCATTGAATGGCTGTGATTGGTCCATCCAGCACTGGCTGATTGGCTGAGCGCCGTGGCACTCAACCAATCAGAGGCAGCGCTTCCTGCAGGTGGGGATTTCCAAATCCTTTACCAGGGAGAAATGCCAGAAGATGACTGCTGGGAACCGGGGAGAAGCCGCGGCGGAGCTGACAGCGCTTCTAGGTGAGGTTTTTAGTGTTTTGGTGCAGTTAGGGTTTATTTTAGTGCTTCTACTGTAAATGTTGCATCGTACGAAAAGCGTGTTTTCATGTGATGCAAGAGATGGGACGGCTCCACGGGGAAGCGCAGGCTTCAAAACACCGCAAGTCACGGCTGTATAGCGCACGCCACGATTTTGTAGCCTCGCAATGTCGCAGCCTACAAGACACCGCTCATGTGGAAGAACCCATTGGAAGCCGCAGCCTCACAGACATGCGATCTGTAGCGCCGTCGCATCGCGGGAGAAAGACGCCGTGTGGAAGCGGCCTAAAACTACCCCCCCCCCACCCCCCCCCCGTCTGTGTAGCCCAGCAGGCCAGATACTTGTATTCTGTAAACTTGGGTGCGTCTTACAGTCCAAAAATGGTCTACAAACGCGGGTTTGCTTTCAGACTTTAGCGCGAGCGGGTGTGCAGCCCCTTCGTTCTCAGGACCGATGAGGGTCTCAGAGGTGGGGCCCCAGGATCATGAACTGATGGCATGTCTTTACCCCATGGGATTAACCCTTCAGGTGCTGCAGAGTTTCTTCTGCTAATCCTCCTACAATTCTTCCTTTCAGAGGTCGGCGGTATTGCGGAGGAGACCGAAGCCTGTGACTGGTGGAGCCTCGGCGCCCTTCTCTTCGAGCTCCTCACTAGGAAGGTACGTCTGGGTTCGTGGAGGACTGACTTCTGCGCATAAAGGCTTTATGGCTGCTTCTACCAGGAACGGCGCCATATTTGTCCGCAGGTTGTTTGCGGTATTGCAGCGGAGTGCCATTATCTGCCATAGACAACAAGAAGAGACCACCCAACGACTCTCATACGACCCTCTTAATCTTAGTGACTCTTAACCCTTTCAAGACCAGAGATGTTGAATTTTCTAACATGTTTGTTTTTCGGACCCGCCCCCAAAGAGCCGTAACTCTTTAGTTTGTCCACTGACCGTCTGAGACGTGTTTTAATTTAATGCACCATGCTGGAAACCTTTTCAAACTAAGTGGGCAGAAATGATAAAAACCAATGGCGGCCTTTGGTGGGTTTAGTTCTGCCAGCGTTCACCGTGCAGTAATGATGTTTGTTCTGTGGGTCATGTGATTACCGAGACTCCAAATTTATAGAGTTTTTTTTAATGTTTTTCTATTTTTAAAAAGGTACATTTTTTCTTAATGATTGCTTCCCCCACCATATTCCCAGACTGATGCCTTTTGTTTCCCGCCCCTGGGACTGTGTGCGGACTCATTTTAGCGGTGGGAGCTATACTTTTTCTGTAAAGACATCTTTTTGATCACTATTCAAATTTTTGGGAGCTGGAATTCCCCCCAAAACTTTCAATCCTGGCCTCCTGTCCTTATACTGCACTATTTTGTTAGGTCGGGCGTTTATGTACTCAGCAATACCAAATGTGTCAGGATTTTTCAATTGTTTAGTTTTTCATGGGACAAGGGTTTTTTTTTAAACTCTTACTATTTTTTATTTTGAGACCCGTTATTTATTTTAAAAAAGTTTTTTTTTTTTCCTACACTTATGTTTAGTTTTTACAGGAGTTTTGAACTTGCTATAATTTGATCTATATAGTGCAGTACTCCAGGATTGCAGTATATAGTGATTTGTTTTATGTTGCCTGTTGAGCTCTGCCATTGGCTGAACATGATAGGCATCTATGCATGGCATTCCTGGGAGCCTCTCAGCCCCCTTTGGGTGTGCTGTGGGGGTGCGGGGAGGAGTCACCCCCTAACTGTGATTCCAACGGTTACTGGCGGCTGTCACAAGCAGCTAATAGCCGCCAGGTATAGAGTGAAGTCTGCTTATTTATATGCCTTCGGTGGCCCTGAAGTTGGTCAAGTCCTTTTAAAATGCCCAATGATTGGGCACAAATGTTCCTCCGGACAGGCGGTGTAGAAGTGTCAGCGATCAGCCGCCAGACAAGCAAGCGCTCCCTCGCAGCTATCTGTGTATTTCAGCAAGCATAAAAATGCTGACTGCTTGTCTGTGCATCGCCCCGAGTGAGAGGCCACACCGACAGCCTTTGGGGACAAATATGGCAACTATCACCGTTCTTTCCCAAACGGTCCGTTTACATGAGAATTACACTGGGCTGAGAATTCAGGAGATGTAAGAAGACCCTCCACCTGAGAGGACATTAGGATGATGATGAGGCCCTTAGACTCGCAGCCCAGTCACAGCACAGCGGCACGTCCACTCAGTGCCCCTTGTTAGACTCCCATCCTTCGTCCTTCAGATCCGCAGGGATTCGCCATGTTCTAGATCCCACTCAATGATGAAGCGGTTCTGCAGGAATATCGGCCCCTGCGGACAGGAAGCTGCTTGGAGTCTGTGCAGATTAGACGGCAGTGCTGACATGTTCTGACCGGCTGACAGGAAGGGGTCAGCGATTCATGCTGCTTGTACCAAATTCTGACCTCCCATCAGCAACATAAAACTGGACCGATCTGACCAGGAGCTGTTTTCCCGCTGCTCAGTGATACAAGTTTTGCGCTCTTTTGCCCGCTGGAGTCTTTCTGTTTCTCTTAGACACAATGGAGCTGGAACTGGTCGCCCGCTGTTATACCATCCATGCGGAGGAACGGCGAGTTGTGCGTTCGGACACGTTAGTTGGAGCTCCAGCATTGTGTTCAGCTGACTGTGCAGCCTGTTGGTCAGAACGATTCCTGACATCCTCCTCTGACCCCTTTCAGTGATGAGTTGTTTCCGTCCGCAGGATCCCCTTCCACTGGATGTTTTCCCTGATCGCGCCATTCTCGGTATACTCTCCACACCGTTACATGACAAAACCCCCGCGGTTGGCTGTGAGCCCCCCGGTTAGTCTAGCACCGATGACCGGCCTCGCTGGAAGTCGCTCCGATCGCTGGATCTTCCATCTAATGTGGATTCACACTGAAGCTGATCTGCGGAAAACTTGTCACGTGATTTTATGCCGCACTCCGGGGTCACGGGGGGAATTACCATACAGGGAAGCGCCAATCGTGAGAGGGCGGGGGGTCTAATAAAGGGGCAGGGCTAATTAGGGAATAAGAATAACAGGTCTGTAGACGGCGGTTTGCCATCCGGTTCCACATGACCATTTCTTTCTTCAGCGTGTAACCAATAAAACCCCCAGAAAACAATTGGCGCAGTTCATGTACCCAAAGATGATCCCTGGCGGCGCCTCAGTTTCCATCTACTCTGCATTATTTCCGGGCAGTAAAAACGTTCAGAGGAAAGTCTCTGGTCCTGCAGGATTATGGGAGCTGGCGTGCATGCGGGGTGAGATGGAAGGATATTCCGGAGCGTTAACAGGCACTTGATATGAGATAGATGATGATGATAATCTTTATTTATATAGCACCAACATATTCCGCAGCGCTATATGATAGACTAGCTGATATACCCGGCTTCGCCCGAGTTAATTTGGTACTGGTGTTTATCTGGTGTTCACACGGAAAATCTTATGAAGTCGTGGTTACTTTAGAGATACCGGAAAAAACATATGTTCACCATTTTGCATAGTTCTCTGCGTTACCCAGGAAACACCACATGGGGGTAACCATGTGACGAATCTGTTATATAAAATGGCCCTTATCACAGTTATAGACTAAAATGTATATACTTTAATGGAAATTTAACTTAAAAACATGAATGGGCTCACACACATGCGTATCGCATGGACGAACAAAACAACCACACAAAAACACAAAGGTCGCCTCTTCCTTATCTCAGGAAACTTATGGAGGCTAGAAAAATCAATATTGATAAAGGACTACTAATGTTATGTCCTCTATTTTTTATTTATATCACATAGGAGGTAAGAGGAAGGCTCTATCTGCTGTAGGGCGCCTGTAAGTATAATGCCCCCCGCAGAGTATTTTAGGTAGGGAACCTCTTCCTAACAAAAATTCGCCCCTCTGTGATTACAGTATAGCGCTTAGCGCATGACGAGATGGTTCAAATAGGAGAAACTCCAAGAGAACTAGACCCTTATGCGCAAGAATTACGGCGCAGACCAGGGTTATTCAATTGCAGTATGCTCGGCTCAACGCGTTTCCCCACACGAATGTGGTTCATCAGGAGCACATATATTTTGAAGAAAGAATGATAAATCAGGATGATAACTGATTCTGCTTTTTGTTGTTTTTTCGTGATAGATATTTTAAAATATTAGAAGAGGGTGGCTTGGGAAAGCGCAATTTATGTGCTCGATCATATATCGACTGGATCACAGCATCTGATTTATTCAGGACAATTTCGAGCACTAAATCGCCATGGCGTGTCTCTATAGCCAAGTTCTTGGGAAATCCACACAATGGATAGCTATAGTGACAAATAACAGTACAGCTAGGGCTGAATGCGATTCACCACAAGAAGCCCACAAGTAGATCTTGCCCAGAACTAGGTATTGATTGCCGCAGGCAAAAGAAGTTGTTGCAGAGATAAATGCAACAGCCCCAAAAAGGCTAATAAGCCCTGGAGATTTTTTGACCCTTATTTGGTGTATTAGCTGCAGATGGTGCAGCCAATTTCAAGAGTCAGCAGCTCATGAACAGCAAATAGTTCTATCATAAAACCCAGTGAGGGTATTAGAGGAGCTATCTAATAGAGCCTGCAAGTAGATGTCAGATATCTAATTCGCCAAAGTATCCCTAAAAGCACCCAATAATAGAAAAACAAATAAATAAAAGGATAAAGCCTGTGGCTCTGATGGTGAGCCACAGGAGTAATGCTGGATTGACTGGAAGTGTGCCCATATATAGTAACTTACTGGAACGCCCCAAGGGAGGGGATTGTAATATGGCCCAATCACTGTTGTCCAGAAAGGACAGGGGCCGGACTATCATAATTATATTATGTAACTCGATCGTAGTGCAAATAGGAGGATGCTGACTCACATATATGAATGACAGACAAGTTCAGAGTGACTAAAAACAAGTCTGATCACTTGTCTGAAGCCTTGATTGTTGGATAGTCTTCATAGTAGCTCCGCTGGTCATGTGATCGCTAGGTAGATCACATGAATGGGAACAAAGTCCCATTGCTAGTAAGGGCAAAGGAGCAGTTCTGGCAGCTGTGATTGCAGATGACAGAAACAGAAGAGGATAAATAGCAGCAATAAACTTTGCACTTTAATTGTATAGTTTAATAAAGATATTAATATTGTATATTCTCAGATTTAGAACATAAAGAGCAATATGTAGTTTACGATAGGTCTTGATATTTTAGCAATTAGATAAACATAATCCAGTAAGGCATACTAATAATGATGAAATTGATATTTGATAATCAGACAAAATGAATGATTCCCATAATAGGGTATTAAGAAGCCGTGCGAAGGGCAGGGGCGGTTTGTCAGAATCTCAGATATATAAGTAACATCGAGGAGAGTATATCAGATGATTTTTCATTATAAGAAGCAGTTAAAGCATAGGCTTTCGTTCAAGCCAGAAGGACTGAGGCTATTCATACGAAAGATCCAAGATGCTTCTTTCTGCAAAAGGCGTTGATCTACATTTCCTCGTCTACCGTGTGTGCGCAAAAGCTCAATGCCTTGAAATTTTACGGACTGTGCATCCCCATTGTGTGCCAGCCAAATGTGATCCGCAAGAGGTGTGGATTCGTGTCTTTGGATGTTACCAACATGACCAAGAATCCTACGGCGAAATTCCTGGATTGTCTTTCCAATGTAGTTTTTCGGGCACGGACACGTAGCCATGTTTATGATATTTCTGGTCTTGCAATTGATAAAGTCATGGCAGTTGTACGTGCGATTAGAGACAGCACAGGTAAAGGAACTTGACTTGTGGATAAATGGACAGGCAGCACAGGAGTGACACGGAAAAGTTCCTCGTGGTCGATTTGACCCTAACCAGGTCACTTTGGAAGCGTCAGGTGATAAATGGCTTTTGACGAGGTGGTCTTTTAAATTATGACAACGTCTGTATGTTATACACGGTTTAGGGGAAATGTAGTCTCTGATGTCATGGTCATTCTTCAGAATGTCCCAATAGTGAGATAATATCTCGCGTATCTGGAAGCAAGCGGTGTCATAGGTACCTATCACTCTAGAAGAGTGATCGGTAGAGCGTATTCGTGGTGTTAGTAGTTTGGTACGCTGTTGTTGAGACGCATAGTGGTAAGCCTGCAGAATTGTTTCTTCGGGGTACCCTCTTGAACTAAAGCGTTGCATCAGTTTTTGGCTCTCTTGATGGAATGCAGTTTCATCGGAACAATTCCGTCGTAAACGAAGGAATTGTCCCTTCGGAATACCACGTTTTAAAGGGAGGGGATGGTGACTCTGCCACCCCAATAGACTATTGGTAGCAGTCTTTTTCCTATACAAGGTAGATGAGATGGTACCATCCTCATTTTTGGAGATCTGAATGTCCAAGAAGGGCAAAGTAGTAGAGTTAGTCTCCCTGGTTACGCGTAGGTTGAGGGTGTTGGTGTTTAATACGTCGACAAAAGAATCGAAGGAGGTGGATGTACCTTTCCATAGAATGAAGATATCATCTATGTATCGTAACCAGAGTACGATGTTGTCTGACCATTGTGAGTTATTGTAGATTACCTTTTCCTCCCACCAGCCCAGGTACAGATTAGCATAGGATGGGGCACATGGCGTCCCCATCGCTGTACCCCTGAGCTGGTGGAAGTACTCGGAGTCAAACACAAAATAGTTGTGTTTAAGAATAAACTCTAGTAGGTCAATGACACACTGATTGTAACTCTCAAAATGTACACCTCTTTGCTGGAGAAAAAAACGATACTGCCGTCAGGCCACCTTCGTGAGGGATAGAGCTGTATAGTGCTTCAATATCCAATGATGCTAATATGACGTCTGATTCAATAGTGATGCCCTCGAGGATCCTCAAAATGTCCATTGTATCTCTGACATATGACCTTAGCGATAGGACATAAGGACGTAAGATCTTATCAACATATAAACTGATGTTCTGGGTAAGATTATTTACCCCAGAGACAATGGGACGTCCCTTGATGGGATTCGTACCTTTATGTACCTTCGGTAATGCGTAAAATGTAGCAATAGTAGGAGACGAAGAGTACATAAAGCGATATTCGTTAACGTCAATATTGCCACTGGTCAGTTTTTGTTGCAACAAGTTACGTAGCTGCATTAGGAACAGATTAGTAGGATCACTCGAAAGGGTGCTATATGTAGCAGAGTCATTCAAAAGTCGGCGACACATGTCCACGTATTGTGATCTATTAAGTACTACCACATTACCCCCTTTATCCGCTTGCTTTATAATGATCTTAGGGTTTTTTTCCAGAGTTTTTAACGCCTTGATTTCTCCTTGAGTCAGATTAGAGTTTGGTTTATGATTGGTAGTTAGAGTTTTCAGATCATTTTTCACCAATTTCTCGAATATATCGATTTCGGGACTATGAAGAGACGGAGGATTACTTTTGCTAGATGGTTTAAGATCCGTAAAAGGACCAGAACCCAAAGTTCTAGAGTTTTCGTCCTCAAGGTCTTGTAACATCTGAAGACCCTGAAGATCCGATAGATCCAGGCCCAATTCTTTAAGATGTTCTCTGTTTTTGATGGCAAAAAACTTTTTCCATCTTAATTTGCGAGTGAAGAGGGAGATGTCCGGCCCCTGTCCTTTCTGGACAACAGTGATTGGGCCATATTACAATCCCCTCCCTTGGGGCGTTCCAGTAAGTTACTATATATGGGCACACTTCCAGTCAATCCAGCATTACTCCTGTGGCTCACCATCAGAGCCACAGGCTTTATCCTTTTATTTATTTGTTTTTCTATTATTGGGTGCTTTTAGGGATACTTTGGCGAATTAGATATCTGACATCTACTTGCAGGCTCTATTAGATAGCTCCTCTAATACCCTCACTGGGTTTTATGATAGAACTATTTGCTGTTCATGAGCTGCTGACTCTTGAAATTGGCTGCACCATCTGCAGCTAATACACCAAATAAGGGTCAAAAAAATCTCTAGGGCTTATTAGCCTTTTTGGGGCTGTTGCATTTATCTCTGCAACAACTTCTTTTGCCTGCGGCAATCAATACCTAGTTCTGGGCAAGATCTACTTGTGGGCTTCTTGTGGTGAATCGCATTCAGCCCTAGCTGTACTGTTATTTGTCACTATAGCTATCCATTGTGTGGATTTCCCAAGAACTTGGCTATAGAGACACGCCATGGCGATTTAGTGCTCGAAATTGTCCTGAATAAATCAGATGCTGTGATCCAGTCTATATATGATCGAGCACATAAATTGCGCTTTCCCAAGCCACCCTCTTCTAATATTTTAAAATATCTATTTATCACGAAAAAACAACAGAAAGCAGAATCAGTTATCATCCTGATTTATCATTCTTTCTTCAAAATATATGTGCTCCTGATGAACCACATTCGTGTGGGGAAACGCGTTGAGCCGAGCATACTGCAATTGAATAACCCTGGTCTGCGCCGTAATTCTTGCGCATAAGGGTCTAGTTCTCTTGGAGTTTCTCCTATTTGAACCATCTCGTCATGCGCTAAGCGCTATATTGTAATCACAGAGGAGCGAATTGTTGTTAGGAAGAGGTTCTCTACCTAAAATACTCTGCGGGGGGCATTATACTTACAGGCGCCCTACAGCAGATAGAGCCTTCCTCTTACCTCCTATGTGATATAAATAAAAAATAGAGGACATAACATTAGTAGTCCTTTATCAATATTGATTTTTCTAGCCTCCATAAGTTTCCTGAGATAAGGAAGAGGCGACCTTTGTGTTTTTGTGTGGTTGTTTTGTTCATCCATGCGATACGCATGTGTGTGAGCCCATTCATGTTTTTAAGTTAAATTTCCATTAAAGTATATACATTTTAGTCTATAACTGTGATAAGGGCCAAATAATTTAGTCTATAGACTTTTTCCGTCTCTGTGACAAGTGTTATATAAAATGACATCAGGAAGTGAGAGAATTAGATTCCGTACGTTAAATTTGGACGCTAATTCTTTTGCGCATAGAATTGAATAATCAAGTTGGGACCCATTAGCTTTTCCTATTTATGACATAATCAATGCTTGTGCCAAATTTCACATTTCTATGACACCGGAAAGTGAGAAAATTACATTCCGTACGTCAAATTTGGACGCCAATTCTTTTGCGCATAGAATTGAATAATCGAGTTGGGACCCATTAGTTTTTTCTATTTATGACACAATCAATGCTCCTGCCAAATTTCGAGTTTCTATGACACCGGGAATTGAATTAAATTCCGTACATAAAATTTGGACGCTAATTCTTTTGCGCATAGAATTGAATAAAGGAGTTGGGACCCATTAGCTTTTCCTATTTATGACATAATCAATGTGCGTGCCAAATTTTAAGTTTCTATGACATTGGGAAGCGAGAGTTTTAGATTCCGTACGCAAAATTTCGACGCCAATTCTTTTGCGCTAGAATTGAATAATCGAGTTGGGACCCAATTACTTTTCCTATTTTGGAGATAATCTATGCTCGTGCCAAAATTCATGTTTCTACGACATCGGGAAGTTGGAGAACTTTTGGCGAGTGAGTCAGTGAGTGAGTCAGTGAGTGAGTCAGTGAGTGAGTCAGTGAGTGAGTCAGTGAGTGAGTCAGTGAGTGAGTCAGTGAGTGAGTCTGTCAGTGAGTCTGTCAGTGAGTCAGTCAGTGAGGGCTTTCGTCTTTATATATAGATATGAGATAGATAGGAGAGAGAGATGGGAGAGAGAGAGATGGGAGAGAGAGAGATGGGAGAGAGAGAGATGGGAGAGAGAGAGATGGGAGAGAGAGAGATGGGAGAGAGAGAGATGGGAGAGAGAGAGATGGGAGAGAGAGAGATGGGAGAGAGAGAGATGGGAGAGAGAGAGAGAGAGATGGGAGAGAGGGAGAGAGAGATGGGAGAGAGGGAGAGAGAGAGAGATGGGAGAGAGAGAGAGAGAGATGGGAGAGAGAGAGAGAGAGATGGGAGAGAGAGAGAGAGAGATGGGAGAGAGAGAGAGAGAGATGGGAGAGAGAGAGAGATAGATGGGAGAGAGAGAGAGAGATAGATGGGAGAGAGAGAGATAGAGATGGGAGAGAGAGAGAGAGATGGGAGAGAGAGAGAGAGAGATGGGAGAGAGAGAGAGAGAGATGGGAGAGAGAGAGAGAGAGATGGGAGAGAGAGAGAGATAGATGGGAGAGAGAGAGAGAGATAGATGGGAGAGAGAGAGATAGAGATGGGAGAGAGAGAGAGAGATGGGAGAGAGAGAGAGAGATGGGAGAGAGAGAGAGAGATGGGAGAGAGAGAGATAGATGGGAGAGAGAGAGAGAGATGGGAGAGAGAGAGAGAGATGGGAGAGAGAGAGAGAGAGAGAGATGGGAGAGAGAGAGAGAGATAGATGGGAGAGAGAGAGAGAGATAGATGGGAGAGAGAGAGAGATAGATGGGAGAGAGAGAGAGAGATAGATGGGAGAGAGAGAGAGAGATAGATGGGAGAGAGAGAGAGAGATAGATGGGAGAGAGAGAGAGAGATAGATGGGAGAGAGAGAGAGAGATAGATGGGAGAGAGAGAGAGATGGGAGAGAGAGAGAGATGGGAGAGAGAGAGAGATAGGAGAGGAGAGAAAGGGAAAGGAGATAGATATGTGATAGATATAGATTAAAGTGAGTTTTGTATGTTTCCCCCTTTCTGACTGTCTTGGTTCTCTCCTTGTCCCCTACAGGCGCTGGCTGACTGTCACCCGGCAGGTATCAGCACACATACGTCCATCAACATGCCAGAATACGTGTCCAAAGAGGCGCGCTCGCTGGTGCAGCAGGTAATGACTGTGTACATATCGGACATTGATGTTGCTGCACGTTAGTCTGTCTCTCTGTACAGTGACTGCCCACCTCTGGATGGCGCTAGCCATCGGGCCCTCCAATGGGGCTCTCCAGCTGATGTCCTGTCCATAAGGTGATGGTATTTTCGGCGCACTCCGCCATGCTCTGGTACTTGCGGCATGCGCCGATCCTTATTACCCGGCGGCGTGTCATTCCACGCAGACCGCTGTTTATTTTGAATCTGGCATCAAGTGAACGGCTGACGTCGGCGAATCAAACAAACGGATGTGACAATAGTTCCTCCAGCTCTGCTTATTTTTGAACAGCTGGTTTGGAGCTTCTTCCTGCCCCCGGTGAAATGCGTCGGCTCGCTGATGAAATATTAAAAAAAGCTAATGTTGTCAAACGGCCGTCTGACACCGAACTTCTGAAGACGCGGCGCCATTTCAGGTGCCTTTAACCGGAGTCAGCAATTTGCTCCTGATCTTGGCTCGCTGGTTTCTACATCTTGACAGGCTGGCGTCAGGAAGAGAGAAAGGAGTGCGCAGAATTCCCTCTGCCTTTCTGCTCCATGGTGCCGAGAGCAGGTTTTTGGCTCGGCGGCTGAGCGCGGGGGGTGGGGGGCCGGGGGTTCTGATGATCTGCGCTCGTTCCCCTATTAGAAATGGGATCATTTCAGACATCTGTGTTTTACAAATTCTCTCTGATGGCAGCCTTGTCTCATTTTGTCTGCCTCGCACTTGTCAGAATACATCCTCCTCTCTGCACATCACATCTGAGACCCCGGCGCTCTGTTCTAAGGGAGATCCAAGGACAGCGGCTCCCCCGAGATCTCCGCGCAGGAGGTAGCTCAGCGGCGTCTACTAGAAGGGCAATTATGGAAGGGGCTTCATGTGACTCTTACAGAAATTAGGCTTCAGAAGCAATGAGCATCCGGTAAGGGAGGTTCTGTCCGCGCCGCCTGTTCACTGCGCGCCGAAGTCACCGGGAAGGTGTGATGTCTGGGTGACATCGGTCGCGCTGTCGGCCGTGCGGTCAGATCCCATGACTTACTGGTCACTGGAAATGGTAAAGTACAATCAGTCACACAATGTAATACAACTAAAAACATTTACATACTCCCTCTGGAGGGGGCGCTACTCCCATCGATCTTCACCGATTCTCTGTAGATGTCGTCAGCATGGAACCATAAGCTGAAACTTCATGAATACATTCCATCAGCTCTAACCTAGAGGCGGTACAACAGGGTTCTAGAGCCTCCATGTCTGCCCGTATCACATCTTGTATCTAAGCTAAAGGCGGTACAACAGGGTTCTAGAGCCTCCATGCCTGCCCATATCACATCTTGTATCTAAGCTAAAGGCTGTACAACAGGGTTCTAGAGCCTCCATGCCTGCCCGTATCACATCTTGTATCTAAGCTAGAGGCGGTACAACAGGGTACTAGAGCCTCCATGCCCGCCCGTATCACATCTTGTATCTAAGCTAGAGGCGGTACAACAGGGTACTAGAGCCTCCATGCCTGCCCGTATCACATTTTGTATCTAAGCTAAAGGCGGTACAACAGGGTTCTAGAGCCTCCATGCCTGCCCGTATCACATCTTGTATCTAAGCTAAAGGCGGTACAACAGGGTTCTAGAGCCTCCATGCCTGCCCATATCACATCTTGTATCTAAGCTAAAGGCGGTACAACAGGGTTCTAGAGCCTCCATGCCTGCCCGTATCACATCTTGTATCCAAGCTAAAGGCGGTACAACAGGGTTCTAGAGCCTCCATGCCTGCCCGTATCACATCTTGTATCCAAGCTAAAGGCGGTACAACAGGGTTCTAGAGCCTCCATGCCTGCCCGTATCACATCTTGTATCTAAGCTAGAGGCGGTACTACAGGGTACTAGAGCCTCCATGCCCACCCGTATCACATCTTGTATCCAAGCTAGAGGCCGTACAACAGGGTACTAGAGCCTCCATGCCTGCCCGTATCACATCTTGTATCTAAGCTAGAGGCGGTACTACAGGGTACTAGAGCCTCCATGCCTGCCCGTATCACATCTTGTATCTAAGCTAGAGGCGGTACTACAGGGTACTAGAGTCTCCTTTCAATGGGTCAGTTTTGTCCAATAAATTATGCTTTTGTTCTGATAATATGAACACTTACATCAATGTTACAATCCCAATATATTCATATATACTAGCTGATATACCCGGCCTCGCCCGAGGTCAGGTGTTTACGTGTTGTTTGCACGGAAAATTCTATGAAGTTAAGGTTACTTTAGAGTAACCGAGGAATAAAGTATGTATACACATAGAGGAGCGTTAGATTCTCCTCAGGCTGCATGTACCGATGTCCCTCTCCAGAATGTGCCACCACTCCACTCTCCTCATTTAGGACCTAAAGAATGCTCGCGCCAAATTTCATGTTGCTACGACACTGAGAAGTTACATTACATAGGGGGGCACTTACTTATAAACATTGAATAATCGAGTTGTGACCCCTGCACTTTTCTTATTTAGGACCGAAAGAATGTTCCTGCCAAATTTCATGTTTGTGCGACATCGGGAAGTTGGAGAATTAGTGGCGAGTCAGTCAGTGAAAGTATATAATATACTCCTTCTAGAGGAGGGACGCTATTATGATTTGCTTTGGTGTCGCCACATTTAAAGAGCCAGAGCATTTGTATTTTCCATTGCCGGAGCTCTATGGGGGCTGGTTTATTGCGGGATGAACTCTAGCCTTCATCTATCCCATTTTTGGGAACGTATAACTTTTAAGAAATGTTATCACAATTTGTGGTGACAGCCACGCACCTGCCCCGCTGCACGGCAGACCTGCGCCAGTCTTCTATAACTCAATAGACATATGGGTGGTCACTAAGGGGTTAAGATGCTGTTAGTTGCCTCTCTTTCTTGGAAAAATGTTTCTCTCTCTGTACGGCGGCTGCAGTAGCCATCTTAGTGGGGATCGGCATACTCAGCAGTAGAGCGTCACTCCATCAATAGGCGCACTGGCACAGCATCCATATCTTCCATACATCACATATCTCTGTCCCCCATATCTAATATCACATGTCATCTCTGAAGACCCCTGGCTGAGGTCAGCACCGGCACAACGTGTCTGTGGGGGATCCTTGGGGGCCACCTGTGCAGGAGGACCAGAAGTAATAAACACGGGGAGGGCCATAGCTCAGATTAACCTCCAGACCCTCCATGACCCGGACACTCCTTAACACCCCACGACACCCTACAAGTGCCCACTGGGGAGATGACAGATTGTTTATCCAAGGAAGCCGGCAGTCCCTCTTCTCAGGAAGTCTTTAGCAGGAAAGGGAAAGGCTCCCTTAGTGGCCAACAAGTGGTGCAACTACTTATTCTTTCTTCTCGAAATTATAAATGTTGCAAATTGGCAAAATGTACATCTCGTCCCGTGTACACAGCCCCAATGTTAGGTCTTAATCCGCAACTATTGCTGTGCATGGTTGTAGAACATGAAGTATCTATCTATCTATCTATCTATCTATCTATCTATCTATCTATCTATCTATCTAATATCTCTCTCTCTCATATCTATCTATCTATCTATCTATCTATCTATCTATCTATCTAATATCTCTCTCTCTCATATCTATCTATCTATCTCATATCTATCTATCTATCTCCTATCTATCTATCTATCTATCTATCTATCTATCTATCTATCTATCTATCTATCTATCTATCTATCTATCTAACTGTCTCATATCTATCTATCTATCTATCTATCTATCTATCTATCTATCTATCTAATATCTCTCTCTCTCATATCTATCTATCTATCTGTCTATCTCATATCTATCTATCTATCTATCTATCTATCTATCTATCTATCTATCTATCTATCTATCTATCTATCTATCTATCTAATATCTCTCTCTCTCATATCTATCTATCTTATATCTATCTATCTCCCTATCTCTCTATCTATCTATCTA
Organism: Eleutherodactylus coqui; assembly: GCF_035609145.1. Taxonomy (NCBI): domain Eukaryota; kingdom Metazoa; phylum Chordata; class Amphibia; order Anura; family Eleutherodactylidae; genus Eleutherodactylus; species Eleutherodactylus coqui. The sequence continues at coordinate 2,149,876 of NC_089839.1, forward strand.
TCTATCTATCTATCTATCTATCTATCTATCTCATATCTATCTATCTCATATCTATCTAATATCTCTCTCTCTCATATCTATCTATCTCATATCTATCTATCTATCTCATATCTATCTATCTCATATCTATCTATCTCATATCTATCTATCTCATATCTATCTATCTCATATCTATCTATCCCATATCTATCTATCCCATATCTATCTATCTATCTATCTATCTATCTATCTATCTATCTATCTATCTATCTATCTATCTATCTTATATTTATCTCTTATCTAACTTATTTTTGTCTTTCTATCAAACTTACTTTCCTCCTGTACTGTGGATGATGGGCGGTACAGCTGTGTGTTACTAGTTACATTACATAGGGGGTCACTTACTTTCATCCTGTACTGTGGATGATGGGCGGTACAGCTGTGTGTTATTAGTTACATTACATAGGGGGTCACTTACTTTCCCCCTGCACTGTGGATGATGGGCGGTACAGCTATGTGTTATTAGTTACATTACATAGGGGTCACTTACTTTCCTCCTGTACTGTGGATGATGGGCGGTACAGCTGTGTGTTATTAGTTACATTACATAGGGGGTCACTTACTTTCCCCCTGTCCTGTGGATGATGGGCGGTACAGCTGTGTGTTATTAGTTACATTACATAGGGGGTCACTTACTTTCCTCCTGCACTGTGGATGATGGGCGGTACAGCTGTGTGTTATTAGTTACATTACATAGGGGGTCACTTACTTTCCTCCTGTACTGTGGATGATGGGTGGTACAGCTGTGTGTTACTAGTTACATTATATAGGGGGTCACTTACTTTCCTCCTGTACTGTGGATGATGGGCGGTACAGCTGTGTGTTATTAGTTACATTATATAGGGTGTCACTTACTTTCCTCCTGTACTGTGGATGATGGGTGGTACAGCTGTGTGTTATTAGTTACATTACATAGGGGGTCACTTACTTTCCTCCTGTACTGTGGATGATGGGCGGTACAGCTGTGTGTTATTAGTTACATTATATAGGGGGTCACTTACTTTCCTCCTGTACTGTGGATGATGGGCGGTACAGCTGTGTGTTATTAGTTACATTACATAGGGGGTCACTTACTTTCCTCCTGTACTGTGGATGATGGGTGGTACAGCTGTGTGTTATTAGTTACATTACACAGGGGGTCACTTACTTTCCTCCTGTACTGTGGATGATGGGTGGTACAGCTGTGTGTTACTAGTTACATTACATAGGGGGTCACTTACTTTCCTCCTGTACTGTGGATGATGGGTGGTACAGCTGTGTGTTACTAGTTACATTACATAGGGGGTCACTTACTTTCATCCTGTACTGTGGATGATGGGCGGTACAGCTGTGTGTTATTAGTTACATTACATAGGGGGTCACTTACTTTCCCCCTGCACTGTGGATGATGGGCGGTACAGCTGTGTGTTACTAGTTACATTACATAGGGGGTCACTTACTTTCATCCTGTACTGTGGATGATGGGCGGTACAGCTGTGTGTTATTAGTTATATTACATAGGGGGTCACTTACTTTCCTCCTGTACTGTGGATGATGGGCGGTACAGCTGTGTGTTATTAGTTACATTACATAGGGGGTCACTTACTTTCCTCCTGCACTGTGGATGATGGGCGGTACAGCTGTGTGTTATTAGTTACATTACATAGGGGGTCACTTACTTTCCTCCTGCACTGTGTATGATGGGCGGTACAGCTGTGTGTTATTAGTTACATTACATAGGGGGTCACTTACTTTCCTCCTGTACAGTGGATGATGGGTGGTACAGCTGTGTGTTATTAGTTACATTACATAGGGGGTCACTTACTTTCCTCCTGTACTGTGGATGATGGGCGGTACAGCTGTGTGTTATTAGTTACATTACATAGGGGGTCACTTACTTTCCTCCTGTACTGTGGATGATGGGCGGTACAGCTGTGTGTTATTAGTTACATTACATAGGGGGTCACTTACTTTCCTCCTGCACTGTGGATGATGGGCGGTACAGCTGTGTGTTATTAGTTACATTACATAGGGGGTCACTTACTTTCCTCCTGTACTGTGGATGATGGGCGGTACAGCTGTGTGTTACTAGTTACATTACATAGGGGGTCACTTACTTTCCCCCTGCACTGTGGATGATGGGTGGTACAGCTATGTGTTATTAGTTACATTACATAGGGGGTCACTTACTTTCCTCCTGTACTGTGGATGATGGGCGGTACAGCTGTGTGTTATTAGTTACATTACATAGGGGGTCACTTACTTTCCTCCTGCACTGTGGATGATGGGTAGTACAGCTGTGTGTTATTAGTTACATTACATAGGGGGTCACTTACTTTCCTCCTGCACTGTGTATGATGGGCGGTACAGCTGTGTGTTATTAGTTACATTACATAGGGGGTCACTTACTTTCCTCCTGTACAGTGGATGATGGGTGGTACAGCTGTGTGTTATTAGTTACATTACATAGGGGGTCACTTACTTTCCTCCTGTACTGTGGATGATGGGCGGTACAGCTGTGTGTTATTAGTTACATTACATAGGGGGTCACTTACTTTCCTCCTGTACTGTGGATGATGGGCGGTACAGCTGTGTGTTATTAGTTACATTACATAGGGGGTCACTTACTTTCCTCCTGTACTGTGGATGATGGGTGGTACAGCTATGTGTTATTAGTTACATTACATAGGGGGTCACTTACTTTCCTCCTGTACTGTGGATGATGGGTGGTACAGCTGTGTGTTATTAGTTACATTACATAGGGGGTCACTTACTTTCCTCCTGTACTGTGGATGATGGGCGGTACAGCTGTGTGTTATTAGTTACATTACATAGGGGGTCACTTACTTTCCTCCTGTACTGTGGATGATGGGCGGTACAGCTGTGTGTTATTAGTTACATTACATAGGGGGTCACTTACTTTCCTCCTGTACTGTGGATGATGGGTGGTACAGCTGTGTGTTATTAGTTACATTACATAGGGGGTCACTTACTTTCCCCCTGCACTGTGGATGATGGGCGGTACAGCTGTGTTATTAGTTACATTACATAGAGGGTCACTTACTTTCCTCCTGTACTGTGGATGATGGGCGGTACAGCTGTGTGTTATTAGTTACATTACATAGGGGGTCACTTACTTTCCCCCGTGCTGTGAATGATGGGTGGTACAGCTGTGTGTTATTAGTTACATTACATAGGGGGTCACTTACTTTCCTCCTGCACTGTGTATGATGGGCGGTACAGCTGTGTGTTATTAGTTACATTACATAGGGGGTCACTTACTTTCCTCCTGTACTGTGGATGATGGGCGGTACAGCTGTGTGTTATTAGTTACATTACATAGGGGGTCACTTACTTTCCTCCTGTACTGTGGATGATGGGTGGTACAGCTGTGTGTTAGTTACATTACATAGGGGGTCACTTACTTTCCTCCTGTACTGTGGATGATGGGTGGTACAGCTGTGTGTTAGTTACATTACATAGGGGGTCACTTACTTTCCTCCTGTACTGTGGATGATGGGTGGTACAGCTGTGTGTTATTAGTTACATTACATAGGGGGTCACTTACTTTCCTCCTGCACTGTGTATGATGGGCGGTACAGCTGTGTGTTATTAGTTACATTACATAGGGGGTCACTTACTTTCCCCCTGTACTGTGGATGATGGGCGGTACAGCTGTGTGTTATTAGTTACATTACATAGGGGGTCACTTACTTTCCTCCTGTACTGTGGATGATGGGCGGTACAGCTGTGTGTTATTAGTTACATTACATAGGGGGTCACTTACTTTCCTCCTGTACTGTGGATGATGGGCGGTACAGCTGTGTGTTATTAGTTACATTACATAGGGGGTCACTTACTTTCCCCCTGCACTGTGGATGATGGGCGGTACAGCTGTGTTATTAGTTACATTACATAGGGGGTCACTTACTTTCCTCCTGTACTGTGGATGATGGGCGGTACAGCTGTGTGTTATTAGTTACATTACCTAGGGGGTCACTTACTTTCCTCCTGTACTGTGGATGATGGGTGGTACAGCTGTGTGTTAGTTACATTACATAGGGGGTCACTTACTTTCCTCCTGTACTGTGGATGATGGGTGGTACAGCTGTGTGTTATTAGTTACATTACATAGGGGGTCACTTACTTTCCTCCTGCACTGTGTATGATGGGCGGTACAGCTGTGTGTTATTAGTTACATTACATAGGGGGTCACTTACTTTCCTCCTGTACTGTGGATGATGGGCGGTACAGCTGTGTGTTATTAGTTACATTACATAGGGGGTCACTTACTTTCCTCCTGTACTGTGGATGATGGGCGGTACAGCTGTGTGTTATTAGTTACATTACATAGGGGGTCACTTACTTTCCTCCTGTACTGTGGATGATGGGTGGTACAGCTGTGTGTTAGTTACATTACATAGGGGGTCACTTACTTTCCTCCTGTACTGTGGATGATGGGTGGTACAGCTGTGTGTTATTAGTTACATTACATAGGGGGTCACTTACTTTCCCCCTGCACTGTGGATGATGGGCGGTACAGCTGTGTTATTAGTTACATTACATAGGGGGTCACTTACTTTCCTCCTGTACTGTGGATGATGGGCGGTACAGCTGTGTGTTATTAGTTACATTACATAGGGGGTCACTTACTTTCCTCCTGTACTGTGGATGATGGGTGGTACAGCTGTGTGTTAGTTACATTACATAGGGGGTCACTTACTTTCCTCCTGTACTGTGGATGATGGGTGGTACAGCTGTGTGTTATTAGTTACATTACATAGGGGGTCACTTACTTTCCCCCTGCACTGTGGATGATGGGCGGTACAGCTGTGTTATTAGTTACATTACATAGCGGGTCACTTACTTTCCTCCTGTACTGTGGATGATGGGCGGTACAGCTGTGTGTTATCAGTTACATTACATAGGGGGTCACTTACTTTCCCCCTGTACTGTGGATGATGGGTGGTACAGCTGTGTGTTATTAGTTACATTACATAGGGGGTCACTTACTTTCCTCCTGTACTGTGGATGATGGGCGGTACAGCTGTGTGTTATTAGTTATATTACATAGGGGGTCACTTACTTTCCTCCTGCACTGTGGATGATGGGCGGTACAGCTGTGTGTTATTAGTTACATTACATAGGGGGTCACTTACTTTCCTCCTACACTGTGGATGATGGGCGGTACAGCTGTGTGTTATTAGTTACATTATATAGGGGGTCACTTACTTTCCTCCTGCACTGTGGATGATGGGTGGTACAGCTGTGTGTTATTAGTTACATTACATAGGGGGTCACTTACTTTCCTCCTGTACTGTGGATGATGGGCGGTACAGCTGTGTGTTATTAGGTACATTACATAGGGGGTCACTTACTTTCATCCTGTACTGTGGATGATGGGCAGTACAGCTGTGTGTTACTAGTTACATTACATAGGGGGTCACTTACTTTCCTCCTGCACTGTGGATGATGGGCGGTACAGCTGTGTGTTATTAGTTACATTACATAGGGGGTCACTTACTTTCCCCCTGTACTGTGGATGATGGGCGGTACAGCTGTGTGTTATTAGTTACATTACATAGGGGGTCACTTACTTTCCTGCTGTACTGTGGATGATGGGCGGTACAGCTGTGTGTTATTAGTTACATTACATAGGGGGTCACTTACTTTCCCCCTGTACTGTGGATGATGGGTGGTACAGCTGTGTGTTATTAGTTACATTACATAGGGGGTCACTTACTTTCCTCCTGCACTGTGGATGATGGGCGGTACAGCTGTGTGTTATTAGTTACATTACATAGGGGGTCACTTACTTTCCTCCTGTACTGTGGATGATGGGCGGTACAGCTGTTTGTTAGTTACATTACATAGGGGGTCACTTACTTTCCTCCTGTACTGTGGATGATGGGCGGTACAGCTGTGTGTTATTAGTTACATTATATAGGGGGTCACTTACTTTCCTCCTGCACTGTGGCTGATGGGTGGTACAGCTGTGTGTTATTAGTTACATTACATAGGGGGTCACTTACTTTCCTCCTGTACTGTGGATGATGGGCGGTACAGCTGTGTGTTATTAGGTACATTACATAGGGGGTCACTTACTTTCCTCCTGTACTGTGGATGATGGGTGGTACAGCTGTGTGTTATTAGTTACATTACATAGGGGGTCACTTACTTTCCTCCTGCACTGTGGATGATGGGTGGTACAGCTGTGTAGTATTAGTTACATTACATAGGGGGTCACTTACTTTCCTCCTGTACTGTGGATGATGGGCGGTACAGCTGTGTGTTATTAGTTACATTACATAGGGGGTCACTTACTTTCCTCCTGCACTGTGGATGATGGGTGGTACAGCTGTGTGTTATTAGTTACATTACATAGGGGGTCACTTACTTTCCTCCTGCACTGTAGATGATGGGTGGTACAGCTGTGTTATTAGTTACATTACATAGGGGGTCACTTACTTTCCTGCTGTACTGTGGATGATGGGTGGTACAGCTGTGTGTTATTAGTTACATTACATAGGGGGTCACTTACTTTCCCCCTGTACTGTGGATGATGGGCGGTACAGCTGTGTGTTATTAGTTACATTACATAGGGGGTCACTTACTTTCCCCCTGTACTGTGGATGATGGGCGGTACAGCTGTGTGTTATTAGTTACATTACATAGGGGGTCACTTACTTTCCTCCTGTACTGTGGATGATGGGCGGTACAGCTGTGTGTTATTAGGTACATTACATAGGGGGTCACTTACTTTCCTCCTGTACTGTGGATGATGGGCGGTACAGCTGTGTGTTATTAGTTACATTACATAGGGGGTCACTTACTTTCCCCCTGTACTGTGGATGATGGGCGGTACAGCTGTGTGTTATTAGGTACATTACATAGGGGGTCACTTACTTTCCTCCTGTACTGTGGATGATGGGCGGTACAGCTATGTGTTATTAGTTACATTACATAGGGGGTCACTTACTTTCCCCCTGTACTGTGGATGATGGGCGGTACAGCTGTGTGTTATTAGTTACATTACATAGGGGGTCACTTACTTTCCCCCTGTACTGTGGATGATGGGCGGTACAGCTGTGTGTTATTAGGTACATTACATAGGGGGTCACTTACTTTCCTCCTGTACTGTAGATGATGGGTGGTACAGCTGTGTGTTATTAGTTACATTACATAGGGGGTCACTTACTTTCCTCCTGTACTGTGGATAATGGGTGGTACAGCTGTGTATTATTAGTTACATTACATAGGGGGTCACTTACTTTCCTCCTGTACTGTGGATGATGGGCGGTACAGCTATGTGTTATTAGTTACATTACATAGGGGGTCACTTACTTTCCCCCTGCACTGTGGATGATGGGCGGTACAGCTGTGTTATTAGTTACATTACATAGCGGGTCACTTACTTTCCTCCTGTACTGTGGATGATGGGCGGTACAGCTGTGTGTTATCAGTTACATTACATAGGGGGTCACTTACTTTCCCCCTGTACTGTGGATGATGGGTGGTACAGCTGTGTGTTATTAGTTACATTACATAGGGGGTCACTTACTTTCCTCCTGTACTGTGGATGATGGGCGGTACAGCTGTGTGTTATTAGTTATATTACATAGGGGGTCACTTACTTTCCTCCTGCACTGTGGATGATGGGCGGTACAGCTGTGTGTTATTAGTTACATTACATAGGGGGTCACTTACTTTCCTCCTACACTGTGGATGATGGGCGGTACAGCTGTGTGTTATTAGTTACATTATATAGGGGGTCACTTACTTTCCTCCTGCACTGTGGATGATGGGTGGTACAGCTGTGTGTTATTAGTTACATTACATAGGGGGTCACTTACTTTCCTCCTGTACTGTGGATGATGGGCGGTACAGCTGTGTGTTATTAGGTACATTACATAGGGGGTCACTTACTTTCATCCTGTACTGTGGATGATGGGCAGTACAGCTGTGTGTTACTAGTTACATTACATAGGGGGTCACTTACTTTCCTCCTGCACTGTGGATGATGGGCGGTACAGCTGTGTGTTATTAGTTACATTACATAGGGGGTCACTTACTTTCCCCCTGTACTGTGGATGATGGGCGGTACAGCTGTGTGTTATTAGTTACATTACATAGGGGGTCACTTACTTTCCTGCTGTACTGTGGATGATGGGCGGTACAGCTGTGTGTTATTAGTTACATTACATAGGGGGTCACTTACTTTCCCCCTGTACTGTGGATGATGGGTGGTACAGCTGTGTGTTATTAGTTACATTACATAGGGGGTCACTTACTTTCCTCCTGCACTGTGGATGATGGGCGGTACAGCTGTGTGTTATTAGTTACATTACATAGGGGGTCACTTACTTTCCTCCTGTACTGTGGATGATGGGCGGTACAGCTGTTTGTTAGTTACATTACATAGGGGGTCACTTACTTTCCTCCTGTACTGTGGATGATGGGCGGTACAGCTGTGTGTTATTAGTTACATTATATAGGGGGTCACTTACTTTCCTCCTGCACTGTGGCTGATGGGTGGTACAGCTGTGTGTTATTAGTTACATTACATAGGGGGTCACTTACTTTCCTCCTGTACTGTGGATGATGGGCGGTACAGCTGTGTGTTATTAGGTACATTACATAGGGGGTCACTTACTTTCCTCCTGTACTGTGGATGATGGGTGGTACAGCTGTGTGTTATTAGTTACATTACATAGGGGGTCACTTACTTTCCTCCTGCACTGTGGATGATGGGTGGTACAGCTGTGTAGTATTAGTTACATTACATAGGGGGTCACTTACTTTCCTCCTGTACTGTGGATGATGGGCGGTACAGCTGTGTGTTATTAGTTACATTACATAGGGGGTCACTTACTTTCCTCCTGCACTGTGGATGATGGGTGGTACAGCTGTGTGTTATTAGTTACATTACATAGGGGGTCACTTACTTTCCTCCTGCACTGTAGATGATGGGTGGTACAGCTGTGTTATTAGTTACATTACATAGGGGGTCACTTACTTTCCTGCTGTACTGTGGATGATGGGTGGTACAGCTGTGTGTTATTAGTTACATTACATAGGGGGTCACTTACTTTCCCCCTGTACTGTGGATGATGGGCGGTACAGCTGTGTGTTATTAGTTACATTACATAGGGGGTCACTTACTTTCCCCCTGTACTGTGGATGATGGGCGGTACAGCTGTGTGTTATTAGTTACATTACATAGGGGGTCACTTACTTTCCTCCTGTACTGTGGATGATGGGCGGTACAGCTGTGTGTTATTAGGTACATTACATAGGGGGTCACTTACTTTCCTCCTGTACTGTGGATGATGGGCGGTACAGCTGTGTGTTATTAGTTACATTACATAGGGGGTCACTTACTTTCCCCCTGTACTGTGGATGATGGGCGGTACAGCTGTGTGTTATTAGGTACATTACATAGGGGGTCACTTACTTTCCTCCTGTACTGTGGATGATGGGCGGTACAGCTATGTGTTATTAGTTACATTACATAGGGGGTCACTTACTTTCCCCCTGTACTGTGGATGATGGGCGGTACAGCTGTGTGTTATTAGTTACATTACATAGGGGGTCACTTACTTTCCCCCTGTACTGTGGATGATGGGCGGTACAGCTGTGTGTTATTAGGTACATTACATAGGGGGTCACTTACTTTCCTCCTGTACTGTAGATGATGGGTGGTACAGCTGTGTGTTATTAGTTACATTACATAGGGGGTCACTTACTTTCCTCCTGTACTGTGGATAATGGGTGGTACAGCTGTGTATTATTAGTTACATTACATAGGGGGTCACTTACTTTCCTCCTGTACTGTGGATGATGGGCGGTACAGCTATGTGTTATTAGTTACATTACATAGGGGGTCACTTACTTTCCCCCTGCACTGTGGATGATGGGCGGTACAGCTGTGTGTTATTAGTTACATTACATAGGGGGTCACTTACTTTCCTCCTGTACTGTGGATGATGGGTGGTACAGCTGTGTGTTATTAGTTACATTACATAGGGGGTCACTTACTTTCCCCCTGTACTGTGGATGATGGGCGGTACAGCTGTGTGTTATTAGTTACATTACATAGGGGGTCACTTACTTTCCTCCTGTACTGTGGATGATGGGCGGTACAGCTGTGTGTTATTAGTTACATTACATAGGGGGTCACTTACTTTCCCCCTGCACTGTGGATGATGGGCGGTACAGCTGTGTGTTACTAGTTACATCACATAGGGGGTCACTTACTTTCCTCCTGTACTGTAGATGATGGGTGGTACAGCTGTGTGTTACTAGTTACATTACATAGGGGGTCACTTACTTTCCCCCTGTACTGTGGATGATGGGCAGTACAGCTGTGTGTTATTAGTTACATTACATAGGGGGTCACTTACTTTCATCCTGTACTGTGGATGATGGGCAGTACAGCTGTGTGTTACTAGTTACATTACATAGGGGGTCACTTACTTTCCTCCTGCACTGTGGATGATGGGCGGTACAGCTGTGTGTTACTAGTTACATTACATAGGGGGTCACTTACTTTCCTCCTGTACTGTGGATGATGGGCAGTACAGCTGTGTGTTATTAGTTACATTACATAGGGGGTCACTTACTTTCATCCTGTACTGCGGATGAAGGGTTGTACAGCTGTGTGTTATTACATTACATAGGGGGTCACTTACTTTCCTCCTGCACTGTGGATGATGGGCGGTACAGCTGTGTGTTATTAGTTACATTACATAGGGGGTCACTTACTTTCCTCCTGTACTGTGGGGGATGGGTGGTACAGCTGTGTGTTATTAGTTACATTACATAGGGGGTCACTTACTTTCCCCCTGTACTGTGGATGAAGGGTTGTACAGCTGTGTGTTATTACATTACATAGGGGGTCACTTACTTTCCTCCTGCACTGTGGATGATGGGCGGTACAGCTGTGTGTTATTAGTTACATTACATAGGGGGTCACTTACTTTCCCCCTGTACTGTGGATGATGGGCGGTACAGCTGTGTGTTATTAGTTACATTACATAGGGGGTCACTTACTTTCCTCCTGTACTGTGGATGATGGGCGGTACAGCTGTGTGTTATTATATACATTACATAGGGGGTCACTTACTTTCCTCCTGTACTGTGGATGATGGGCGGTACAGCTGTGTGTTATTAGTTACATTATATAGGGGGTCACTTACTTTCCCCCGTACTGTGGATGATGGGCGGTACAGCTGTGTGTTATTAGTTACATTACATAGGGGGTCACTTACTTTCCTCCTGTACTGTAGATAATGGGCGGTACAGCTGTGTGTTATTAGTTATATTACATAGGGGGTCACTTACTTTCCTCCTGTACTGTGGATGATGGGCGGTACAGCTGTGTGTTATTAGTTACATTACATAGGGGGTCACTTACTTTCCTCCTGTACTGTGGATGATGGGCGGTACAGCTGTGTGTTATTAGTTACATTATATAGGGGGTCACTTACTTTCCCCCGTACTGTGGATGATGGGCGGTACAGCTGTGTGTTATTAGTTACATTACATAGGGGGTCACTTACTTTCCCCCGTACTGTGAATGATGGGCGGTACAGCTGTGTGTTATTAGTTACATTACATAGGGGGTCACTTACTTTCCTCCTGCTCTGTGGATGATGGGTGGTACAGCTGTGTAGTATTAGTTACATTACATAGGGGGTCACTTACTTTCCCCCTGTACTGTGGATGATGGGTGGTACAGCTGTGTGTTATTAGTTACATTACATAGGGGGTCACTTACTTTCCTCCTGTACTGTGGATGATGGGTGGTACAGCTGTGTGGTATTAGTTACATTACATAGGGGGTCACTTACTTTCCCCCTGTACTGTGGATGATGGGCGGTACAGCTGTGTGTTATTAGTTATATTACATAGGGGGTCACTTACTTTCCTCCTGTACTGTGGATGATGGGTGGTACAGCTGTATGTTATTAGTTACATTACATAGGGGGTCACTTACTTTCCTCCTGCTCTGTGGATGATGGGTGGTACAGCTGTGTGTTATTAGTTACATTACATAGGGGGTCACTTACTTTGCTCCTGTACTGTGGATGATGGGTGGTACAGCTGTGTAGTATTAGTTACATTACATAGGGGGTCACTTACTTTCCCCCTGTACTGTGGATGATGGGCGGTACAGCTGTATGTTATTAGTTACATTACATAGGGGGTCACTTACTTTCCTCTTGTACTGTGGATGATGGGCGGTACAGCTGTGTGTGTTATTACATTACATAGGGGGTCACTTACTTTCCTCTTGTACTGTGGGGGATGGGTGGTACAGCTGTGTGTTATTAGTTACATTACATAGGGGGTCACTTACTTTCCCCCTGCACTGTGGATGATGGGCGGTACAGCTGTGTGTTATTAGTTACATTACATAGGGGGTCACTTACTTTCCCCCTGTACTGTGGATGATGGGCGGTACAGCTGTGTGTTATTAGTTACATTACATAGGGGGTCACTTACTTTCCTCCTGCACTGTGGATGATGGGTGGTACAGCTGTGTGTTATTAGTTACATTACATAGGGGGTCACTTACTTTCCTCCTGTACTGTGGATGATGGGTGGTACAGCTGTGTAGTATTAGTTACATTACATAGGGGGTCACTTACTTTCCCCCTGTACTGTGGATGATGGGTGGTACAGCTGTGTGTTATTAGTTACATTACATAGGGGGTCACTTACTTTCCTCCTGTACTGTGGATGATGGGTGGTACAGCTGTGTGTTATTAGTTACATTACATAGGGGGTCACTTACTTTCCCCCTGTACTGTGGATGATGGGTGGTACAGCTGTGTGTTATTAGTTACATTACATAGGGGGTCACTTACTTTCCCCCTGTACTGTGGATGATGGGTGGTACAGCTGTGTGTTATTAGTTACATTACATAGGGGGTCACTTACTTTCCCCCTGTACTGTGGATGATGGGCAGTACAGCTGTGTGTTATTAGTTACATTACATAGGGGGTCACTTACTTTCCCCCTGCACTGTGGATGATGGGCGATACAGCTGTGTGTTAGTTACATTACATAGGGGGTCACTTACTTTCCTCCTGTACTGTGGATGATGGGCGGTACAGCTGTGTGTTATTAGTTACATTACATAGGGGGTCACTTACTTTCCTCCTGCACTGTGGGGGATGGGCGGTACAGCTGTGTGTTATCAGTTACATTACATAGGGGGTCACTTACTTTCCTCCTGTACTGTGGAAGATGGGCGGTACAGCTGTGTGTTATTAGTTACATTATATAGGGGGTCACTTACTTTCCTCCTGTACTGTGGATGATGGGCGGTACAGCTGTGTGTTATTAGTTACATTATATAGGGGGTCACTTACTTTCCTCCTGTACTGTGGATGATGGGCGGTACAGCTGTGTGTTATTAGTTACATTACATAGGGGGTCACTTACTTTCCTCCTGTACTGTGGATGATGGGTGGTACAGCTGTGTGTTATTAGTTACATTACATAGGGGGTCACTTACTTTCCCCCTGTACTGTGGATGATGGGCGGTACAGCTGTATGTTATTAGTTACATTACATAGGGGGTCACTTACTTTCCTCTTGTACTGTGGATGATGGGCGGTACAGCTGTGTGTGTTATTACATTACATAGGGGGTCATTTACTTTCCTCTTGTACTGTGGGGGATGGGTGGTACAGCTGTGTGTTATTAGTTACATTACATAGGGGGTCACTTACTTTCCTCCTGTACTGTGGATGATGGGCGGTACAGCTGTGTGTTATTAGTTACATTATATAGGGGGTCACTTACTTTCCCCCGTACTGTGGATGATGGGCGGTACAGCTGTGTGTTATTAGTTAAATTACATAGGGGGTCACTTACTTTCCCCCGTACTGTGAATGATGGGTGGTACAGCTGTGTGTTATTAGTTACATTACATAGGGGGTCACTTACTTTCCTCCTGTGCTGTAGATGATGGGCGGTACAGCTGTGTGTTATTAGTTACATTACATAGGGGGTCACTTACTTTCCCCCCTGTACTGTGGATGATGGGCGGTACAGCTGTATGTTATTAGTTACATTACATAGGGGGTCACTTACTTTCCTCCTGTACTGTGGATGATGGGCGGTACAGCTGTGTGTTATTAGTTACATTACATAGGGGGTCACTTACTTTCCTCCTGTACTGTGGATGATGGGTGGTACAGCTGTGTAGTATTAGTTACATTACATAGGGGGTCACTTACTTTCCCCCTGTACTGTGGATGATGGGTGGTACAGCTGTGTGTTATTAGTTACATTACATAGGGGGTCACTTACTTTCCTCCTGTACTGTGGATGATGGGCGGTACAGCTGTGTGTTATTAGTTACATTACATAGGGGGTCACTTACTTTCCCCCTGTACTGTGGATGATGGGTGGTACAGCTGTGTGTTATTAGTTACATTACATAGGGGGTCACTTACTTTCCCCCTGTACTGTGGATGATGGGTGGTACAGCTGTGTAGTATTAGTTACATTACATAGGGGGTTACTTGCTTTCCTCCTGCACTGTGGATGATGGGTGGTACAGCTGTGTAGTATTAGTTACATTACATAGGGGGTCACTTACTTTCCCCCTGTACTGTGGATGATGGGAGGTACAGCTGTGTAGTATTAGTTACATTACATAGGGGGTCACTTACTTTCCCCCTGTACTGTGGATGATGGGTGGTACAGCTGTGTGTTATTAGTTACATTACATAGGGGGTCACTTACTTTCCCCCTGTACTGTGGATGATGGGTGGTACAGCTGTGTGTTATTAGTTACATTACATAGGGGGTCACTTACTTTCCTCCTATACTGTGGATGATGGGAGGTACAGCTGTGTGTTATTAGTTACATTATATAGGGGGTCACTTACTTTCCTCCTGTACTGTGGATGATGGGCGGTACAGCTGTGTGTTATTATATACATTACATAGGGGGTCACTTACTTTCCTCCTGTACTGTGGATGATGGGCGGTACAGCTGTGTGTTATTAGTTACATTATATAGGGGGTCACTTACTTTCCCCCGTACTGTGAATGATGGGTGGTACAGCTGTGTGTTATTAGTTACATTACATAGGGGGTCACTTACTTTCCCCCTGTACTGTGGATGATGGGTGGTACAGCTGTGTGTTATTAGTTACATTACATAGGGGGTCACTTACTTTCCCCCTGTACTGTGGATGATGGGCGGTACAGCTGTATGTTATTAGTTACATTACATAGGGGGTCACTTACTTTCCTCCTGTACTGTGGATGATGGGCGGTACAGCTGTGTGTTATTAGTTACATTACATAGGGGGTCACTTACTTTCCTCCTATACTGTGGATGATGGGTGGTACAGCTGTGTGTTATTAGTTACATTACATAGGGGGTCACTTACTTTCCTCCTGTACTGTGGATGATGGGTGGTACAGCTGTGTAGTATTAGTTACATTACATAGGGGGTCACTTACTTTCCCCCTGTACTGTGGATGATGGGCGGTACAGCTGTGTGTTATTAGTTACATTACATAGGGGGTCACTTACTTTCCTCCTGTACTGTGGATGATGGGCGGTACAGCTGTGTGTTATTAGTTACATTATATAGGGGGTCACTTACTTTCCCCCGTACTGTGGATGATGGGCGGTACAGCTGTGTGTTATTAGTTACATTACATAGGGGGTCACTTACTTTCCCCCGTACTGTGAATGATGGGCGGTACAGCTGTGTGTTATTAGTTACATTACATAGGGGGTCACTTACTTTGCTCCTGTACTGTGGATGATGGGTGGTACAGCTGTGTAGTATTAGTTACATTACATAGGGGGTCACTTACTTTCCCCCTGTACTGTGGATGATGGGCGGTACAGCTGTATGTTATTAGTTACATTACATAGGGGGTCACTTACTTTCCTCTTGTACTGTGGATGATGGGCGGTACAGCTGTGTGTGTTATTACATTACATAGGGGGTCACTTACTTTCCTCTTGTACTGTGGGGGATGGGTGGTACAGCTGTGTGTTATTAGTTACATTACATAGGGGGTCACTTACTTTCCCCCTGCACTGTGGATGATGGGCGGTACAGCTGTGTGTTATTAGTTACATTACATAGGGGGTCACTTACTTTCCCCCTGTAACTGTGGATGATGGGCGGTACAGCTGTGTGTTATTAGTTACATTACATAGGGGGTCACTTACTTTCCTCCTGCACTGTGGATGATGGGTGGTACAGCTGTGTGTTATTAGTTACATTACATAGGGGGTCACTTACTTTCCTCCTGTACTGTGGATGATGGGTGGTACAGCTGTGTAGTATTAGTTACATTACATAGGGGGTCACTTACTTTCCCCCTGTACTGTGGATGATGGGTGGTACAGCTGTGTGTTATTAGTTACATTACATAGGGGGTCACTTACTTTCCTCCTGCACTGTGGATGATGGGCGGTACAGCTGTGTGTTATTAGTTACATTACATAGGGGGTCACTTACTTTCCTCCTGCACTGTGGATGATGGGTGGTACAGCTGTGTGTTATTAGTTACATTACATAGGGGGTCACTTACTTTCCTCCTGTACTGTGGATGATGGGTGGTACAGCTGTGTGTTATTAGTTACATTACATAGGGGGTCACTTACTTTCCCCCTGTAACTGTGGATGATGGGCGGTACAGCTGTGTGTTATTAGTTACATTACATAGGGGGTCACTTACTTTCCTCCTGCACTGTGGATGATGGGTGGTACAGCTGTGTGTTATTAGTTACATTACATAGGGGGTCACTTACTTTCCTCCTGTACTGTGGATGATGGGTGGTACAGCTGTGTAGTATTAGTTACATTACATAGGGGGTCACTTACTTTCCCCCTGTACTGTGGATGATGGGTGGTACAGCTGTGTGTTATTAGTTACATTACATAGGGGGTCACTTACTTTCCCCCTGTACTGTAGATGATGGGCGGTACAGCTGTGTTATTAGTTACATTACATAGGGGGTCACTTACTTTCCTCCTGTACTGTGGATGATGGGTGGTACAGCTGTGTGTTATTAGTTACATTACATAGGGGGTCACTTACTTTCCCCCTGTACTGTGGATGATGGGTGGTACAGCTGTGTGTTATTAGTTACATTACATAGGGGGTCACTTACTTTCCCCCTGTACTGTGGATGATGGGTGGTACAGCTGTGTGTTATTAGTTACATTACATAGGGGGTCACTTACTTTCCCCCTGTACTGTGGATGATGGGCAGTACAGCTGTGTGTTATTAGTTACATTACATAGGGGGTCACTTACTTTCCCCCTGCACTGTGGATGATGGGCGATACAGCTGTGTGTTAGTTACATTACATAGGGGGTCACTTACTTTCCTCCTGTACTGTGGATGATGGGCGGTACAGCTGTGTGTTATTAGTTACATTACATAGGGGGTCACTTACTTTCCTCCTGCACTGTGGGGGATGGGCGGTACAGCTGTGTGTTATCAGTTACATTACATAGGGGGTCACTTACTTTCCTCCTGTACTGTGGAAGATGGGCGGTACAGCTGTGTGTTATTAGTTACATTATATAGGGGGTCACTTACTTTCCTCCTGTACTGTGGATGATGGGCGGTACAGCTGTGTGTTATTAGTTACATTACATAGGGGGTCACTTACTTTCCTCTTGTACTGTGGATGATGGGCGGTACAGCTGTGTGTGTTATTACATTACATATGGGGTCACTTACTTTCCTCTTGTACTGTGGGGGATGGGTGGTACAGCTGTGTGTTATTAGTTACATTACATAGGGGGTCACTTACTTTCCTCTTGTACTGTGGATGATGGGCGGTACAGCTGTATGTTATTAGTTACATTACATAGGGGGTCACTTACTTTCCTCCTGTACTGTGGATGATGGGCGGTACAGCTGTGTGTGTTATTACATTACATAGGGGGTCACTTACTTTCCTCTTGTACTGTGGGGGATGGGTGGTACAGCTGTGTGTTATTAGTTACATTACATAGGGGGTCACTTACTTTCCTCCTGTACTGTGGATGATGGGCGGTACAGCTGTGTGTTATTAGTTACATTATATAGGGGGTCACTTACTTTCCCCCGTACTGTGGATGATGGGCGGTACAGCTGTGTGTTATTAGTTAAATTACATAGGGGGTCACTTACTTTCCCCCGTACTGTGAATGATGGGTGGTACAGCTGTGTGTTATTAGTTACATTACATAGGGGGTCACTTACTTTCCTCCTGTGCTGTAGATGATGGGCGGTACAGCTGTGTGTTATTAGTTACATTACATAGGGGGTCACTTACTTTCCCCCCTGTACTGTGGATGATGGGCGGTACAGCTGTATGTTATTAGTTACATTACATAGGGGGTCACTTACTTTCCTCCTGTACTGTGGATGATGGGCGGTACAGCTGTGTGTTATTAGTTACATTACATAGGGGGTCACTTACTTTCCTCCTGTACTGTGGATGATGGGTGGTACAGCTGTGTAGTATTAGTTACATTACATAGGGGGTCACTTGCTTTCCTCCTGCACTGTGGATGATGGGTGGTACAGCTGTGTAGTATTAGTTACATTACATAGGGGGTCACTTACTTTCCCCCTGTACTGTGGATGATGGGTGGTACAGCTGTGTGTTATTAGTTACATTACATAGGGGGTCACTTACTTTCCTCCTGTACTGTGGATGATGGGCGGTACAGCTGTGTGTTATTAGTTACATTACATAGGGGGTCACTTACTTTCCCCCTGTACTGTGGATGATGGGTGGTACAGCTGTGTGTTATTAGTTACATTACATAGGGGGTCACTTACTTTCCCCCTGTACTGTGGATGATGGGTGGTACAGCTGTGTGTTATTAGTTACATTACATAGGGGGTCACTTACTTTCCTCCTGTACTGTGGATGATGGGTGGTACAGCTGTGTAGTATTAGTTACATTACATAGGGGGTTACTTGCTTTCCTCCTGCACTGTGGATGATGGGTGGTACAGCTGTGTAGTATTAGTTACATTACATAGGGGGTCACTTACTTTCCCCCTGTACTGTGGATGATGGGAGGTACAGCTGTGTGTTATTAGTTACATTACATAGGGGGTCACTTACTTTCCTCCTGTACTGTGGATGATGGGTGGTACAGCTGTGTAGTATTAGTTACATTACATAGGGGGTCACTTACTTTCCCCCTGTACTGTGGATGATGGGTGGTACAGCTGTGTGTTATTAGTTACATTACATAGGGGGTCACTTACTTTCCCCCTGTACTGTGGATGATGGGTGGTACAGCTGTGTGTTATTAGTTACATTACATAGGGGGTCACTTACTTTCCTCCTATACTGTGGATGATGGGAGGTACAGCTGTGTGTTATTAGTTACATTATATAGGGGGTCACTTACTTTCCTCCTGTACTGTGGATGATGGGCGGTACAGCTGTGTGTTATTATATACATTACATAGGGGGTCACTTACTTTCCTCCTGTACTGTGGATGATGGGCGGTACAGCTGTGTGTTATTAGTTACATTATATAGGGGGTCACTTACTTTCCCCCGTACTGTGAATGATGGGTGGTACAGCTGTGTGTTATTAGTTACATTACATAGGGGGTCACTTACTTTCCCCCTGTACTGTGGATGATGGGTGGTACAGCTGTGTGTTATTAGTTACATTACATAGGGGGTCACTTACTTTCCCCCTGTACTGTGGATGATGGGCGGTACAGCTGTATGTTATTAGTTACATTACATAGGGGGTCACTTACTTTCCTCCTGTACTGTGGATGATGGGCGGTACAGCTGTGTGTTATTAGTTACATTACATAGGGGGTCACTTACTTTCCTCCTATACTGTGGATGATGGGTGGTACAGCTGTGTGTTATTAGTTACATTACATAGGGGGTCACTTACTTTCCTCCTGTACTGTGGATGATGGGTGGTACAGCTGTGTAGTATTAGTTACATTACATAGGGGGTCACTTACTTTCCCCCTGTACTGTGGATGATGGGCGGTACAGCTGTGTGTTATTAGTTACATTACATAGGGGGTCACTTACTTTCCTCCTGTACTGTGGATGATGGGTGGTACAGCTGTATGTTATTAGTTACATTACATAGGGGGTCACTTACTTTCCTCCTGCACTGTGGGGGATGGGCGGTACAGCTGTGTGTTATCAGCTACATTACATAGGGGGTCACTTACTTTCCTCCTGTACTCTGGATGATGGGCGGTACAGCTGTGTTATTAGTTACATTACATAGGGGGTCACTTACTTTCCTCCTGTACTGTGGATGATGGGCGGTACAGCTGTGTGTTATTAGTTACATTACATAGGGGGTCACTTACTTTCCTCCTGTACTCTGGATGATGGGCGGTACAGCTGTGTGTTATTAGTTACATTACATAGGGGGTCACTTACTTTCCCCCTGTACTGTGGATGATGGGTGGTACAGCTGTGTGTTATTAGTTACATTACATAGGGGGTCACTTACTTTCCCCCTGTACTGTGGATGATGGGCGGTACAGCTGTATGTTATTAGTTACATTACATAGGGGGTCACTTACTTTCCTCCTGTACTGTGGATGATGGGCGGTACAGCTGTGTGTTATTAGTTACATTACATAGGGGGTCACTTACTTTCCTCCTGTACTGTGGATGATGGGTGGTACAGCTGTGTGTTATTAGTTACATTACATAGGGGGTCACTTACTTTCCTCCTGTACTGTGGATGATGGGTGGTACAGCTGTGTAGTATTAGTTACATTACATAGGGGGTCACTTACTTTCCCCCTGTACTGTGGATGATGGGCGGTACAGCTGTGTGTTATTAGTTACATTACATAGGGGGTCACTTACTTTCCTCCTGTACTGTGGATGATGGGCGGTACAGCTGTGTTATTATTTACATTACATAGGGGGTCACTTACTTTCCTCCTGTACTGTGGATGATGGGTGGTACAGCTGTATGTTATTAGTTACATTACATAGGGGGTCACTTACTTTCCTCCTGTACTGTGGATGATGGGTGGTACAGCTGTATGTTATTAGTTACATTACATAGGGGGTCACTTACTTTCCTCCTGCACTGTGGGGGATGGGCGGTACAGCTGTGTGTTATCAGCTACATTACATAGGGGGTCACTTACTTTCCTCCTGTACTCTGGATGATGGGCGGTACAGCTGTGTTATTAGTTACATTACATAGGGGGTCACTTACTTTCCTCCTGTACTGTGGATGATGGGCGGTACAGCTGTGTGTTATTAGTTACATTACATAGGGGGTCACTTACTTTCCTCCTGTACTCTGGATGATGGGCGGTACAGCTGTATGTTATTAGTTACATTACATAGGGGGTCACTTACTTTCCTCCTGTACTGTGGATGATGGGCGGTACAGCTGTGTGTTATTAGTTACATTACATAGGGGGTCACTTACTTTCCTCCTGTACTGTGGATGATGGGTGGTACAGCTGTGTGTTATTAGTTACATTACATAGGGGGTCACTTACTTTCCTCCTGTACTGTGGATGATGGGTGGTACAGCTGTGTAGTATTAGTTACATTACATAGGGGGTCACTTACTTTCCCCCTGTACTGTGGATGATGGGCGGTACAGCTGTGTGTTATTAGTTACATTACATAGGGGGTCACTTACTTTCCTCCTGTACTGTGGATGATGGGCGGTACAGCTGTGTTATTAGTTACATTACATAGGGGGTCACTTACTTTCCTCCTGTACTGTGGATGATGGGTGGTACAGCTGTATGTTATTAGTTACATTACATAGGGGGTCACTTACTTTCCTCCTGTACTGTGGATGATGGGTGGTACAGCTGTATGTTATTAGTTACATTACATAGGGGGTCACTTACTTTCCTCCTGCACTGTGGGGGATGGGCGGTACAGCTGTGTGTTATCAGCTACATTACATAGGGGGTCACTTACTTTCCTCCTGTACTGTGGATGATGGGCGGTACAGCTGTGTGTTATTAGTTAAATTACATAGGGGGTCACTTACTTTCCCCCGTACTGTGAATGATGGGTGGTACAGCTGTGTGTTATTAGTTACATTACATAGGGGGTCACTTACTTTCCTCCTGTGCTGTAGATGATGGGCGGTACAGCTGTGTGTTATTAGTTACATTACATAGGGGGTCACTTACTTTCCCCCCTGTACTGTGGATGATGGGCGGTACAGCTGTATGTTATTAGTTACATTACATAGGGGGTCACTTACTTTCCTCCTGTACTGTGGATGATGGGCGGTACAGCTGTGTGTTATTAGTTACATTACATAGGGGGTCACTTACTTTCCTCCTGTACTGTGGATGATGGGTGGTACAGCTGTGTAGTATTAGTTACATTACATAGGGGGTCACTTACTTTCCCCCTGTACTGTGGATGATGGGTGGTACAGCTGTGTGTTATTAGTTACATTACATAGGGGGTCACTTACTTTCCTCCTGTACTGTGGATGATGGGCGGTACAGCTGTGTGTTATTAGTTACATTACATAGGGGGTCACTTACTTTCCCCCTGTACTGTGGATGATGGGTGGTACAGCTGTGTGTTATTAGTTACATTACATAGGGGGTCACTTACTTTCCCCCTGTACTGTGGATGATGGGTGGTACAGCTGTGTGTTATTAGTTACATTACATAGGGGGTCACTTACTTTCCTCCTGTACTGTGGATGATGGGTGGTACAGCTGTGTAGTATTAGTTACATTACATAGGGGGTTACTTGCTTTCCTCCTGCACTGTGGATGATGGGTGGTACAGCTGTGTAGTATTAGTTACATTACATAGGGGGTCACTTACTTTCCCCCTGTACTGTGGATGATGGGAGGTACAGCTGTGTGTTATTAGTTACATTACATAGGGGGTCACTTACTTTCCTCCTGTACTGTGGATGATGGGTGGTACAGCTGTGTAGTATTAGTTACATTACATAGGGGGTCACTTACTTTCCCCCTGTACTGTGGATGATGGGTGGTACAGCTGTGTGTTATTAGTTACATTACATAGGGGGTCACTTACTTTCCCCCTGTACTGTGGATGATGGGTGGTACAGCTGTGTGTTATTAGTTACATTACATAGGGGGTCACTTACTTTCCTCCTATACTGTGGATGATGGGAGGTACAGCTGTGTGTTATTAGTTACATTATATAGGGGGTCACTTACTTTCCTCCTGTACTGTGGATGATGGGCGGTACAGCTGTGTGTTATTATATACATTACATAGGGGGTCACTTACTTTCCTCCTGTACTGTGGATGATGGGCGGTACAGCTGTGTGTTATTAGTTACATTATATAGGGGGTCACTTACTTTCCCCCGTACTGTGAATGATGGGTGGTACAGCTGTGTGTTATTAGTTACATTACATAGGGGGTCACTTACTTTCCCCCTGTACTGTGGATGATGGGTGGTACAGCTGTGTGTTATTAGTTACATTACATAGGGGGTCACTTACTTTCCCCCTGTACTGTGGATGATGGGCGGTACAGCTGTATGTTATTAGTTACATTACATAGGGGGTCACTTACTTTCCTCCTGTACTGTGGATGATGGGCGGTACAGCTGTGTGTTATTAGTTACATTACATAGGGGGTCACTTACTTTCCTCATATACTGTGGATGATGGGTGGTACAGCTGTGTGTTATTAGTTACATTACATAGGGGGTCACTTACTTTCCTCCTGTACTGTGGATGATGGGTGGTACAGCTGTGTAGTATTAGTTACATTACATAGGGGGTCACTTACTTTCCCCCTGTACTGTGGATGATGGGCGGTACAGCTGTGTGTTATTAGTTACATTACATAGGGGGTCACTTACTTTCCTCCTGTACTGTGGATGATGGGCGGTACAGCTGTGTGTTATTAGTTACATTATATAGGGGGTCACTTACTTTCCCCCGTACTGTGGATGATGGGCGGTACAGCTGTGTGTTATTAGTTACATTACATAGGGGGTCACTTACTTTCCCCCGTACTGTGAATGATGGGCGGTATAGCTGTGTGTTATTAGTTACATTACATAGGGGGTCACTTACTTTGCTCCTGTACTGTGGATGATGGGTGGTACAGCTGTGTAGTATTAGTTACATTACATAGGGGGTCACTTACTTTCCCCCTGTACTGTGGATGATGGGCGGTACAGCTGTATGTTATTAGTTACATTACATAGGGGGTCACTTACTTTCCTCTTGTACTGTGGATGATGGGCGGTACAGCTGTGTGTGTTATTACATTACATAGGGGGTCACTTACTTTCCTCTTGTACTGTGGGGGATGGGTGGTACAGCTGTGTGTTATTAGTTACATTACATAGGGGGTCACTTACTTTCCCCCTGCACTGTGGATGATGGGCGGTACAGCTGTGTGTTATTAGTTACATTACATAGGGGGTCACTTACTTTCCCCCTGTAACTGTGGATGATGGGCGGTACAGCTGTGTGTTATTAGTTACATTACATAGGGGGTCACTTACTTTCCTCCTGCACTGTGGATGATGGGTGGTACAGCTGTGTGTTATTAGTTACATTACATAGGGGGTCACTTTCCTCCTGTACTGTGGATGATGGGTGGTACAGCTGTGTAGTATTAGTTACATTACATAGGGGGTCACTTACTTTCCCCCTGTACTGTGGATGATGGGTGGTACAGCTGTGTGTTATTAGTTACATTACATAGGGGGTCACTTACTTTCCTCCTGTACTGTGGATGATGGGTGGTACAGCTGTGTGTTATTAGTTACATTACATAGGGGGTCACTTACTTTCCCCCTGTACTGTGGATGATGGGTGGTACAGCTGTGTGTTATTAGTTACATTACATAGGGGGTCACTTACTTTCCCCCTGTACTGTGGATGATGGGTGGTACAGCTGTGTGTTATTAGTTACATTACATAGGGGGTCACTTACTTTCCCCCTGTACTGTGGATGATGGGCAGTACAGCTGTGTGTTATTAGTTACATTACATAGGGGGTCACTTACTTTCCCCCTGCACTGTGGATGATGGGCGATACAGCTGTGTGTTAGTTACATTACATAGGGGGTCACTTACTTTCCTCCTGTACTGTGGATGATGGGCGGTACAGCTGTGTGTTATTAGTTACATTACATAGGGGGTCACTTACTTTCCTCCTGCACTGTGGGGGATGGGCGGTACAGCTGTGTGTTATCAGTTACATTACATAGGGGGTCACTTACTTTCCTCCTGTACTGTGGAAGATGGGCGGTACAGCTGTGTGTTATTAGTTACATTATATAGGGGGTCACTTACTTTCCTCCTGTACTGTGGATGATGGGCGGTACAGCTGTGTGTTATTAGTTACATTACATAGGGGGTCACTTACTTTCCTCTTGTACTGTGGATGATGGGCGGTACAGCTGTGTGTGTTATTACATTACATATGGGGTCACTTACTTTCCTCTTGTACTGTGGGGGATGGGTGGTACAGCTGTGTGTTATTAGTTACATTACATAGGGGGTCACTTACTTTCCTCTTGTACTGTGGATGATGGGCGGTACAGCTGTATGTTATTAGTTACATTACATAGGGGGTCACTTACTTTCCTCTTGTACTGTGGATGATGGGCGGTACAGCTGTGTGTGTTATTACATTACATAGGGGGTCACTTACTTTCCTCTTGTACTGTGGGGGATGGGTGGTACAGCTGTGTGTTATTAGTTACATTACATAGGGGGTCACTTACTTTCCTCCTGTACTGTGGATGATGGGCGGTACAGCTGTGTGTTATTAGTTACATTATATAGGGGGTCACTTACTTTCCCCCGTACTGTGGATGATGGGCGGTACAGCTGTGTGTTATTAGTTAAATTACATAGGGGGTCACTTACTTTCCCCCGTACTGTGAATGATGGGTGGTACAGCTGTGTGTTATTAGTTACATTACATAGGGGGTCACTTACTTTCCTCCTGTGCTGTAGATGATGGGCGGTACAGCTGTGTGTTATTAGTTACATTACATAGGGGGTCACTTACTTTCCCCCCTGTACTGTGGATGATGGGCGGTACAGCTGTATGTTATTAGTTACATTACATAGGGGGTCACTTACTTTCCTCCTGTACTGTGGATGATGGGCGGTACAGCTGTGTGTTATTAGTTACATTACATAGGGGGTCACTTACTTTCCTCCTGTACTGTGGATGATGGGTGGTACAGCTGTGTAGTATTAGTTACATTACATAGGGGGTCACTTGCTTTCCTCCTGCACTGTGGATGATGGGTGGTACAGCTGTGTAGTATTAGTTACATTACATAGGGGGTCACTTACTTTCCCCCTGTACTGTGGATGATGGGTGGTACAGCTGTGTGTTATTAGTTACATTACATAGGGGGTCACTTACTTTCCTCCTGTACTGTGGATGATGGGCGGTACAGCTGTGTGTTATTAGTTACATTACATAGGGGGTCACTTACTTTCCCCCTGTACTGTGGATGATGGGTGGTACAGCTGTGTGTTATTAGTTACATTACATAGGGGGTCACTTACTTTCCCCCTGTACTGTGGATGATGGGTGGTACAGCTGTGTGTTATTAGTTACATTACATAGGGGGTCACTTACTTTCCTCCTGTACTGTGGATGATGGGTGGTACAGCTGTGTAGTATTAGTTACATTACATAGGGGGTTACTTGCTTTCCTCCTGCACTGTGGATGATGGGTGGTACAGCTGTGTAGTATTAGTTACATTACATAGGGGGTCACTTACTTTCCCCCTGTACTGTGGATGATGGGAGGTACAGCTGTGTGTTATTAGTTACATTACATAGGGGGTCACTTACTTTCCTCCTGTACTGTGGATGATGGGTGGTACAGCTGTGTAGTATTAGTTACATTACATAGGGGGTCACTTACTTTCCCCCTGTACTGTGGATGATGGGTGGTACAGCTGTGTGTTATTAGTTACATTACATAGGGGGTCACTTACTTTCCCCCTGTACTGTGGATGATGGGTGGTACAGCTGTGTGTTATTAGTTACATTACATAGGGGGTCACTTACTTTCCTCCTATACTGTGGATGATGGGAGGTACAGCTGTGTGTTATTAGTTACATTATATAGGGGGTCACTTACTTTCCTCCTGTACTGTGGATGATGGGCGGTACAGCTGTGTGTTATTATATACATTACATAGGGGGTCACTTACTTTCCTCCTGTACTGTGGATGATGGGCGGTACAGCTGTGTGTTATTAGTTACATTATATAGGGGGTCACTTACTTTCCCCCGTACTGTGAATGATGGGTGGTACAGCTGTGTGTTATTAGTTACATTACATAGGGGGTCACTTACTTTCCCCCTGTACTGTGGATGATGGGTGGTACAGCTGTGTGTTATTAGTTACATTACATAGGGGGTCACTTACTTTCCCCCTGTACTGTGGATGATGGGCGGTACAGCTGTATGTTATTAGTTACATTACATAGGGGGTCACTTACTTTCCTCCTGTACTGTGGATGATGGGCGGTACAGCTGTGTGTTATTAGTTACATTACATAGGGGGTCACTTACTTTCCTCCTATACTGTGGATGATGGGTGGTACAGCTGTGTGTTATTAGTTACATTACATAGGGGGTCACTTACTTTCCTCCTGTACTGTGGATGATGGGTGGTACAGCTGTGTAGTATTAGTTACATTACATAGGGGGTCACTTACTTTCCCCCTGTACTGTGGATGATGGGCGGTACAGCTGTGTGTTATTAGTTACATTACATAGGGGGTCACTTACTTTCCTCCTGTACTGTGGATGATGGGCGGTACAGCTGTGTTATTAGTTACATTACATAGGGGGTCACTTACTTTCCTCCTGTACTGTGGATGATGGGTGGTACAGCTGTATGTTATTAGTTACATTACATAGGGGGTCACTTACTTTCCTCCTGCACTGTGGGGGATGGGCGGTACAGCTGTGTGTTATCAGCTACATTACATAGGGGGTCACTTACTTTCCTCCTGTACTCTGGATGATGGGCGGTACAGCTGTGTTATTAGTTACATTACATAGGGGGTCACTTACTTTCCTCCTGTACTGTGGATGATGGGCGGTACAGCTGTGTGTTATTAGTTACATTACATAGGGGGTCACTTACTTTCCTCCTGTACTCTGGATGATGGGCGGTACAGCTGTGTGTTATTAGTTACATTACATAGGGGGTCACTTACTTTCCCCCTGTACTGTGGATGATGGGTGGTACAGCTGTGTGTTATTAGTTACATTACATAGGGGGTCACTTACTTTCCTCCTGTACTGTGGATGATGGGCGGTACAGCTGTGTGTTATTAGTTACATTACATAGGGGGTCACTTACTTTCCTCCTGTACTGTGGATGATGGGTGGTACAGCTGTGTGTTATTAGTTACATTACATAGGGGGTCACTTACTTTCCTCCTGTACTGTGGATGATGGGTGGTACAGCTGTGTAGTATTAGTTACATTACATAGGGGGTCACTTACTTTCCCCCTGTACTGTGGATGATGGGCGGTACAGCTGTGTGTTATTAGTTACATTACATAGGGGGTCACTTACTTTCCTCCTGTACTCTGGATGATGGGCGGTACAGCTGTGTTATTAGTTACATTACATAGGGGGTCACTTACTTTCCTCCTGTACTGTGGATGATGGGCGGTACAGCTGTGTGTTATTAGTTACATTACATAGGGGGTCACTTACTTTCCTCCTGTACTCTGGATGATGGGCGGTACAGCTGTATGTTATTAGTTACATTACATAGGGGGTCACTTACTTTCCTCCTGTACTGTGGATGATGGGCGGTACAGCTGTGTGTTATTAGTTACATTACATAGGGGGTCACTTACTTTCCTCCTGTACTGTGGATGATGGGTGGTACAGCTGTGTGTTATTAGTTACATTACATAGGGGGTCACTTACTTTCCTCCTGTACTGTGGATGATGGGTGGTACAGCTGTGTAGTATTAGTTACATTACATAGGGGGTCACTTACTTTCCCCCTGTACTGTGGATGATGGGCGGTACAGCTGTGTGTTATTAGTTACATTACATAGGGGGTCACTTACTTTCCTCCTGTACTGTGGATGATGGGCGGTACAGCTGTGTTATTAGTTACATTACATAGGGGGTCACTTACTTTCCTCCTGTACTGTGGATGATGGGTGGTACAGCTGTATGTTATTAGTTACATTACATAGGGGGTCACTTACTTTCCTCCTGTACTGTGGATGATGGGTGGTACAGCTGTATGTTATTAGTTACATTACATAGGGGGTCACTTACTTTCCTCCTGCACTGTGGGGGATGGGCGGTACAGCTGTGTGTTATCAGCTACATTACATAGGGGGTCACTTACTTTCCTCCTGTACTCTGGATGATGGGCGGTACAGCTGTGTTATTAGTTACATTACATAGGGGGTCACTTACTTTCCTCCTGTACTGTGGATGATGGGCGGTACAGCTGTGTGTTATTAGTTACATTACATAGGGGGTCACTTACTTTCCTCCTGTACTGTGGATGATGGGCGGTACAGCTGTGTGTCATTAGTTACATTACATAGGGGGTCACTTACTTTCCTCCTGTACTGTGGATGATGGGCGGTACAGCTGTGTTATTAGTTACATTACATAGGGGGTCACTTACTTTCCTCCTGTACTGTGGATGATGGGTGGTACAGCTGTATGTTATTAGTTACATTACATAGGGGGTCACTTACTTTCCTCCTGTACTGTGGATGATGGGTGGTACAGCTGTATGTTATTAGTTACATTACATAGGGGGTCACTTACTTTCCTCCTGCACTGTGGGGGATGGGCGGTACAGCTGTGTGTTATCAGCTACATTACATAGGGGGTCACTTACTTTCCTCCTGTACTGTGGATGATGGGCGGTACAGCTGTGTGTTATTAGTTACATTACATAGGGGGTCACTTACTTTCCTCCTGTACTGTGGATGATGGGCGGGACAGCTGTGTGTTATTAGTTACATTACACAGGGGGTCACTTACTTTCCTCCTGTACTGTGGATGATGGGCGGTACAGCTGTGTGTTATTAGTTACATTACATAGGGGGTCACTTACTTTCCTCCTGTACTGTGGATGATGGGTGGTACAGCTGTGTGTTATTAGTTACATTACATAGGGGGTCACTTACTTTCCTCCTGTACTGTGGATGATGGGCGGTACAGCTGTGTTATTAGTTACATTACATAGGGGGTCACTTACTTTCCTCCTGTACTGTGGATGATGGGTGGTACAGCTGTATGTTATTAGTTACATTACATAGGGGGTCACTTACTTTCCTCCTGTACTGTGGATGATGGGCGGTACAGCTGTGTGTTATTAGTTACATTACATGGGGGGTCACTTACTTTCCTCCTGTACTGTGGATGATGGGCGGTACAGCTGTGTGTTATTAGTTACATTACATAGGGGGTCACTTACTTTCCTCCTGCACTGTGGATGATGGGCGGTACAGCTGTGTGTTATTAGTTACATTACATAGGGGGTCACTTACTTTCCTCCTGTACTGTGGATGATGGGCGGTACAGCTGTGTGTTATTAGTTACATTACATAGGGGGTCACTTACTTTCTTCCTGTACTGTGGGGGATGGGCGGTACAGCTGTGTGTTATTAGTTACATTACATAGGGGGTCACTTACTTTCCCCCTGCACTGTGGATGATGGGCGGTACAGCTGTGTGTTATTAGTTACATTACATAGGGGGTCACTTACTTTCCTCCTGTACTGTGGATGATGGGCTGTACAGCTGTGTTATTAGTTACATTACATAGGGGGTCACTTAGTTTCCTCCTGTACTGTGGATGATGGGTGGTACAGCTGTATGTTATTAGTTACATTACATAGGGGGTCACTTACTTTCCTCCTGTACTGTGGATGATGGGTGGTACAGCTGTGTGTTATTAGTTACATTACATAGGGGGTCACTTACTTTCCCCCGTGCTGTGAATGATGGGTGGTACAGCTGTGTGTTATTAGTTACATTACATAGGGGGTCACTTACTTTCCTCCTGTACTGTGGATGATGGGCGGTACAGCTGTGTTATTAGTTACATTACATAGGGGGTCACTTACTTTCCTCCTGTACTGTGGATGATGGGTGGTACAGCTGTGTGTTATTAGTTACATTACATAGGGGGTCACTTACTTTCCTCCTGTACTGTGGATGATGGGTGGTACAGCTGTGTGTTATTAGTTACATTACATAGGGGGTCACTTACTTTCCCCCGTGCTGTGAATGATGGGTGGTACAGCTGTGTGTTATTAGTTACATTACATAGGGGGTCACTTACTTTCCTCCTGTACTGTGGATGATGGGTGGTACAGCTGTGTGTTATTAGTTACATTACATAGGGGGTCACTTACTTTCCTCCTGCACTGTGGATGATGGGTTGTACAGCTGTGTGTTATTACATTACATAGGGGGTCACTTACTTTCCCCCTGCACTGTGGATGATGGGTGGTACAGCTGTGTGTTATTAGTTACATTACATAGGGGGTCACTTACTTTCCTCCTGTACTGTGGATGATGGGTGGTACAGCTGTGTGGTATTAGTTACATTACATAGGGGGTCACTTACTTTCCCCCTGTACTGTGGATGATGGGCGGTATCGCTGTGTGTTATTAGTTACATTACATAGGGGGTCACTTACTTTCCTCCTGCACTGTGGATGATGGGCGGTACAGCTGTGTGTTATTAGTTACATTACATAGGGGGTCACTTACTTTCCCCCTGTACTGTGGATGATGGGCGGTACAGCTGTGTGTTATTAGTTACAATACATAGGGGATCACTTACTTTCCTCCTGCACTGTGGGGGATGGGCGGTACAGCTGTGTGTTATCAGCTACATTACATAGGGGGTCACTTACTTTCCTCCTGTACTGTGGATGATGGGTGGTACAGCTGTATGTTATTAGTTACATTACATAGGGGGTCACTTACTTTCCTCCTGTACTGTGGATGATGGGCGGTACAGCTGTGTGTTATTAGTTACATTACATAGGGGGTCACTTACTTTCCTCCTGTACTGTGGATGATGGGCGGTACAGCTGTGTGTTATCAGTTACATTACATAGGGGGTCACTTACTTTCCTCCTGCACTGTGGATGATGGGCGGTACAGCTCTGTGTTATTAGTTATATTACATAGGGGGTCACTTACTTTCCTCCTGTACTGTGGATGATGGGTGGTACAGCTGTGTGTTATTAGTTACATTACATAGGGGGTCACTTACTTTCCTCCTGTACTGTGGATGATGGGCGGTACAGCTGTGTGTTATTAGTTACATTACATAGGGGGTCACTTACTTTCCTCCTGTACTGTGGATGATGGGCGGTACAGCTGTGTGTTATTAGTTACATTACATAGGGGGTCACTTACTTTCCTCCTGTACTGTGGATGATGGGCGGTACAGCTGTGTGTTATTAGTTACATTACATAGGGGGTCACTTACTTTCCTCCTGTACTGTGGATGATGGGCGGACAGCTGTGTGTTATTAGTTACATTACATAGGGGTTCACTTACTTTCCTCCTGTACTGTGGATGTTGGGCGGTACAGCTGTATGTTATTAGTTACATTATATAGGGGGTCACTTACTTTCCCCCTGCACTCTGGATGATGGGCGGTACAGCTGTGTGTTATTAGTTACATTACATAGGGGGTCACTTACTTTCCTCCTGTACTGCGGATGATGGGTGGTACAGCAATGTGGTATTAGTTACATTACATAGGGGGTCACTTACTTTCCTCCTGTACAGTGGATGATGGGCGGAACAGCTGTGTGTTATTAGTTACATTACATAGGGGGTCATTTACTTTCCTCCTGTACTGTGGATGATGGGCGGTACAGCTGTGTGTTATTAGTTACATTACATAGGGGGTCACTTACTTTCTTCCTGTACTGTGGGGGATGGGCGGTACAGCTGTGTGTTATTAGTTACATTACATAGGGGGTCACTTACTTTCCCCCTGTACTGTGGGGGATGGGCGGTACAGCTGTGTGTTATTAGTTACATTACATAGGGGGTCACTTACTTTCCTCCTGTACTGTGGATGATGGGCTGTACAGCTGTGTTATTAGTTACATTACATAGGGGGTCACTTACTTTCCTCCTGTACTGTGGATGATGGGTGGTACAGCTGTATGTTATTAGTTACATTACATAGGGGGTCACTTACTTTCCTCCTGTACTGTGGATGATGGGTGGTACAGCTGTGTGTTATTAGTTACATTACATAGGGGGTCACTTACTTTCCCCCGTGCTGTGAATGATGGGTGGTACAGCTGTGTGTTATTAGTTACATTACATAGGGGGTCACTTACTTTCCTCCTGTACTGTGGATGATGGGCGGTACAGCTGTGTTATTAGTTACATTACATAGGGGGTCACTTACTTTCCTCCTGTACTGTGGATGATGGGTGGTACAGCTGTGTGTTATTAGTTACATTACATAGGGGGTCACTTACTTTCCTCCTGTACTGTGGATGATGGGTGGTACAGCTGTGTGTTATTAGTTACATTACATAGGGGGTCACTTACTTTCCTCCTGTACTGTGGATGATGGGTGGTACAGCTGTGTGTTATTAGTTACATTACATAGGGGGTCACTTACTTTCCCCCTGTACTGTGGATGATGGGTGGTACAGCTGTGTGTTATTAGTTACATTACATAGGGGGTCACTTACTTTCCTCCTGTACTGTGGATGATGGGTGGTACAGCTGTGTGTTATTAGTTACATTACATAGGGGGTCACTTACTTTCCCCCTGTACTGTGGATGATGGGTGGTACAGCTGTGTGTTATTAGTTACATTACATAGGGGGTCACTTACTTTCCTCCTGTACTGTGGATGATGGGCGGTACAGCTGTATGTTATTAGTTACATTATGTAGGGGGTCACTTACTTTCCCCCTGCACTGTGGATGATGGGCGGTACAGCTGTGTGTTATTAGTTACATTACATAGGGGGTCACTTACTTTCCTCCTGTACTGTGGATGATGGGTGGTACAGCTGTGTGTTATTAGTTACATTACATAGGGGGTCACTTACTTTCCCCCTGTACTGTGGATGATGGGCGGTACAGCTGTGTGTTATTAGTTACATTACTTAGGGGGTCACTTACTTTCCTCCTGTACTGTGGATGATGAGCGGTACAGCTGTGTGTTATTAGTTACATTACATAGGGGGTCACTTACTTTCCTCCTGTACTGTGGATGATGGGCGGTACAGCTGTGTGTTATTAGTTACATTACATAGGGGGTCATTTACTTTCCTCCTGTACTGTGGATGATGGGCGGTACAGCTGTGTGTTATTAGTTACATTACATAGGGGGTCACTTACTTTCTTCCTGTACTGTGGGGGATGGGCGGTACAGCTGTGTGTTATTAGTTACATTACATAGGGGGTCACTTACTTTCCCCCTGTACTGTGGGGGATGGGCGGTACAGCTGTGTGTTATTAGTTACATTACATAGGGGGTCACTTACTTTCCCCCTGCACTGTGGATGATGGGCGGTACAGCTGTGTGTTATTAGTTACATTACATAGGGGGTCACTTACTTTCCTCCTGTACTGTGGATGATGGGCTGTACAGCTGTGTTATTAGTTACATTACATAGGGGGTCACTTACTTTCCTCCTGTACTGTGGATGATGGGTGGTACAGCTGTATGTTATTAGTTACATTACATAGGGGGTCACTTACTTTCCTCCTGTACTGTGGATGATGGGTGGTACAGCTGTGTGTTATTAGTTACATTACATAGGGGGTCACTTACTTTCCCCCTGTACTGTGGATGATGGGTGGTACAGCTGTATGTTATTAGTTACATTACATAGGGGGTCACTTACTTTCCTCC
Source organism: Eleutherodactylus coqui (assembly GCF_035609145.1). Taxonomy (NCBI): domain Eukaryota; kingdom Metazoa; phylum Chordata; class Amphibia; order Anura; family Eleutherodactylidae; genus Eleutherodactylus; species Eleutherodactylus coqui. The sequence continues at coordinate 2,184,816 of NC_089839.1, forward strand.
TGTACTGTGGATGATGGGTGGTACAGCTGTATGTTATTAGTTACATTACATAGGGGGTCACTTACTTTCCCCCTGTACTGTGGATGATGGGTGGTACAGCTGTGTGTTATTAGTTACATTACATAGGGGGTCACTTACTTTCCTCCTGTACTGTGAATGATGGGTGGTACAGCTGTGTGTTATTAGTTACATTACATAGGGGGTCACTTACTTTCCTCCTGTACTGTGGATGATGGGCGGTACAGCTGTGTTATTAGTTACATTACATAGGGGGTCACTTACTTTCCTCCTGTACTGTGGATGATGGGTGGTACAGCTGTGTGTTATTAGTTACATTACATAGGGGGTCACTTACTTTCCTCCTGTACTGTGGATGATGGGTGGTACAGCTGTGTGTTATTAGTTACATTACATAGGGGGTCACTTACTTTCCCCCGTGCTGTGAATGATGGGTGGTACAGCTGTGTGTTATTAGTTACATTACATAGGGGGTCACTTACTTTCCTCCTGTACTGTGGATGATGGGTGGTACAGCTGTGTGTTATTAGTTACATTACATAGGGGGTCACTTACTTTCCCCCTGTACTGTGGATGATGGGTGGTACAGCTGTGTGTTATTAGTTACATTACATAGGGGGTCACTTACTTTCCTCCTGTACTGTGGATGATGGGTGGTACAGCTGTGTGTTATTAGTTACATTACATAGGGGGTCACTTACTTTCCTCCTTTACTGTGGATGATGGGTGGTACAGCTGTGTGTTATTAGTTACATTACATAGGGGGTCACTTACTTTCCTCCTGTACTGTGGATGATGGGCGGTACAGCTGTATGTTATTAGTTACATTATGTAGGGGGTCACTTACTTTCCTCCTGTACTGTGGATGATGGGCGGTACAGCTGTATGTTATTAGTTACATTATGTAGGGGGTCACTTACTTTCCCCCTGCACTGTGGATGATGGGCGGTACAGCTGTGTGTTATTAGTTACATTACATAGGGGGTCACTTACTTTCCTCCTGTACTGTGGATGATGGGTGGTACAGCTGTGTGTTATTAGTTACATTACATAGGGGGTCACTTACTTTCCCCCTGTACTGTGGATGATGGGCGGTACAGCTGTGTGTTATTGGTTATATTACATAGGGGGTCACTTACTTTCCTCCTGTACTGTGGATGATGGGCGGTACAGCTGTGTGTTATTAGTTACATTACATAGGGGGTCACTTACTTTCCTCCTGTACTGTGGATGATGAGCGGTACAGCTGTGTGTTATTAGTTACATTACATAGGGGGTCACTTACTTTCCCCCTGTACTGTGGATGATGGGCGGTACAGCTGTGTGTTATTAGTTACGTTACATAGGGGTCACTTACTTTCCTCCTGTACTGTGGATGATGGGCGGTACAGCTGTGTGTTATTAGTTACATTACATAGGGGGTCACTTACTTTCCTCCTGTACTGTGGATGATGGCGGTACAGCTGTGTGTTATTAGTTACATTATATAGGGGGTCACTTACTTTCCTCCTGCACTGTGGATGATGGGTTGTACAGCTGTGTGTTATTACATTACATAGGGGGTCACTTACTTTCCCCCTGCACTGTGGATGATGGGTGGTACAGCTGTGTGTTATTAGTTACATTACATAGGGGGTCACTTACTTTCCTCCTGTACTGTGGATGATGGGTGGTACAGCTGTGTGGTATTAGTTACATTACATAGGGGGTCACTTACTTTCCTCCTGCACTGTGGATGATGGGCGGTACAGCTGTGTGTTATTAGTTACATTACATAGGGGGTCACTTACTTTCCCCCTGTACTGTGGATGATGGGCGGTACAGCTGTGTGTTATTAGTTACAATACATAGGGGATCACTTACTTTCCTCCTGCACTGTGGGGGATGGGCGGTACAGCTGTGTGTTATCAGCTACATTACATAGGGGGTCACTTACTTTCCTCCTGTACTGTGGATGATGGGTGGTACAGCTGTATGTTATTAGTTACATTACATAGGGGGTCACTTACTTTCCTCCTGTACTGTGGATGATGGGCGGTACAGCTGTGTGTTATTAGTTACATTACATAGGGGGTCACTTACTTTCCTCCTGTACTGTGGATGATGGGCGGTACAGCTGTGTGTTATTAGTTACATTACATAGGGGGTCACTTACTTTCCTCCTGTACTGTGGATGATGGGCGGTACAGCTGTGTGTTATCAGTTACATTACATAGGGGGTCACTTACTTTCCTCCTGCACTGTGGATGATGGGCGGTACAGCTCTGTGTTATTAGTTATATTACATAGGGGGTCACTTACTTTCCTCCTGTACTGTGGATGATGGGTGGTACAGCTGTGTGTTATTAGTTACATTACATAGGGGGTCACTTACTTTCCTCCTGTACTGTGGATGATGGGCGGTACAGCTGTGTGTTATTAGTTACATTACATAGGGGGTCACTTACTTTCCTCCTGTACTGTGGATGATGGGCGGTACAGCTGTGTGTTATTAGTTACATTACATAGGGGGTCACTTACTTTCCTCCTGTACTGTGGATGATGGGCGGTACAGCTGTGTGTTATTAGTTACATTACATAGGGGGTCACTTACTTTCCTCCTGTACTGTGGATGATGGGCGGACAGCTGTGTGTTATTAGTTACATTACATAGGGGTTCACTTACTTTCCTCCTGTACTGTGGATGTTGGGCGGTACAGCTGTATGTTATTAGTTACATTATATAGGGGGTCACTTACTTTCCCCCTGCACTCTGGATGATGGGCGGTACAGCTGTGTGTTATTAGTTACATTACATAGGGGGTCACTTACTTTCCTCCTGTACTGCGGATGATGGGTGGTACAGCAATGTGGTATTAGTTACATTACATAGGGGGTCACTTACTTTCCTCCTGTACAGTGGATGATGGGCGGAACAGCTGTGTGTTATTAGTTACATTACATAGGGGGTCATTTACTTTCCTCCTGTACTGTGGATGATGGGCGGTACAGCTGTGTGTTATTAGTTACATTACATAGGGGGTCACTTACTTTCTTCCTGTACTGTGGGGGATGGGCGGTACAGCTGTGTGTTATTAGTTACATTACATAGGGGGTCACTTACTTTCCCCCTGTACTGTGGGGGATGGGCGGTACAGCTGTGTGTTATTAGTTACATTACATAGGGGGTCACTTACTTTCCTCCTGTACTGTGGATGATGGGCTGTACAGCTGTGTTATTAGTTACATTACATAGGGGGTCACTTACTTTCCTCCTGTACTGTGGATGATGGGTGGTACAGCTGTATGTTATTAGTTACATTACATAGGGGGTCACTTACTTTCCTCCTGTACTGTGGATGATGGGTGGTACAGCTGTGTGTTATTAGTTACATTACATAGGGGGTCACTTACTTTCCCCCGTGCTGTGAATGATGGGTGGTACAGCTGTGTGTTATTAGTTACATTACATAGGGGGTCACTTACTTTCCTCCTGTACTGTGGATGATGGGCGGTACAGCTGTGTTATTAGTTACATTACATAGGGGGTCACTTACTTTCCTCCTGTACTGTGGATGATGGGTGGTACAGCTGTGTGTTATTAGTTACATTACATAGGGGGTCACTTACTTTCCTCCTGTACTGTGGATGATGGGTGGTACAGCTGTGTGTTATTAGTTACATTACATAGGGGGTCACTTACTTTCCTCCTGTACTGTGGATGATGGGTGGTACAGCTGTGTGTTATTAGTTACATTACATAGGGGGTCACTTACTTTCCCCCTGTACTGTGGATGATGGGTGGTACAGCTGTGTGTTATTAGTTACATTACATAGGGGGTCACTTACTTTCCTCCTGTACTGTGGATGATGGGTGGTACAGCTGTGTGTTATTAGTTACATTACATAGGGGGTCACTTACTTTCCCCCTGTACTGTGGATGATGGGTGGTACAGCTGTGTGTTATTAGTTACATTACATAGGGGGTCACTTACTTTCCTCCTGTACTGTGGATGATGGGCGGTACAGCTGTATGTTATTAGTTACATTATGTAGGGGGTCACTTACTTTCCCCCTGCACTGTGGATGATGGGCGGTACAGCTGTGTGTTATTAGTTACATTACATAGGGGGTCACTTACTTTCCTCCTGTACTGTGGATGATGGGTGGTACAGCTGTGTGTTATTAGTTACATTACATAGGGGGTCACTTACTTTCCCCCTGTACTGTGGATGATGGGCGGTACAGCTGTGTGTTATTAGTTACATTACTTAGGGGGTCACTTACTTTCCTCCTGTACTGTGGATGATGAGCGGTACAGCTGTGTGTTATTAGTTACATTACATAGGGGGTCACTTACTTTCCTCCTGTACTGTGGATGATGGGCGGTACAGCTGTGTGTTATTAGTTACATTACATAGGGGGTCATTTACTTTCCTCCTGTACTGTGGATGATGGGCGGTACAGCTGTGTGTTATTAGTTACATTACATAGGGGGTCACTTACTTTCTTCCTGTACTGTGGGGGATGGGCGGTACAGCTGTGTGTTATTAGTTACATTACATAGGGGGTCACTTACTTTCCCCCTGTACTGTGGGGGATGGGCGGTACAGCTGTGTGTTATTAGTTACATTACATAGGGGGTCACTTACTTTCCCCCTGCACTGTGGATGATGGGCGGTACAGCTGTGTGTTATTAGTTACATTACATAGGGGGTCACTTACTTTCCTCCTGTACTGTGGATGATGGGCTGTACAGCTGTGTTATTAGTTACATTACATAGGGGGTCACTTACTTTCCTCCTGTACTGTGGATGATGGGTGGTACAGCTGTATGTTATTAGTTACATTACATAGGGGGTCACTTACTTTCCTCCTGTACTGTGGATGATGGGTGGTACAGCTGTGTGTTATTAGTTACATTACATAGGGGGTCACTTACTTTCCCCCGTGCTGTGAATGATGGGTGGTACAGCTGTGTGTTATTAGTTACATTACATAGGGGGTCACTTACTTTCCTCCTGTACTGTGGATGATGGGCGGTACAGCTGTGTTATTAGTTACATTACATAGGGGGTCACTTACTTTCCTCCTGTACTGTGGATGATGGGTGGTACAGCTGTGTGTTATTAGTTACATTACATAGGGGGTCACTTACTTTCCTCCTGTACTGTGGATGATGGGTGGTACAGCTGTGTGTTATTAGTTACATTACATAGGGGGTCACTTACTTTCCTCCTGTACTGTGGATGATGGGTGGTACAGCTGTGTGTTATTAGTTACATTACATAGGGGGTCACTTACTTTCCCCCTGTACTGTGGATGATGGGTGGTACAGCTGTGTGTTATTAGTTACATTACATAGGGGGTCACTTACTTTCCTCCTGTACTGTGGATGATGGGTGGTACAGCTGTGTGTTATTAGTTACATTACATAGGGGGTCACTTACTTTCCCCCTGTACTGTGGATGATGGGTGGTACAGCTGTGTGTTATTAGTTACATTACATACGGGGTCACTTACTTTCCTCCTGTACTGTGGATGATGGGCGGTACAGCTGTATGTTATTAGTTACATTATGTAGGGGGTCACTTACTTTCCCCCTGCACTGTGGATGATGGGCGGTACAGCTGTGTGTTATTAGTTACATTACATAGGGGGTCACTTACTTTCCTCCTGTACTGTGGATGATGGGTGGTACAGCTGTGTGTTATTAGTTACATTACATAGGGGGTCACTTACTTTCCCCCTGTACTGTGGATGATGGGCGGTACAGCTGTGTGTTATTAGTTACATTACTTAGGGGGTCACTTACTTTCCTCCTGTACTGTGGATGATGAGCGGTACAGCTGTGTGTTATTAGTTACATTACATAGGGGGTCACTTACTTTCCTCCTGCACTGTGGATGATGGGTTGTACAGCTGTGTGTTATTACATTACATAGGGGGTCACTTACTTTCCCCCTGCACTGTGGATGATGGGTGGTACAGCTGTGTGTTATTAGTTACATTACATAGGGGGTCACTTACTTTCCTCCTGTACTGTGGATGATGGGTGGTACAGCTGTGTGTTATTAGTTACATTACATAGGGGGTCACTTACTTTCCCCCTGTACTGTGGATGATGGGCGGTACAGCTGTGTGTTACTAGTTACATTACATAGGGGGTCACTTACTTTCCTCCAGTACTGTGGATGATGGGCGGTACAGCTGTGTGGTATTAGTTACATTACATAGGGGGTCACTTACTTTCCCCCTGTACTGTGGATGATGGGCGGTATCGCTGTGTGTTATTAGTTACATTACATAGGGGGTCACTTACTTTCCCCCTGTACTGTGGATGATGGGCGGTACAGCTGTGTGTTATTAGTTACAATACATAGGGGATCACTTACTTTCCTCCTGCACTGTGGGGGATGGGCGGTACAGCTGTGTGTTATCAGCTACATTACATAGGGGGTCACTTACTTTCCTCCTGTACTGTGGATGATGGGTGGTACAGCTGTATGTTATTAGTTACATTACATAGGGGGTCACTTACTTTCCTCCTGTACTGTGGATGATGGGCGGTACAGCTGTGTGTTATTAGTTACATTACATAGGGGGTCACTTACTTTCCTCCTGTACTGTGGATGATGGGCGGTACAGCTGTGTGTTATTAGTTACATTACATAGGGGGTCACTTACTTTCCTCCTGTACTGTGGATGATGGGCGGTACAGCTGTGTGTTATCAGTTACATTACATAGGGGGTCACTTACTTTCCTCCTGCACTGTGGATGATGGGCGGTACAGCTCTGTGTTATTAGTTATATTACATAGGGGGTCACTTACTTTCCTCCTGTACTGTGGATGATGGGTGGTACAGCTGTGTGTTATTAGTTACATTACATAGGGGGTCACTTACTTTCCTCCTGTACTGTGGATGATGGGCGGTACAGCTGTGTGTTATTAGTTACATTACATAGGGGGTCACTTACTTTCCTCCTGTACTGTGGATGATGGGCGGTACAGCTGTGTGTTATTAGTTACATTACATAGGGGGTCACTTACTTTCCTCCTGTACTGTGGATGTTGGGCGGTACAGCTGTATGTTATTAGTTACATTATATAGGGGGTCACTTACTTTCCCCCTGCACTCTGGATGATGGGCGGTACAGCTGTGTGTTATTAGTTACATTACATAGGGGGTCACTTACTTTCCTCCTGTACTGCGGATGATGGGTGGTACAGCAATGTGGTATTAGTTACATTACATAGGGGGTCACTTACTTTCCTCCTGTACTGTGGATGATGGGCGGAACAGCTGTGTGTTATTAGTTACATTACATAGGGGGTCACTTACTTTCCTCCTGTACTGTGGATGATGGGAGGTACAGCTGTGTGTTATTAGTTACATTACATAGGGGGTCACTTACTTTCCTCCTGCACTGTGGATGATGGGTAGTACAGCTGTGTGTTATTAGTTACATTACATAGGGGGTCACTTACTTTCCTCCTGTACTGTGGATGATGGGCGGTACAGCTGTGTGTTATTAGTTACATTACATAGGGGGTCACTTACTTTCCTCCTGTACTGTAGATGATGGGCGGTACAGCTGTGTGTTATTAGTTACATTACATAGGGGGTCACTTACTTTCCTCCTGTACTGTGGATGATGGGCGGTACAGCTGTGTGTTATTAGTTACATTACGTAGGGGGTCACTTACTTTCCTCCTGTACTGTAGATGATGGGCGGTACAGCTGTGTGTTATTAGTTACATTACATAGGGGGTCACTTACTTTCCTCCTGTACTGTAGATGATGGGTGGTACAGTTGTGTGTTATTAGTTACATTACATAGGGGGTCACTTACTTTCCTCCTGTACTGTGGATGATGGGCGGTACAGATATGTTATTAGTTACATTACATAGGGGGTCACTTACTTTCCTCCTGTACTGTAGATGATGGGCGGTACAGCTGTGTGTTATTAGTTACATTACGTAGGGGGTCACTTACTTTCCTCCTGTACTGTAGATGATCGGCGGTACAGCTGTGTGTTATTAGTTACATTACGTAGGGGGTCACTTACTTTCCTCCTGTACTGTAGATGATGGGTGGTACAGTTGTGTGTTATTAGTTACATTACATAGGGGGTCACTTACTTTCCTCCTGTACTGTGGATGATGGGAGGTACAGCTGTGTGTTATTAGTTACATTACATAGGGGGTCACTTACTTTCCTCCTGTACTGTGGATGATGGGTGGTACAGCAGTGTGGTATTAGTTACATTACATAGGGGGTCACTTACTTTCCTCCTGTACTGTGGATGATGGGCGGAACAGCTGTGTGTTATTAGTTACATTACATAGGGGGTCACTTACTTTCCTCCTGTACTGTGGATGATGGGTGGTACAGCTGTGTTATTAGTTACATTACATAGGGGGTCACTTACTTTCCTCCTGTACTGTGGATGATGGGCGGTACAGCTGTGTGTTATTAGTTACATTACATAGGGGGTCACTTACTTTCCTCCTGCACTGTGGATGATGGGCGGTACAGCTGTGTGTTATTAGTTACATTACATAGGGGGTCACTTACTTTCCTCCTGCACTGTGGATGATGGGCGGTACAGCTGTGTGTTATTAGTTATATTACATAGGGGGTCACTTACTTTCCTCCTGCACTGTGGATGATGGGTAGTACAGCTGTGTGTTATTAGTTACATTACATAGAGGGTCACTTACTTTCCTCCTGTACTGTGGATGATGGGTGGTACAGCTGTGTGTTATTAGTTACATTACATAGGGGGTCACTTACTTTCCTCCTGTACTGTGGATGATGGGCGGTACAGCTGTGTGTTATTAGTTACATTACATAGGGGGTCACTTACTTTCCTCCTGTACTGTGGATGATGGGTAGTACAGCTGTGTGTTATTAGTTACATAGGGGGTCACTTACTTTCCTCCTGTACTGTGGATGATGGGCGGTACAGCTGTGTGTTATTAGTTACATTACATAGGGGGTCACTTACTTTCCTCCTGTACTGTGGATGATGGGCGGAACAGCTGTGTGTTATTAGTTACATTACATAGGGGGTCACTTACTTTCCTCCTGTACTGTGGATGATGGGCGGTACAGCTGTGTGTTATTAGTTACATTACATAGGGGGTCACTTACTTTCCCCCGTACTGTGGATGATGGGCGGTACAGCTGTGTGTTATTAGTTACATTACATAGGGGGTCACTTACTTTCCCCCTGTACTGTAGATGATGGGCGGTACAGCTGTGTGTTATTAGTTACATTACATAGGGGGTCACTTACTTTCCTCCTGTACTGTAGATGATGGGCGGTACAGCTGTGTGTTATTAGTTACATTACATAGGGGGTCACTTACTTTCCTCCTGTACTGCGGATGATGGGTGGTACAGCAATGTGGTATTAGTTACATTACATAGGGGGTCACTTACTTTCCTCCTGTACTGTGGATGATGGGCGGAACAGCTGTGTGTTATTAGTTACATTACATAGGGGGTCATTTACTTTCCTCCTGTACTGTGGATGATGGGTGGTTCAGCTGTGTTATTAGTTACATTACATAGGTGGTCACTTACTTTCCTCCTGTACTGTGGATGATGGGAGGTACAGCTGTGTGTTATTAGTTACATTACATAGGGGGTCACTTACTTTCCTCCTGCACTGTGGATGATGGGTAGTACAGCTGTGTGTTATTAGTTACATTACATAGGGGGTCACTTACTTTCCTCCTGTACTGTGGATGATGGGCGGTACAGCTGTGTGTTATTAGTTACATTACATAGGGGGTCACTTACTTTCCTCCTGTACTGTAGATGATGGGCGGTACAGCTGTGTGTTATTAGTTACATTACATAGGGGGTCACTTACTTTCCTCCTGTACTGTGGATGATGGGCGGTACAGCTGTGTGTTATTAGTTACATTACGTAGGGGGTCACTTACTTTCCTCCTGTACTGTAGATGATGGGCGGTACAGCTGTGTGTTATTAGTTACATTACATAGGGGGTCACTTACTTTCCTCCTGTACTGTGGATGATGGGTGGTACAGCTGTGTGTTATTAGTTACATTACATAGGGGGTCACTTACTTTCCTCCTGTACTGTGGATGATGGGTGGTACAGCAGTGTGGTATTAGTTACATTATATAGGGGGTCACTTACTTTCCTCCTGTACTGTGGATGATGGGCGGAACAGCTGTGTGTTATTAGTTACATTACATAGGGGGTCACTTACTTTCCTCCTGTACTGTGGATGATGGGTGGTACAGCTGTGTTATTAGTTACATTACATAGGGGGTCACTTACTTTCCTCCTGTACTGTGGATGATGGGCGGTACAGCTGTGTGTTATTAGTTACATTACATAGGGGGTCACTTACTTTCCTCCTGCACTGTGGATGATGGGCGGTACAGCTGTGTGTTATTAGTTACATTACATAGGGGGTCACTTACTTTCCTCCTGCACTGTGGATGATGGGCGGTACAGCTGTGTGTTATTAGTTATATTACATAGGGGGTCACTTACTTTCCTCCTGCACTGTGGATGATGGGTAGTACAGCTGTGTGTTATTAGTTACATTACATAGGGGGTCACTTACTTTCCTCCTGTACTGTGGATGATGGGTGGTACAGCTGTGTGTTATTAGTTACATTACATAGGGGGTCACTTACTTTCCTCCTGTACTGTGGATGATGGGCGGTACAGCTGTGTGTTATTAGTTACATTACATAGGGGGTCACTTACTTTCCTCCTGTACTGTGGATGATGGGTAGTACAGCTGTGTGTTATTAGTTACATAGGGGGTCACTTACTTTCCTCCTGTACTGTGGATGATGGGCGGTACAGCTGTGTGTTATTAGTTACATTACATAGGGGGTCACTTACTTTCCTCCTGTACTGTGGATGATGGGCGGAACAGCTGTGTGTTATTAGTTACATTACATAGGGGGTCACTTACTTTCCTCCTGTACTGTGGATGATGGGCGGTACAGCTGTGTGTTATTAGTTACATTACATAGGGGGTCACTTACTTTCCCCCGTACTGTGGATGATGGGCGGTACAGCTGTGTGTTATTAGTTACATTACATAGGGGGTCACTTACTTTCCCCCTGTACTGTAGATGATGGGCGGTACAGCTGTGTGTTATTAGTTACATTACATAGGGGGTCACTTACTTTCCTCCTGTACTGTGGATGATGGGCGGTACAGCTGTGTGTTATTAGTTACATTACGTAGGGGGTCACTTACTTTCCTCCTGTAATGTGGATGATGGGCGGTACAGCTGTGTGTTATTAGTTACATTACATAGGGGGTCACTTACTTTCCTCCTGTACTGTGGGGGATGGGCGGTACAGCTGTGTGTTATTAGTTACATTACATAGGGGGTCACTTACTTTCCCCCTGTACTGTAGATGATGGGCGGTACAGCTGTGTGTTATTAGTTACATTACATAGGGGGTCACTTACTTTCCTCCTGTACTGTGGATGATGGGAGGTACAGCTGTGTGTTATTAGTTACATTACGTAGGGGGTCACTTACTTTCCTCCTGTACTGTGGATGATGGGAGGTACAGCTGTGTGTTATTAGTTACATTACATAGGGGGTCACTTACTTTCCTCCTGTACTGTAGATGATGGGCGGTACAGCTGTGTGTTATTAGTTACATTACATAGGGGGTCACTTACTTTCCTCCTGCACTGTGGATGATGGGCGGTACAGCTGTGTGTTATTAGTTACATTACATAGGGGGTCACTTACTTTCCTCCTGTACTGTGGATGATGGGTGGTACAGATATGTTATTAGTTACATTACATAGGGGGTCACTTACTTTCCTCCTACACTGTGGATGATGGGCGGTACAGCTGTGTGTTATTAGTTATATTACATAGGGGGTCACTTACTTTCCTCCTGCACTGTGGATGATGGGCGGTACAGCTGTGTTATTAGTTACATTACATAGGGGGTCACTTACTTTCCTCCAGTACTGTGGATGATGGGCGGTACAGCTGTGTGTTATTAGTTACATTACATAGGGGTCACTTACTTTCCTCCTGTACTGTGGATGATGGGTGGTACAGCTGTGTTATTAGTTACATTACATAGGGGGTCACTTACTTTCCTCCTGTGCTGTAGATGATGGGCGGTACAGCTGTGTGTTATTAGTTACATTACATAGGGGGTCACTTACTTTCCACCTGTACTGTGGATGATGGGTGGTACAGCTGTATGTTATTAGTTACATTACATAGGGGGTCACTTACTTTCCTCCTGCACTGTGGATGATGGGCGGTACAGCTGTATGTTATTTATTACATTACATAGGGGGTCACTTACTTTCCTCCTGTACTGTGGATGATGGGCGGTACAGCTGTGTGTTATTAGTTATATTACATAGGGGGTCACTTACTTTCCTCCTGTACTGTGGATGATGGGCGGTATCGCTGTGTGTTATTAGTTACATTACATAGGGGGTCACTTACTTTCCTCCTGTACTGTGGATGATGGGTAGTACAGCTGTGTGTTATTAGTTACATTACATAGGGGGTCACTTACTTTCCTCCTGTACTGTGGATGATGGGCGGTACAGCTGTGTGTTATTAGTTACATTACATAGGGGGTCACTTACTTTCCTCCTGTACTGTAGATGATGGGCGGTACAGCTGTGTGTTATTAGTTACATTACATAGGGGGTCACTTACTTTCCTCCTGTACTGTGGATGATGGGCGGTACAGCTGTGTGTTATTAGTTACATTACGTAGGGGGTCACTTACTTTCCTCCTGTACTGTAGATGATGGGCGGTACAGCTGTGTGTTATTAGTTACATTACATAGGGGGTCACTTACTTTCCTCCTGTACTGTAGATGATGGGTGGTACAGTTGTGTGTTATTAGTTACATTACATAGGGGGTCACTTACTTTCCTCCTGTACTGTAGATGATGGGCGGTACAGCTGTGTGTTATTAGTTACATTACGTAGGGGGTCACTTACTTTCCTCCTGTACTGTAGATGATGGGCGGTACAGCTGTGTGTTATTAGTTACATTACGTAGGGGGTCACTTACTTTCCTCCTGTACTGTAGATGATGGGTGGTACAGTTGTGTGTTATTAGTTACATTACATAGGGGGTCACTTACTTTCCTCCTGTACTGTGGATGATGGGAGGTACAGCTGTGTGTTATTAGTTACATTACATAGGGGGTCACTTACTTTCCTCCTGTACTGTGGATGATGGGTGGTACAGCAGTGTGGTATTAGTTACATTACATAGGGGGTCACTTACTTTCCTCCTGTACTGTGGATGATGGGCGGAACAGCTGTGTGTTATTAGTTACATTACATAGGGGGTCACTTACTTTCCTCCTGTACTGTGGATGATGGGTGGTACAGCTGTGTTATTAGTTACATTACATAGGGGGTCACTTACTTTCCTCCTGTACTGTGGATGATGGGCGGTACAGCTGTGTGTTATTAGTTACATTACATAGGGGGTCACTTACTTTCCTCCTGCACTGTGGATGATGGGCGGTACAGCTGTGTGTTATTAGTTACATTACATAGGGGGTCACTTACTTTCCTCCTGCACTGTGGATGATGGGCGGTACAGCTGTGTGTTATTAGTTATATTACATAGGGGGTCACTTACTTTCCTCCTGCACTGTGGATGATGGGTAGTACAGCTGTGTGTTATTAGTTACATTACATAGAGGGTCACTTACTTTCCTCCTGTACTGTGGATGATGGGTGGTACAGCTGTGTGTTATTAGTTACATTACATAGGGGGTCACTTACTTTCCTCCTGTACTGTGGATGATGGGCGGTACAGCTGTGTGTTATTAGTTACATTACATAGGGGGTCACTTACTTTCCTCCTGTACTGTGGATGATGGGTAGTACAGCTGTGTGTTATTAGTTACATAGGGGGTCACTTACTTTCCTCCTGTACTGTGGATGATGGGCGGTACAGCTGTGTGTTATTAGTTACATTACATAGGGGGTCACTTACTTTCCTCCTGTACTGTGGATGATGGGCGGAACAGCTGTGTGTTATTAGTTACATTACATAGGGGGTCACTTACTTTCCTCCTGTACTGTGGATGATGGGCGGTACAGCTGTGTGTTATTAGTTACATTACATAGGGGGTCACTTACTTTCCCCCTGTACTGTAGATGATGGGCGGTACAGCTGTGTGTTATTAGTTACATTACATAGGGGGTCACTTACTTTCCTCCTGTACTGTAGATGATGGGCGGTACAGCTGTGTGTTATTAGTTACATTACATAGGGGGTCACTTACTTTCCTCCTGTACTGCGGATGATGGGTGGTACAGCAATGTGGTATTAGTTACATTACATAGGGGGTCACTTACTTTCCTCCTGTACTGTGGATGATGGGCGGAACAGCTGTGTGTTATTAGTTACATTACATAGGGGGTCATTTACTTTCCTCCTGTACTGTGGATGATGGGTGGTTCAGCTGTGTTATTAGTTACATTACATAGGTGGTCACTTACTTTCCTCCTGTACTGTGGATGATGGGAGGTACAGCTGTGTGTTATTAGTTACATTACATAGGGGGTCACTTACTTTCCTCCTGCACTGTGGATGATGGGTAGTACAGCTGTGTGTTATTAGTTACATTACATAGGGGGTCACTTACTTTCCTCCTGTACTGTGGATGATGGGCGGTACAGCTGTGTGTTATTAGTTACATTACATAGGGGGTCACTTACTTTCCTCCTGTACTGTAGATGATGGGCGGTACAGCTGTGTGTTATTAGTTACATTACATAGGGGGTCACTTACTTTCCTCCTGTACTGTGGATGATGGGCGGTACAGCTGTGTGTTATTAGTTACATTACGTAGGGGGTCACTTACTTTCCTCCTGTACTGTAGATGATGGGCGGTACAGCTGTGTGTTATTAGTTACATTACATAGGGGGTCACTTACTTTCCTCCTGTACTGTGGATGATGGGTGGTACAGCTGTGTGTTATTAGTTACATTACATAGGGGGTCACTTACTTTCCTCCTGTACTGTGGATGATGGGTGGTACAGCAGTGTGGTATTAGTTACATTACATAGGGGGTCACTTACTTTCCTCCTGTACTGTGGATGATGGGCGGAACAGCTGTGTGTTATTAGTTACATTACATAGGGGGTCACTTACTTTCCTCCTGTACTGTGGATGATGGGTGGTACAGCTGTGTTATTAGTTACATTACATAGGGGGTCACTTACTTTCCTCCTGTACTGTGGATGATGGGCGGTACAGCTGTGTGTTATTAGTTACATTACATAGGGGGTCACTTACTTTCCTCCTGCACTGTGGATGATGGGCGGTACAGCTGTGTGTTATTAGTTACATTACATAGGGGGTCACTTACTTTCCTCCTGCACTGTGGATGATGGGCGGTACAGCTGTGTGTTATTAGTTATATTACATAGGGGGTCACTTACTTTCCTCCTGCACTGTGGATGATGGGTAGTACAGCTGTGTGTTATTAGTTACATTACATAGGGGGTCACTTACTTTCCTCCTGTACTGTGGATGATGGGTGGTACAGCTGTGTGTTATTAGTTACATTACATAGGGGGTCACTTACTTTCCTCCTGTACTGTGGATGATGGGCGGTACAGCTGTGTGTTATTAGTTACATTACATAGGGGGTCACTTACTTTCCTCCTGTACTGTGGATGATGGGTAGTACAGCTGTGTGTTATTAGTTACATAGGGGGTCACTTACTTTCCTCCTGTACTGTGGATGATGGGCGGTACAGCTGTGTGTTATTAGTTACATTACATAGGGGGTCACTTACTTTCCTCCTGTACTGTGGATGATGGGCGGAACAGCTGTGTGTTATTAGTTACATTACATAGGGGGTCACTTACTTTCCTCCTGTACTGTGGATGATGGGCGGTACAGCTGTGTGTTATTAGTTACATTACATAGGGGGTCACTTACTTTCCCCCGTACTGTGGATGATGGGCGGTACAGCTGTGTGTTATTAGTTACATTACATAGGGGGTCACTTACTTTCCCCCTGTACTGTAGATGATGGGCGGTACAGCTGTGTGTTATTAGTTATATTACATAGGGGGTCACTTACTTTCCTCCTGTACTGTGGATGATGGGAGGTACAGCTGTGTGTTATTAGTTACATTACATAGGGGGTCACTTACTTTCCTCCTGTACTGTAGATGATGGGCGGTACAGCTGTGTGTTATTAGTTACATTACATAGGGGGTCACTTACTTTCCTCCTGCACTGTGGATGATGGGCGGTACAGCTGTGTGTTATTAGTTACATTACATAGGGGGTCACTTACTTTCCTCCTGTACTGTGGATGATGGGTGGTACAGATATGTTATTAGTTACATTACATAGGGGGTCACTTACTTTCCTCCTACACTGTGGATGATGGGCGGTACAGCTGTGTGTTATTAGTTATATTACATAGGGGGTCACTTACTTTCCTCCTGCACTGTGGATGATGGGCGGTACAGCTGTGTTATTAGTTACATTACATAGGGGGTCACTTACTTTCCTCCAGTACTGTGGATGATGGGCGGTACAGCTGTGTGTTATTAGTTACATTACATAGGGGTCACTTACTTTCCTCCTGTACTGTGGATGATGGGTGGTACAGCTGTGTTATTAGTTACATTACATAGGGGGTCACTTACTTTCCTCCTGTGCTGTAGATGATGGGCGGTACAGCTGTGTGTTATTAGTTACATTACATAGGGGGTCACTTACTTTCCACCTGTACTGTGGATGATGGGTGGTACAGCTGTATGTTATTAGTTACATTACATAGGGGGTCACTTACTTTCCTCCTGCACTGTGGATGATGGGCGGTACAGCTGTATGTTATTTATTACATTACATAGGGGGTCACTTACTTTCCTCCTGTACTGTGGATGATGGGCGGTACAGCTGTGTGTTATTAGTTATATTACATAGGGGGTCACTTACTTTCCTCCTGTACTGTGGATGATGGGCGGTATCGCTGTGTGTTATTAGTTACATTACATAGGGGGTCACTTACTTTCCTCCTGTACTGTGGATGATGGGTAGTACAGCTGTGTGTTATTAGTTACATTACATAGGGGGTCACTTACTTTCCTCCTGTACTGTGGATGATGGGCGGTACAGCTGTGTGTTATTAGTTACATTACATAGGGGGTCACTTACTTTCCTCCTGTACTGTAGATGATGGGCGGTACAGCTGTGTGTTATTAGTTACATTACATAGGGGGTCACTTACTTTCCTCCTGTACTGTGGATGATGGGCGGTACAGCTGTGTGTTATTAGTTACATTACGTAGGGGGTCACTTACTTTCCTCCTGTACTGTAGATGATGGGCGGTACAGCTGTGTGTTATTAGTTACATTACATAGGGGGTCACTTACTTTCCTCCTGTACTGTAGATGATGGGTGGTACAGTTGTGTGTTATTAGTTACATTACATAGGGGGTCACTTACTTTCCTCCTGTACTGTAGATGATGGGCGGTACAGCTGTGTGTTATTAGTTACATTACGTAGGGGGTCACTTACTTTCCTCCTGTACTGTAGATGATGGGCGGTACAGCTGTGTGTTATTAGTTACATTACGTAGGGGGTCACTTACTTTCCTCCTGTACTGTAGATGATGGGTGGTACAGTTGTGTGTTATTAGTTACATTACATAGGGGGTCACTTACTTTCCTCCTGTACTGTGGATGATGGGAGGTACAGCTGTGTGTTATTAGTTACATTACATAGGGGGTCACTTACTTTCCTCCTGTACTGTGGATGATGGGTGGTACAGCAGTGTGGTATTAGTTACATTACATAGGGGGTCACTTACTTTCCTCCTGTACTGTGGATGATGGGCGGAACAGCTGTGTGTTATTAGTTACATTACATAGGGGGTCACTTACTTTCCTCCTGTACTGTGGATGATGGGTGGTACAGCTGTGTTATTAGTTACATTACATAGGGGGTCACTTACTTTCCTCCTGTACTGTGGATGATGGGCGGTACAGCTGTGTGTTATTAGTTACATTACATAGGGGGTCACTTACTTTCCTCCTGCACTGTGGATGATGGGCGGTACAGCTGTGTGTTATTAGTTACATTACATAGGGGGTCACTTACTTTCCTCCTGCACTGTGGATGATGGGCGGTACAGCTGTGTGTTATTAGTTATATTACATAGGGGGTCACTTACTTTCCTCCTGCACTGTGGATGATGGGTAGTACAGCTGTGTGTTATTAGTTACATTACATAGAGGGTCACTTACTTTCCTCCTGTACTGTGGATGATGGGTGGTACAGCTGTGTGTTATTAGTTACATTACATAGGGGGTCACTTACTTTCCTCCTGTACTGTGGATGATGGGCGGTACAGCTGTGTGTTATTAGTTACATTACATAGGGGGTCACTTACTTTCCTCCTGTACTGTGGATGATGGGTAGTACAGCTGTGTGTTATTAGTTACATAGGGGGTCACTTACTTTCCTCCTGTACTGTGGATGATGGGCGGTACAGCTGTGTGTTATTAGTTACATTACATAGGGGGTCACTTACTTTCCTCCTGTACTGTGGATGATGGGCGGAACAGCTGTGTGTTATTAGTTACATTACATAGGGGGTCACTTACTTTCCTCCTGTACTGTGGATGATGGGCGGTACAGCTGTGTGTTATTAGTTACATTACATAGGGGGTCACTTACTTTCCCCCTGTACTGTAGATGATGGGCGGTACAGCTGTGTGTTATTAGTTACATTACATAGGGGGTCACTTACTTTCCTCCTGTACTGTAGATGATGGGCGGTACAGCTGTGTGTTATTAGTTACATTACATAGGGGGTCACTTACTTTCCTCCTGTACTGCGGATGATGGGTGGTACAGCAATGTGGTATTAGTTACATTACATAGGGGGTCACTTACTTTCCTCCTGTACTGTGGATGATGGGCGGAACAGCTGTGTGTTATTAGTTACATTACATAGGGGGTCATTTACTTTCCTCCTGTACTGTGGATGATGGGTGGTTCAGCTGTGTTATTAGTTACATTACATAGGTGGTCACTTACTTTCCTCCTGTACTGTGGATGATGGGAGGTACAGCTGTGTGTTATTAGTTACATTACATAGGGGGTCACTTACTTTCCTCCTGCACTGTGGATGATGGGTAGTACAGCTGTGTGTTATTAGTTACATTACATAGGGGGTCACTTACTTTCCTCCTGTACTGTGGATGATGGGCGGTACAGCTGTGTGTTATTAGTTACATTACATAGGGGGTCACTTACTTTCCTCCTGTACTGTAGATGATGGGCGGTACAGCTGTGTGTTATTAGTTACATTACATAGGGGGTCACTTACTTTCCTCCTGTACTGTGGATGATGGGCGGTACAGCTGTGTGTTATTAGTTACATTACGTAGGGGGTCACTTACTTTCCTCCTGTACTGTAGATGATGGGCGGTACAGCTGTGTGTTATTAGTTACATTACATAGGGGGTCACTTACTTTCCTCCTGTACTGTGGATGATGGGTGGTACAGCTGTGTGTTATTAGTTACATTACATAGGGGGTCACTTACTTTCCTCCTGTACTGTGGATGATGGGTGGTACAGCAGTGTGGTATTAGTTACATTACATAGGGGGTCACTTACTTTCCTCCTGTACTGTGGATGATGGGCGGAACAGCTGTGTGTTATTAGTTACATTACATAGGGGGTCACTTACTTTCCTCCTGTACTGTGGATGATGGGTGGTACAGCTGTGTTATTAGTTACATTACATAGGGGGTCACTTACTTTCCTCCTGTACTGTGGATGATGGGCGGTACAGCTGTGTGTTATTAGTTACATTACATAGGGGGTCACTTACTTTCCTCCTGCACTGTGGATGATGGGCGGTACAGCTGTGTGTTATTAGTTACATTACATAGGGGGTCACTTACTTTCCTCCTGCACTGTGGATGATGGGCGGTACAGCTGTGTGTTATTAGTTATATTACATAGGGGGTCACTTACTTTCCTCCTGCACTGTGGATGATGGGTAGTACAGCTGTGTGTTATTAGTTACATTACATAGGGGGTCACTTACTTTCCTCCTGTACTGTGGATGATGGGTGGTACAGCTGTGTGTTATTAGTTACATTACATAGGGGGTCACTTACTTTCCTCCTGTACTGTGGATGATGGGCGGTACAGCTGTGTGTTATTAGTTACATTACATAGGGGGTCACTTACTTTCCTCCTGTACTGTGGATGATGGGTAGTACAGCTGTGTGTTATTAGTTACATAGGGGGTCACTTACTTTCCTCCTGTACTGTGGATGATGGGCGGTACAGCTGTGTGTTATTAGTTACATTACATAGGGGGTCACTTACTTTCCTCCTGTACTGTGGATGATGGGCGGAACAGCTGTGTGTTATTAGTTACATTACATAGGGGGTCACTTACTTTCCTCCTGTACTGTGGATGATGGGCGGTACAGCTGTGTGTTATTAGTTACATTACATAGGGGGTCACTTACTTTCCCCCGTACTGTGGATGATGGGCGGTACAGCTGTGTGTTATTAGTTACATTACATAGGGGGTCACTTACTTTCCCCCTGTACTGTAGATGATGGGCGGTACAGCTGTGTGTTATTAGTTACATTACATAGGGGGTCACTTACTTTCCTCCTGTACTGTGGATGATGGGCGGTACAGCTGTGTGTTATTAGTTACATTACGTAGGGGGTCACTTACTTTCCTCCTGTAATGTGGATGATGGGCGGTACAGCTGTGTGTTATTAGTTACATTACATAGGGGGTCACTTACTTTCCTCCTGTACTGTGGGGGATGGGCGGTACAGCTGTGTGTTATTAGTTACATTACATAGAGGGTCACTTACTTTCCCCCTGTACTGTAGATGATGGGCGGTACAGCTGTGTGTTATTAGTTACATTACATAGGGGGTCACTTACTTTCCTCCTGTACTGTGGATGATGGGAGGTACAGCTGTGTGTTATTAGTTACATTACGTAGGGGGTCACTTACTTTCCTCCTGTACTGTGGATGATGGGAGGTACAGCTGTGTGTTATTAGTTACATTACATAGGGGGTCACTTACTTTCCTCCTGTACTGTAGATGATGGGCGGTACAGCTGTGTGTTATTAGTTACATTACATAGGGGGTCACTTACTTTCCTCCTGCACTGTGGATGATGGGCGGTACAGCTGTGTGTTATTAGTTACATTACATAGGGGGTCACTTACTTTCCTCCTGTACTGTGGATGATGGGTGGTACAGATATGTTATTAGTTACATTACATAGGGGGTCACTTACTTTCCTCCTACACTGTGGATGATGGGCGGTACAGCTGTGTGTTATTAGTTATATTACATAGGGGGTCACTTACTTTCCTCCTGCACTGTGGATGATGGGCGGTACAGCTGTGTTATTAGTTACATTACATAGGGGGTCACTTACTTTCCTCCAGTACTGTGGATGATGGGCGGTACAGCTGTGTGTTATTAGTTACATTACATAGGGGGTCACTTACTTTCCTCCTGTACTGTGGATGATGGGTGGTACAGCTGTGTTATTAGTTACATTACATAGGGGGTCACTTACTTTCCTCCTGTGCTGTAGATGATGGGCGGTACAGCTGTGTGTTATTAGTTACATTACATAGGGGGTCACTTACTTTCCACCTGTACTGTGGATGATGGGTGGTACAGCTGTATGTTATTAGTTACATTACATAGGGGGTCACTTACTTTCCTCCTGCACTGTGGATGATGGGCGGTACAGCTGTATGTTATTTATTACATTACATAGGGGGTCACTTACTTTCCTCCTGTACTGTGGATGATGGGCGGTACAGCTGTGTGTTATTAGTTATATTACATAGGGGGTCACTTACTTTCCTCCTGTACTGTGGATGATGGGCGGTATCGCTGTGTGTTATTAGTTACATTACATAGGGGGTCACTTACTTTCCTCCTGTACTGTGGATGATGGGTAGTACAGCTGTGTGTTATTAGTTACATTACATAGGGGGTCACTTACTTTCCTCCTGTACTGTGGATGATGGGCGGTATCGCTGTGTGTTATTAGTTACATTACATAGGGAGTCACTTACTTTCCTCCTGTACTGTGGATGATGGGTAGTACAGCTGTGTGTTATTAGTTATATTACATAGGGGGTCACTTACTTTCCTCGTGTACTGTGGATGATGGGCGGTACAGCTGTGTGTTATTAGTTACATTACATAGGGGGTCACTTACTTTCCTCCTGCACTGTGGATGATGGGTGGTACAGCTGTGTGTTATTAGTTACATTACATAGGGGGTCACTTACTTTCCTCCTGTACTGTGGATGATGGGCGGTACAGCTGTGTGTTATTAGTTACATTACATAGGGGGTCACTTACTTTCCTCCTGTACTGTGGATGATGGGCGGTACAGCTGTGTGTTATCAGTTACATTACATAGGGGGTCACTTACTTTCCTCCTGCACTGTGGATGATGGGCGGTACAGCTCTGTGTTATTAGTTATATTACATAGGGGGTCACTTACTTTCCTCCTGTACTGTGGATGATGGGTGGTACAGCTGTGTGTTATTAGTTACATTACATAGGGGGTCACTTACTTTCCTCCTGTACTGTGGATGATGGGCGGTATAGCTGTGTGTTATTAGTTACATTACATAGGGGGTCACTTACTTTCCTCCTGTACTGTGGATGATGGGCGGTACAGCTGTGTGTTATTAGTTACATTACATAGGGGGTCACTTACTTTCCTCCTGTACTGTGGATGATGGGCGGACAGCTGTGTGTTATTAGTTACATTACATAGGGGTTCACTTACTTTCCTCCTGTACTGTGGATGTTGGGCGGTACAGCTGTATGTTATTAGTTACATTATATAGGGGGTCACTTACTTTCCCCCTGCACTCTGGATGATGGGCGGTACAGCTGTGTGTTATTAGTTACATTACATAGGGGGTCACTTACTTTCCTCCTGTACTGCGGATGATGGGTGGTACAGCAATGTGGTATTAGTTACATTACATAGGGGGTCACTTACTTTCCTCCTGTACTGTGGATGATGGGCGGTACAGCTGTGTGTTATTAGTTACATTACATAGGGGGTCACTTACTTTCCTCCTGTACTGTGGATGATGGGCGGTACAGCTGTGTGATTAGTTACATTACATAGGGGGTCACTTACTTTCCTCCTGCACTGTGGATGATGGGCGGTACAGCTGTGTGTTATTAGTTACATTACATAGGGGGTCACTTACTTTCTTCCTGTACTGTGGGGGATGGGCGGTACAGCTGTGTGTTATTAGTTACATTACATAGGGGGTCACTTACTTTCCCCCTGCACTGTGGATGATGGGCGGTACAGCTGTGTGTTATTAGTTACATTACATAGGGGGTCACTTACTTTCCTCCTGTACTGTGGATGATGGGCTGTACAGCTGTGTTATTAGTTACATTACATAGGGGGTCACTTACTTTCCTCCTGTACTGTGGATGATGGGTGGTACAGCTGTATGTTATTAGTTACATTACATAGGGGGTCACTTACTTTCCTCCTGTACTGTGGATGATGGGTGGTACAGCTGTGTGTTATTAGTTACATTACATAGGGGGTCACTTACTTTCCCCCTGTACTGTGGATGATGGGCGGTACAGCTGTGTGTTATTAGTTACATTACATAGGGGGTCACTTACTTTCCCCCGTGCTGTGAATGATGGGTGGTACAGCTGTGTGTTATTAGTTACATTACATAGGGGGTCACTTACTTTCCTCCTGTACTGTGGATGATGGGCGGTACAGCTGTGTTATTAGTTACATTACATAGGGGGTCACTTACTTTCCTCCTGTACTGTGGATGATGGGTGGTACAGCTGTGTGTTATTAGTTACATTACATAGGGGGTCACTTACTTTCCTCCTGTACTGTGGATGATGGGTGGTACAGCTGTGTGTTATTAGTTACATTACATAGGGGGTCACTTACTTTCCCCCGTGCTGTGAATGATGGGTGGTACAGCTATGTGTTATTAGTTACATTACATAGGGGGTCACTTACTTTCCTCCTGTACTGTGGATGATGGGTGGTACAGCTGTGTGTTATTAGTTACATTACATAGGGGGTCACTTACTTTCCCCCTGTACTGTGGATGATGGGTGGTACAGCTGTGTGTTATTAGTTACATTACATAGGGGGTCACTTACTTTCCTCCTGTACTGTGAATGATGGGTGGTACAGCTGTGTGTTATTAGTTACATTACATAGGGGGTCACTTACTTTCCCCCTGTACTGTGGATGATGGGTGGTACAGCTGTGTGTTATTAGTTACATTACATAGGGGGTCACTTACTTTCCTCCTTTACTGTGGATGATGGGTGGTACAGCTGTGTGTTATTAGTTACATTACATAGGGGGTCACTTACTTTCCTCCTTTACTGTGGATGATGGGCGGTACAGCTGTGTGTTATTAGTTACATTACATAGGGGGTCACTTACTTTCCTCCTGTACTGTGGATGATGGGTGGTACAGCTGTGTGTTATTAGTTACATTACATAGGGGGTCACTTACTTTCCCCCTGTACTGTGGATGATGGGCGGTACAGCTGTGTGTTATTAGTTACATTACATAGGGGGTCACTTACTTTCCTCCTGTACTGTGGATGATGAGCGGTACAGCTGTGTGTTATTAGTTACATTACATAGGGGGTCACTTACTTTCCTCCTGTACTGTGGATGATGGCGGTACAGCTGTGTGTTATTAGTTACATTACATAGGGGGTCACTTACTTTCCTCCTGCACTGTGGATGATGGGTTGTACAGCTGTGTGTTATTACATTACATAGGGGGTCACTTACTTTCCCCCTGCACTGTGGATGATGGGTGGTACAGCTGTGTGTTATTAGTTACATTACATAGGGGGTCACTTACTTTCCTCCTGTACTGTGGATGATGGGTGGTACAGCTGTGTGGTATTAGTTACATTACATAGGGGGTCACTTACTTTCCCCCTGTACTGTGGATGATGGGCGGTATCGCTGTGTGTTATTAGTTACATTACATAGGGGGTCACTTACTTTCCCCCTGTACTGTGGATGATGGGCGGTACAGCTGTGTGTTATTAGTTACAATACATAGGGGATCACTTACTTTCCTCCTGCACTGTGGGGGATGGGCGGTACAGCTGTGTGTTATCAGCTACATTACATAGGGGGTCACTTACTTTCCTCCTGTACTGTGGATGATGGGTGGTACAGCTGTATGTTATTAGTTACATTACATAGGGGGTCACTTACTTTCCTCCTGTACTGTGGATGATGGGCGGTACAGCTGTGTGTTATTAGTTACATTACATAGGGGGTCACTTACTTTCCTCCTGTACTGTGGATGATGGGCGGTACAGCTGTGTGTTATTAGTTACATTACATAGGGGGTCACTTACTTTCCTCCTGTACTGTGGATGATGGGCGGTACAGCTGTGTGTTATCAGTTACATTACATAGGGGGTCACTTACTTTCCTCCTGCACTGTGGATGATGGGCGGTACAGCTCTGTGTTATTAGTTATATTACATAGGGGGTCACTTACTTTCCTCCTGTACTGTGGATGATGGGCGGTACAGCTGTGTGTTATTAGTTACATTACATAGGGGGTCACTTACTTTCCTCCTGTACTGTGGATGATGGGCGGTACAGCTGTGTGTTATTAGTTACATTACATAGGGGGTCACTTACTTTCCTCCTGTACTGTGGATGATGGGCGGTACAGCTGTGTGTTATTAGTTACATTACATAGGGGGTCACTTACTTTCCTCCTGTACTGTGGATGATGGGCGGTACAGCTGTGTGTTATTAGTTACATTACATAGGGGGTCACTTACTTTCCTCCTGTACTGTGGATGATGGGCGGACAGCTGTGTGTTATTAGTTACATTACATAGGGGTTCACTTACTTTCCTCCTGTACTGTGGATGTTGGGCGGTACAGCTGTATGTTATTAGTTACATTATATAGGGGGTCACTTACTTTCCCCCTGCACTCTGGATGATGGGCGGTACAGCTGTGTGTTATTAGTTACATTACATAGGGGGTCACTTACTTTCCTCCTGTACTGCGGATGATGGGTGGTACAGCAATGTGGTATTAGTTGCATTACATAGGGGGTCACTTACTTTCCTCCTGTACTGTGGATGATGGGCGGAACAGCTGTGTGTTATTAGTTACATTACATAGGGGGTCATTTACTTTCCTCCTGTACTGTGGATGATGGGCGGTACAGCTGTGTTATTAGTTAC
This sequence comes from Eleutherodactylus coqui, assembly GCF_035609145.1. Classification (NCBI taxonomy): domain Eukaryota; kingdom Metazoa; phylum Chordata; class Amphibia; order Anura; family Eleutherodactylidae; genus Eleutherodactylus; species Eleutherodactylus coqui. The sequence continues at coordinate 2,211,171 of NC_089839.1, forward strand.
ATTACATAGGGGGTCACTTACTTTCCTCCTGTACTGTGGATGATGGGAGGTACAGCTGTGTGTTATTAGTTACATTACATAGGGGGTCACTTACTTTCCTCCTGCACTGTGGATGATGGGTAGTACAGCTGTGTGTTATTAGTTACATTACATAGGGGGTCACTTACTTTCCTCCTGTACTGTGGATGATGGGCGGTACAGCTGTGTGTTATTAGTTACATTACATAGGGGGTCACTTACTTTCCTCCTGTACTGTAGATGATGGGCGGTACAGCTGTGTGTTATTAGTTACATTACATAGGGGGTCACTTACTTTCCTCCTGTACTGTGGATGATGGGCGGAACAGCTGTGTGTTATTAGTTACATTACGTAGGGGGTCACTTACTTTCCTCCTGTACTGTAGATGATGGGCGGTACAGCTGTGTGTTATTAGTTACATTACATAGGGGGTCACTTACTTTCCTCCTGTACTGTGGATGATGGGCGGTACAGCTGTGTGTTATTAGTTACATTACATAGGGGGTCACTTACTTTCCTCCTGTACTGTGGATGATGGGTGGTACAGCAGTGTGGTATTAGTTACATTACATAGGGGGTCACTTACTTTCCTCCTGTACTGTGGATGATGGGCGGAACAGCTGTGTGTTATTAGTTACATTACGTAGGGGGTCACTTACTTTCCTCCTGTACTGTGGATGATGGGCGGAACAGCTGTGTGTTATTAGTTACATTACGTAGGGGGTCACTTACTTTCCTCCTGTACTGTAGATGATGGGCGGTACAGCTGTGTGTTATTAGTTACATTACATAGGGGGCACTTACTTTCCTCCTGTACTGTGGATGATGGGCGGAACAGCTGTGTGTTATTAGTTACATTACATAGGGGGTCACTTACTTTCCTCCTGTACTGTGGATGATGGGTGGTACAGCTGTGTTATTAGTTACATTACATAGGGGGTCACTTACTTTCCTCCTGTACTGTGGATGATGGGCGGTACAGCTGTGTGTTATTAGTTACATTACATAGGGGGTCACTTACTTTCCTCCTGCACTGTGGATGATGGGCGGTACAGCTGTGTGTTATTAGTTACATTACATAGGGGGTCACTTACTTTCCTCCTGCACTGTGGATGATGGGCGGTACAGCTGTGTGTTATTAGTTATATTACATAGGGGGTCACTTGCTTTCCTCCTGTACTGTGGATGATGGGTGGTACAGCTGTGTAGTATTAGTTACATTACATAGGGGGTCACTTACTTTCCTCCTGCACTGTGGATGATGGGTGGTACAGCTGTGTGTTATTAGTTACATTACATAGGGGGTCACTTACTTTCCTCCTGTACTGTGGATGATGGGAGGTACAGCTGTGTGTTATTAGTTACATTACATAGGGGGTCACTTACTTTCCTCCTGTACTGTGGATGATGGGTGGTACAGCTGTGTGTTATTAGTTACATTACATAGGGGGTCACTTACTTTCCTCCTGTACTGTGGATGATGGGCGGAACAGCTGTGTGTTATTAGTTACATTACATAGGGGGTCACTTACTTTCCTCCTGTACTGTGGATGATGGGCGGTACAGCTGTGTGTTATTAGTTACATTACATAGGGGGTCACTTACTTTCCCCCGTACTGTGGATGATGGGCGGTACAGCTGTGTGTTATTAGTTACATTACATAGGGGGTCACTTACTTTCCCCCTGTACTGTAGATGATGGGCGGTACAGCTGTGTGTTATTAGTTACATTACATAGGGGGTCACTTACTTTCCTCCTGTACTGTGGATGATGGGCGGTACAGCTGTGTGTTATTAGTTACATTACGTAGGGGGTCACTTACTTTCCTCCTGTAATGTGGATGATGGGCGGTACAGCTGTGTGTTATTAGTTACATTACATAGGGGGTCACTTACTTTCCTCCTGTACTGTGGATGATGGGCGGTACAGCTGTGTGTTATTAGTTACATTACATAGGGGGTCACTTACTTTCCTCCTGTACTGTGGATGATGGGCGGTACAGCTGTGTGTTATTAGTTACATTACATAGGGGGTCACTTACTTTCCTCCTGTACTGTGGGGGATGGGCGGTACAGCTGTGTATTATTAGTTACATTACATAGGGGGTCACTTACTTTCCTCCTGTACTGTGGATGATGGGCGGTACAGCTGTGTGTTATTAGTTACATTACATAGGGGGTCACTTACTTTCCTCCTGTACTGTGGATGATGGGCGGTACAGCTGTGTGTTATTAGTTACATTACATAGGGGGTCACTTACTTTCCTCCTGTACTGTGGGGGATGGGCGGTACAGCTGTGTGTTATTAGTTACATTACATAGGGGGTCACTTACTTTCCCCCTGTACTGTAGATGATGGGCGGTACAGCTGTGTGTTATTAGTTACATTACATAGGGGGTCACTTACTTTCCTCCTGTACTGTGGATGATGGGCGGTACAGCTGTGTTATTAGTTACATTACATAGGGGGTCACTTACTTTCCTCCTGTACTGTGGATGATGGGTGGTACAGCTGTGTTATTAGTTACATTACATAGGGGGTCACTTACTTTCCTCCTGTGCTGTAGATGATGGGCGGTACAGCTGTGTGTTATTAGTTACATTACATAGGGGGTCACTTACTTTCCACCTGTACTGTGGATGATGGGTGGTACAGCTGTATGTTATTAGTTACATTACATAGGGGGTCACTTACTTTCCTCCTGCACTGTGGATGATGGGCGGTACAGCTGTATGTTATTTGTTACATTACATAGGGGGTCACTTACTTTCCTCCTGTACTGTGGATGATGGGCGGTACAGCTGTGTGTTATTAGTTATATTACATAGGGGGTCACTTACTTTCCTCCTGTACTGTGGATGATGGGCGGTATCGCTGTGTGTTATTAGTTACATTACATAGGGGGTCACTTACTTTCCTCCTGTACTGTGGATGATGGGTAGTACAGCTGTGTGTTATTAGTTACATTACATAGGGGGTCACTTACTTTCCTCCTGTACTGTGGATGATGGGCGGTATCGCTGTGTGTTATTAGTTACATTACATAGGGGGTCACTTACTTTCCTCCTGTACTGTGGATGATGGGTAGTACAGCTGTGTGTTATTAGTTATATTACATAGGGGGTCACTTACTTTCCTCGTGTACTGTGGATGATGGGCGGTATCGCTGTGTGTTATTAGTTACATTACATAGGGGGTCACTTACTTTCCTCCTGCACTGTGGATGATGGGTGGTACAGCTGTGTGTTATTAGTTACATTACATAGGGGGTCACTTACTTTCCTCCTGTACTGTGGATGATGGGCGGTACAGCTGTGTGTTATTAGTTACATTACATAGGGGGTCACTTACTTTCCTCCTGTACTGTGGATGATGGGCGGTACAGCTGTGTGTTATCAGTTACATTACATAGGGGGTCACTTACTTTCCTCCTGCACTGTGGATGATGGGCGGTACAGCTCTGTGTTATTAGTTATATTACATAGGGGGTCACTTACTTTCCTCCTGTACTGTGGATGATGGGTGGTACAGCTGTGTGTTATTAGTTACATTACATAGGGGGTCACTTACTTTCCTCCTGTACTGTGGATGATGGGCGGTACAGCTGTGTGTTATTAGTTACATTACATAGGGGGTCACTTACTTTCCTCCTGTACTGTGGATGATGGGCGGTACAGCTGTGTGTTATTAGTTACATTACATAGGGGGTCACTTACTTTCCTCCTGTACTGTGGATGATGGGCGGTACAGCTGTGTGTTATTAGTTACATTACATAGGGGGTCACTTACTTTCCTCCTGTACTGTGGATGATGGGCGGACAGCTGTGTGTTATTAGTTACATTACATAGGGGTTCACTTACTTTCCTCCTGTACTGTGGATGTTGGGCGGTACAGCTGTATGTTATTAGTTACATTATATAGGGGGTCACTTACTTTCCCCCTGCACTCTGGATGATGGGCGGTACAGCTGTGTGTTATTAGTTACATTACATAGGGGGTCACTTACTTTCCTCCTGTACTGCGGATGATGGGTGGTACAGCAATGTGGTATTAGTTACATTACATAGGGGGTCACTTACTTTCCTCCTGTACTGTGGATGATGGGCGGAACAGCTGTGTGTTATTAGTTACATTACATAGGGGGTCATTTACTTTCCTCCTGTACTGTGGATGATGGGCGGTACAGCTGTGTGTTATTAGTTACATTACATAGGGGGTCACTTACTTTCTTCCTGTACTGTGGGGGATGGGCGGTACAGCTGTGTGTTATTAGTTACATTACATAGGGGGTCACTTACTTTCCCCCTGCACTGTGGATGATGGGCGGTACAGCTGTGTGTTATTAGTTACATTACATAGGGGGTCACTTACTTTCCTCCTGTACTGTGGATGATGGGCTGTACAGCTGTGTTATTAGTTACATTACATAGGGGGTCACTTACTTTCCTCCTGTACTGTGGATGATGGGTGGTACAGCTGTATGTTATTAGTTACATTACATAGGGGGTCACTTACTTTCCCCCGTGCTGTGAATGATGGGTGGTACAGCTGTGTGTTATTAGTTACATTACATAGGGGGTCACTTACTTTCCTCCTGTACTGTGGATGATGGGCGGTACAGCTGTGTTATTAGTTACATTACATAGGGGGTCACTTACTTTCCTCCTGTACTGTGGATGATGGGTGGTACAGCTGTGTGTTATTAGTTACATTACATAGGGGGTCACTTACTTTCCTCCTGTACTGTGGATGATGGGTGGTACAGCTGTGTGTTATTAGTTACATTACATAGGGGGTCACTTACTTTCCCCCGTGCTGTGAATGATGGGTGGTACAGCTGTGTGTTATTAGTTACATTACATAGGGGGTCACTTACTTTCCTCCTGTACTGTGGATGATGGGTGGTACAGCTGTGTGTTATTAGTTACATTACATAGGGGGTCACTTACTTTCCTCCTGTACTGTGGATGATGGGTGGTACAGCTGTGTGTTATTAGTTACATTACATAGGGGGTCTCTTACTTTCCTCCTGTACTGTGGATGATGGGCGGTACAGCTGTGTGTTAGTTACATTACATAGGGGGTCACTTACTTTCCTCCTGTACTGTGGATGATGGGTGGTACAGCTGTGTGTTATTAGTTACATTATATAGGGGGTCACTTACTTTCCTCCTGTACTGTGGATGATGGGTGGTACAGCTGTGTGTTATTAGTTACATTACATAGGGGGTCACTTACTTTCCCCCTGTACTGTGGATGATGGGTGGTACAGCTGTGTGTTATTAGTTACATTACATAGGGGGTCACTTACTTTCCTCCTTTACTGTGGATGATGGGTGGTACAGCTGTGTGTTATTAGTTACATTACATAGGGGGTCACTTACTTTCCTCCTGTACTGTGGATGATGGGCGGTACAGCTGTATGTTATTAGTTACATTATGTAGGGGGTCACTTACTTTCCCCCTGCACTGTGGATGATGGGCGGTACAGCTGTGTGTTATTAGTTACATTACATAGGGGGTCACTTACTTTCCTCCTGTACTGTGGATGATGGGTGGTACAGCTGTGTGTTATTAGTTACATTACATAGGGGGTCACTTACTTTCCCCCTGTACTGTGGATGATGGGCGGTACAGCTGTGTGTTATTAGTTACATTACATAGGGGGTCACTTACTTTCCTCCTGTACTGTGGATGATGAGCGGTACAGCTGTGTGTTATTAGTTACATTACATAGGGGGTCACTTACTTTCCTCCTGTACTGTGGATGATGGCGGTACAGCTGTGTGTTATTAGTTACATTATATAGGGGGTCACTTACTTTCCTCCTGCACTGTGGATGATGGGTTGTACAGCTGTGTGTTATTACATTACATAGGGGGTCACTTACTTTCCCCCTGCACTGTGGATGATGGGTGGTACAGCTGTGTGTTATTAGTTACATTACATAGGGGGTCACTTACTTTCCTCCTGTACTGTGGATGATGGGTGGTACAGCTGTGTGGTATTAGTTACATTACATAGGGGGTCACTTACTTTCCCCCTGTACTGTGGATGATGGGCGGTACAGCTGTGTGTTATTAGTTACATTACATAGGGGGTCACTTACTTTCCTCCTGTACTGTGGATGATGGGCGGTACAGCTGTGTGTTATCAGTTACATTACATAGGGGGTCACTTACTTTCCTCCTGCACTGTGGATGATGGGCGGTACAGCTCTGTGTTATTAGTTATATTACATAGGGGGTCACTTACTTTCCTCCTGTACTGTGGATGTTGGGCGGTACAGCTGTATGTTATTAGTTACATTATATAGGGGGTCACTTACTTTCCCCCTGCACTCTGGATGATGGGCGGTACAGCTGTGTGTTATTAGTTACATTACATAGGGGGTCACTTACTTTCCTCCTGTACTGCGGATGATGGGTGGTACAGCAATGTGGTATTAGTTACATTACATAGGGGGTCACTTACTTTCCTCCTGTACTGTGGATGATGGGCGGAACAGCTGTGTGTTATTAGTTACATTACATAGGGGGTCATTTACTTTCCTCCTGTACTGTGGATGATGGGTGGTTCAGCTGTGTTATTAGTTACATTACATAGGGGGTCACTTACTTTCCTCCTGTACTGTGGATGATGGGAGGTACAGCTGTGTGTTATTAGTTACATTACATAGGGGGTCACTTACTTTCCTCCTGTACTGTGGATGATGGGAGGTACAGCTGTGTGTTATTAGTTACATTACATAGGGGGTCACTTACTTTCCCCCTGTACTGTGGATGATGGGCGGTACAGCTGTGTGTTATTAGTTACATTACATAGGGGGTCACTTACTTTCCCCCTGTACTGTGGATGATGGGTGGTACAGCTGTGTGTTATTAGTTACATTACATAGGGGGTCACTTACTTTCCTCCTGCACTGTGGATGATGGGTAGTACAGCTGTGTGTTATTAGTTACATTACATAGGGGGTCACTTACTTTCCTCCTGTACTGTGGATGATGGGCGGTACAGCTGTGTGTTATTAGTTACATTACATAGGGGGTCACTTACTTTCCTCCTGTACTGTAGATGATGGGCGGTACAGCTGTGTGTTATTAGTTACATTACATAGGGGGTCACTTACTTTCCTCCTGTACTGTGGATGATGGGCGGTACAGCTGTGTGTTATTAGTTACATTACGTAGGGGGTCACTTACTTTCCTCCTGTACTGTAGATGATGGGCGGTACAGCTGTGTGTTATTAGTTACATTACGTAGGGGGTCACTTACTTTCCTCCTGTACTGTGGATGATGGGCGGTACAGCTGTGTGTTATTAGTTACATTACGTAGGGGGTCACTTACTTTCCTCCTGTACTGTGGATGATGGGTGGTACAGCTGTGTGTTATTAGTTACATTACATAGGGGGTCACTTACTTTCCTCCTGTACTGTGGATGATGGGTGGTACAGCAGTGTGGTATTAGTTACATTACATAGGGGGTCACTTACTTTCCTCCTGTACTGTGGATGATGGGCGGAACAGCTGTGTGTTATTAGTTACATTACATAGGGGGTCACTTACTTTCCTCCTGTACTGTGGATGATGGGTGGTACAGCTGTGTTATTAGTTACATTACATAGGGGGTCACTTACTTTCCTCCTGTACTGTGGATGATGGGCGGTACAGCTGTGTTATTAGTTACATTATATAGGGGGTCACTTACTTTCCCCCTGCACTCTGGATGATGGGCGGTACAGCTGTGTGTTATTAGTTACATTACATAGGGGGTCACTTACTTTCCTCCTGTACTGCGGATGATGGGTGGTACAGCAATGTGGTATTAGTTACATTACATAGGGGGTCACTTACTTTCCTCCTGTACTGTGGATGATGGGCGGAACAGCTGTGTGTTATTAGTTACATTACATAGGGGGTCATTTACTTTCCTCCTGTACTGTGGATGATGGGCGGTACAGCTGTGTGTTATTAGTTACATTACATAGGGGGTCACTTACTTTCTTCCTGTACTGTGGGGGATGGGCGGTACAGCTGTGTGTTATTAGTTACATTACATAGGGGGTCACTTACTTTCCCCCTGCACTGTGGATGATGGGCGGTACAGCTGTGTGTTATTAGTTACATTACATAGGGGGTCACTTACTTTCCTCCTGTACTGTGGATGATGGGCTGTACAGCTGTGTTATTAGTTACATTACATAGGGGGTCACTTACTTTCCTCCTGTACTGTGGATGATGGGTGGTACAGCTGTATGTTATTAGTTACATTACATAGGGGGTCACTTACTTTCCCCCGTGCTGTGAATGATGGGTGGTACAGCTGTGTGTTATTAGTTACATTACATAGGGGGTCACTTACTTTCCTCCTGTACTGTGGATGATGGGCGGTACAGCTGTGTTATTAGTTACATTACATAGGGGGTCACTTACTTTCCTCCTGTACTGTGGATGATGGGTGGTACAGCTGTGTGTTATTAGTTACATTACATAGGGGGTCACTTACTTTCCTCCTGTACTGTGGATGATGGGTGGTACAGCTGTGTGTTATTAGTTACATTACATAGGGGGTCACTTACTTTCCCCCGTGCTGTGAATGATGGGTGGTACAGCTGTGTGTTATTAGTTACATTACATAGGGGGTCACTTACTTTCCTCCTGTACTGTGGATGATGGGTGGTACAGCTGTGTGTTATTAGTTACATTACATAGGGGGTCACTTACTTTCCTCCTGTACTGTGGATGATGGGTGGTACAGCTGTGTGTTATTAGTTACATTACATAGGGGGTCTCTTACTTTCCTCCTGTACTGTGGATGATGGGCGGTACAGCTGTGTGTTAGTTACATTACATAGGGGGTCACTTACTTTCCTCCTGTACTGTGGATGATGGGTGGTACAGCTGTGTGTTATTAGTTACATTATATAGGGGGTCACTTACTTTCCTCCTGTACTGTGGATGATGGGTGGTACAGCTGTGTGTTATTAGTTACATTACATAGGGGGTCACTTACTTTCCCCCTGTACTGTGGATGATGGGTGGTACAGCTGTGTGTTATTAGTTACATTACATAGGGGGTCACTTACTTTCCTCCTTTACTGTGGATGATGGGTGGTACAGCTGTGTGTTATTAGTTACATTACATAGGGGGTCACTTACTTTCCTCCTGTACTGTGGATGATGGGCGGTACAGCTGTATGTTATTAGTTACATTATGTAGGGGGTCACTTACTTTCCCCCTGCACTGTGGATGATGGGCGGTACAGCTGTGTGTTATTAGTTACATTACATAGGGGGTCACTTACTTTCCTCCTGTACTGTGGATGATGGGTGGTACAGCTGTGTGTTATTAGTTACATTACATAGGGGGTCACTTACTTTCCCCCTGTACTGTGGATGATGGGCGGTACAGCTGTGTGTTATTAGTTACATTACATAGGGGGTCACTTACTTTCCTCCTGTACTGTGGATGATGAGCGGTACAGCTGTGTGTTATTAGTTACATTACATAGGGGGTCACTTACTTTCCTCCTGTACTGTGGATGATGGCGGTACAGCTGTGTGTTATTAGTTACATTATATAGGGGGTCACTTACTTTCCTCCTGCACTGTGGATGATGGGTTGTACAGCTGTGTGTTATTACATTACATAGGGGGTCACTTACTTTCCCCCTGCACTGTGGATGATGGGTGGTACAGCTGTGTGTTATTAGTTACATTACATAGGGGGTCACTTACTTTCCTCCTGTACTGTGGATGATGGGTGGTACAGCTGTGTGGTATTAGTTACATTACATAGGGGGTCACTTACTTTCCCCCTGTACTGTGGATGATGGGCGGTACAGCTGTGTGTTATTAGTTACATTACATAGGGGGTCACTTACTTTCCTCCTGTACTGTGGATGATGGGCGGTACAGCTGTGTGTTATCAGTTACATTACATAGGGGGTCACTTACTTTCCTCCTGCACTGTGGATGATGGGCGGTACAGCTCTGTGTTATTAGTTATATTACATAGGGGGTCACTTACTTTCCTCCTGTACTGTGGATGTTGGGCGGTACAGCTGTATGTTATTAGTTACATTATATAGGGGGTCACTTACTTTCCCCCTGCACTCTGGATGATGGGCGGTACAGCTGTGTGTTATTAGTTACATTACATAGGGGGTCACTTACTTTCCTCCTGTACTGCGGATGATGGGTGGTACAGCAATGTGGTATTAGTTACATTACATAGGGGGTCACTTACTTTCCTCCTGTACTGTGGATGATGGGCGGAACAGCTGTGTGTTATTAGTTACATTACATAGGGGGTCATTTACTTTCCTCCTGTACTGTGGATGATGGGTGGTTCAGCTGTGTTATTAGTTACATTACATAGGGGGTCACTTACTTTCCTCCTGTACTGTGGATGATGGGAGGTACAGCTGTGTGTTATTAGTTACATTACATAGGGGGTCACTTACTTTCCTCCTGTACTGTGGATGATGGGAGGTACAGCTGTGTGTTATTAGTTACATTACATAGGGGGTCACTTACTTTCCCCCTGTACTGTGGATGATGGGCGGTACAGCTGTGTGTTATTAGTTACATTACATAGGGGGTCACTTACTTTCTCCCTGTACTGTGGATGATGGGTGGTACAGCTGTGTGTTATTAGTTACATTACATAGGGGGTCACTTACTTTCCTCCTGCACTGTGGATGATGGGTAGTACAGCTGTGTGTTATTAGTTACATTACATAGGGGGTCACTTACTTTCCTCCTGTACTGTGGATGATGGGCGGTACAGCTGTGTGTTATTAGTTACATTACATAGGGGGTCACTTACTTTCCTCCTGTACTGTAGATGATGGGCGGTACAGCTGTGTGTTATTAGTTACATTACATAGGGGGTCACTTACTTTCCTCCTGTACTGTGGATGATGGGCGGTACAGCTGTGTGTTATTAGTTACATTACGTAGGGGGTCACTTACTTTCCTCCTGTACTGTAGATGATGGGCGGTACAGCTGTGTGTTATTAGTTACATTACGTAGGGGGTCACTTACTTTCCTCCTGTACTGTGGATGATGGGCGGTACAGCTGTGTGTTATTAGTTACATTACGTAGGGGGTCACTTACTTTCCTCCTGTACTGTGGATGATGGGTGGTACAGCTGTGTGTTATTAGTTACATTACATAGGGGGTCACTTACTTTCCTCCTGTACTGTGGATGATGGGTGGTACAGCAGTGTGGTATTAGTTACATTACATAGGGGGTCACTTACTTTCCTCCTGTACTGTGGATGATGGGCGGAACAGCTGTGTGTTATTAGTTACATTACATAGGGGGTCACTTACTTTCCTCCTGTACTGTGGATGATGGGTGGTACAGCTGTGTTATTAGTTACATTACATAGGGGGTCACTTACTTTCCTCCTGTACTGTGGATGATGGGCGGTACAGCTGTGTGTTATTAGTTACATTACATAGGGGGTCACTTACTTTCCTCCTGCACTGTGGATGATGGGCGGTACAGCTGTGTGTTATTAGTTACATTACATAGGGGGTCACTTACTTTCCTCCTGTACTGTGGATGATGGGCGGTACAGCTGTGTGTTATTAGTTACATTACATAGGGGGTCACTTACTTTCCTCCTGTACTGTGGATGATGGGTGGTACAGCTGTGTGTTATTAGTTACATTACATAGGGGGTCACTTACTTTCCTCCTGTACTGTGGATGATGGGCGGTACAGCTGTGTGTTATTAGTTACATTACATAGGGGGTCACTTACTTTCCTCCTGCACTGTGGATGATGGGCGGTACAGCTGTGTGTTATTAGTTATATTACATAGGGGGTCACTTACTTTCCTCCTGCACTGTGGATGATGGGTAGTACAGCTGTGTGTTATTAGTTACATTACATAGGGGGTCACTTACTTTCCTCCTGTACTGTGGATGATGGGTGGTACAGCTGTGTGTTATTAGTTACATTACATAGGGGGTCACTTACTTTCCTCCTGTACTGTGGATGATGGGCGGTACAGCTGTGTGTTATTAGTTACATTACATAGGGGGTCACTTACTTTCCTCCTGTACTGTGGATGATGGGTAGTACAGCTGTGTGTTATTAGTTACATAGGGGGTCACTTACTTTCCTCCTGTACTGTGGATGATGGGTGGTACAGCTGTGTTATTAGTTACATTACATAGGGGGTCACTTACTTTCCTCCTGTACTGTGGATGATGGGCGGTACAGCTGTGTGTTATTAGTTACATTACATAGGGGGTCACTTACTTTCCTCCTGCACTGTGGATGATGGGCGGTACAGCTGTGTGTTATTAGTTACATTACATAGGGGGTCACTTACTTTCCTCCTGTACTGTGGATGATGGGCGGTACAGCTGTGTGTTATTAGTTACATTACATAGGGGGTCACTTACTTTCCTCCTGTACTGTGGATGATGGGTGGTACAGCTGTGTGTTATTAGTTACATTACATAGGGGGTCACTTACTTTCCTCCTGTACTGTGGATGATGGGCGGTACAGCTGTGTGTTATTAGTTACATTACATAGGGGGTCACTTACTTTCCTCCTGCACTGTGGATGATGGGCGGTACAGCTGTGTGTTATTAGTTATATTACATAGGGGGTCACTTACTTTCCTCCTGCACTGTGGATGATGGGTAGTACAGCTGTGTGTTATTAGTTACATTACATAGGGGGTCACTTACTTTCCTCCTGTACTGTGGATGATGGGTGGTACAGCTGTGTGTTATTAGTTACATTACATAGGGGGTCACTTACTTTCCTCCTGTACTGTGGATGATGGGCGGTACAGCTGTGTGTTATTAGTTACATTACATAGGGGGTCACTTACTTTCCTCCTGTACTGTGGATGATGGGTAGTACAGCTGTGTGTTATTAGTTACATAGGGGGTCACTTACTTTCCTCCTGTACTGTGGATGATGGGCGGTACAGCTGTGTGTTATTAGTTACATTACATAGGGGGTCACTTACTTTCCTCCTGTACTGTGGATGATGGGCGGAACAGCTGTGTGTTATTAGTTACATTACATAGGGGGTCACTTACTTTCCTCCTGTACTGTGGATGATGGGCGGTACAGCTGTGTGTTATTAGTTACATTACATAGGGGGTCACTTACTTTCCCCCGTACTGTGGATGATGGGCGGTACAGCTGTGTGTTATTAGTTACATTACATAGGGGGTCACTTACTTTCCCCCTGTACTGTAGATGATGGGCGGTACAGCTGTGTGTTATTAGTTACATTACATAGGGGGTCACTTACTTTCCTCCTGTACTGTGGATGATGGGCGGTACAGCTGGGTGTTATTAGTTACATTACGTAGGGGGTCACTTACTTTCCTCCTGTAATGTGGATGATGGGCGGTACAGCTGTGTGTTATTAGTTACATTACATAGGGGGTCACTTACTTTCCTCCTGTACTGTGGGGGATGGGCGGTACAGCTGTGTGTTATTAGTTACATTACATAGGGGGTCACTTACTTTCCTCCTGCACTGTGGATGATGGGCGGTACAGCTGTGTGTTATTAGTTACATTACATAGGGGGTCACTTACTTTCCTCCTGTACTGTAGATGATGGGCGGTACAGCTGTGTGTTATTAGTTACATTACATAGGGGGTCACTTACTTTCCTCCTGTACTGTGGATGATGGGAGGTACAGCTGTGTGTTATTAGTTACATTACGTAGGGGGTCACTTACTTTCCTCCTGTACTGTGGATGATGGGAGGTACAGCTGTGTGTTATTAGTTACATTACATAGGGGGTCACTTACTTTCCTCCTGTACTGTAGATGATGGGCGGTACAGCTGTGTGTTATTAGTTACATTACATAGGGGGTCACTTACTTTCCTCCTGCACTGTGGATGATGGGCGGTACAGCTGTGTGTTATTAGTTACATTACATAGGGGGTCACTTACTTTCCTCCTGTACTGTGGATGATGGGTGGTACAGATATGTTATTAGTTACATTACATAGGGGGTCACTTACTTTCCTCCTACACTGTGGATGATGGGCGGTACAGCTGTGTGTTATTAGTTATATTACATAGGGGGTCACTTACTTTCCTCCTGCACTGTGGATGATGGGCGGTACAGCTGTGTTATTAGTTACATTACATAGGGGGTCACTTACTTTCCTCCAGTACTGTGGATGATGGGCGGTACAGCTGTGTGTTATTAGTTACATTACATAGGGGGTCACTTACTTTCCTCCTGTGCTGTAGATGATGGGCGGTACAGCTGTGTGTTATTAGTTACATTACATAGGGGGTCACTTACTTTCCACCTGTACTGTGGATGATGGGTGGTACAGCTGTATGTTATTAGTTACATTACATAGGGGGTCACTTACTTTCCTCCTGCACTGTGGATGATGGGCGGTACAGCTGTATGTTATTTGTTACATTACATAAGGGGTCACTTACTTTCCTCCTGTACTGTGGATGATGGGCGGAACAGCTGTGTGTTATTAGTTACATTACATAGGGGGTCACTTACTTTCCTCCTGTACTGTGGATGATGGGTAGTACAGCTGTGTGTTATTAGTTACATTACATAGGGGGTCACTTACTTTCTTCCTGTACTGTGGATGATGGGCGGTACAGCTGTGTGTTATTAGTTACATTACATAGGGGGTCACTTACTTTCCTCCTGTACTGTGGATGATGGGTAGTACAGCTGTGTGTTATTAGTTATATTACATAGGGGGTCACTTACTTTACTCGTGTACTGTGGATGATGGGCGGTATCGCTGTGTGTTATTAGTTACATTACATAGGGGGTCACTTACTTTCCTCCTGCACTGTGGATGATGGGTGGTACAGCTGTGTGTTATTAGTTACATTACATAGGGGGTCACTTACTTTCCTCCTACACTGTGGATGATGGGCGGTACAGCTGTGTGTTATTAGTTACATTACATAGGGGGTCACTTACTTTCCTCCTGCACTGTGGATGATGGGTGGTACAGCTGTGTGTTATTAGTTACATTACATAGGGGGTCACTTACTTTCCTCCTGTACTGTGGATGATGGGCGGTACAGCTGTGTGTTATTAGTTACATTACATAGGGGGTCACTTACTTTCCTCCTGTACTGTGGATGATGGGTGGTACAGCTGTGTGTTATTAGTTACATTACATAGGGGGTCACTTACTTTCCTCCTGTACTGTGGATGATGGGCGGTACAGCTGTATGTTATTAGTTACATTACATAGGGGGTCACTTACTTTCCCCCTGTACTGTGGATGATGGGCGGTACAGCTGTGTGTTATTAGTACATTACATAGGGGGTCACTTACTTTCCTCCTGTACTGTGGATGATGGGCGGTACAGCTGTGTGTTATTAGTTACGTTACATAGGGGGTCACTTACTTTCCTCCTGTACTGTGGATGATGGACGGTACAGCTGTGTGTTATTAGTTACATTACATAGGGGGTCACTTACTTTCCTCCTGCACTGTGGGTGATGGGTGGTACAGCTGTGTATTATTAGTTACATTACATAGGGGGTCACTTACTTTCCTCCTGTACTGTGGATGATGGGCGGTACAGCTGTGTTATTAGTTACATTACATAGGGGGTCACTTACTTTCCTCCTGTACTGTGGATGATGGGCGGTACAGCTGTGTGTTATTAGTTACATTACATAGGGGGTCACTTACTTTCTTCCTGTACTGTGGATGATGGGTGGTACAGCTGTGTGGTATTAGTTACATTACATAGGGGGTCACTTACTTTCCTCCTGTACTGTGGATGATGGGCAGTACAGCTGTGTGTTATTAGTTACATTACATAGGGGTCACTTACTTTCCTCCTGTACTATGGATGATGGGTGGTACAGCTGTGTGTTATTAGTTACATTACATAGGGGGTCACCTACTTTCCTCCTGTACTGTGGATGATGGGTGGTACAGCTGTGTGGTATTAGTTACATTACACAGGGGGTCACTTACTTTCCTCCTGTACTGTGGATGATGGGCGGTACAGCTGTGTTATTAGTTACATTACATAGGGGGTCACTTACTTTCCTCCTGTACTGTGGATGATGGGTGGTACAGCTGTGTGGTATTAGTTACATTACACAGGGGGTCACTTACTTTCCCCCTGTACTGTGGATGATGGGCGGTACAGCTGTGTGTTATTGGTTACATTACATAGGGGGTCACTTACTTTCCTCCTGTACTGTGGATGATGGGCGGTACAGCTGTGTGTTATTAGTTACATTACATAGGGGGTCACTTACTTTCCTCCTGTACTGTGGATGATGGGCGGTACAGCTGTGTGTTATTAGTTACATTATATAGGGGGTCACTTACTTTCCCCCTGTACTGTGGATGATGGGTGGTACAGCTGTGTGTTATTAGTTACATTACATAGGGGGTCACTTACTTTCCTCCTGTACTGTGGATGATGGGCGGTACAGCTGTGTGTTATCAGTTACATTACATAGGGGGTCACTTACTTTCCTCCTGTACTGTGGATGATGGGCGGTATCGCTGTGTGTTATTAGTTACATTACATAGGGGGTCACTTACTTTCCTCCTGCACTGTGGATGATGGGTGGTACAGCTGTGTGTTATTAGTTACATTACATAGGGGGTCACTTACTTTCCTCCTGCACTGTGGATGATGGGTGGTACAGCTGTGTGTTATCAGCTACATTACATAGGGGGTCACTTACTTTCCTCCTGTACTGTGGATGATGGGTGGTACAGCTGTGTGTTATTAGTTACATTACATAGGGGGTCACTTACTTTCCTCCTGTACTGTGGATGATGGGCGGTACAGCTATGTGTTATTAGTTACATTACATAGGGGCTCACTTACTTTCCTCCTGTACTGTGGATGATGGGCGGTACAGCTGTGTGTTATTAGTTACATTACATAGGGGGTCACTTACTTTCCTCCTGTACTGTGGATGATGAGCGGTACAGCTGTGTGTTATTAGTTACATTACATAGGGGGTCACTTACTTTCCTCCTGCACTGTGGATGATGGGCGGTACAGCTGTGTGTTATTAGTTACATTACATAGGGGGTCACTTACTTTCCTCCTTTACTGTGGATGATGGGTTGTACAGCTGTGTGTTATTAATTACATTACATAGGGGGTCACTTACTTTCCTCCTGTACTGTAGATGATGGGCGGTACAGCTGTGTGTTATTAGTTACATTACATAGGGGGTCACTTACTTTCCCCCTGTACTGTAGATGATGGGCGGTACAGCTGTGTTATTAGTTACATTACATAGGGGGTCACTTACTTTCCTCCTGTACTGTGGATGATGGGTGGTACAGCTGTGTGTTATTAGTTACATTACATAGGGGGTCACTTACTTTCCTCCTTTACTGTGGATGATGGGTTGTACAGCTGTGTGTTATTAATTACATTACATAGGGGGTCACTTACTTTCCTCCTGCACTGTGGATGATGGGTAGTACAGCTGTGTGTTATTAGTTACATTACATAGGGGGTCACTTACTTTCCTCCTGTACTGTGGATGATGGGTGGTACAGCTGTGTGTTATTAGTTACATTACATAGGGGGTCACTTACTTTCCTCCTGTACTGTGGATGATGGGTGGTACAGCTGTGTGTTATTAGTTACATTACATAGGGGGTCACTTACTTTCCTCCTGTACTGTGGATGATGGGCGGAACAGCTGTGTGTTATTAGTTACATTACATAGGGGGTCACTTACTTTCCTCCTGTACTGTGGATGATGGGCGGTACAGCTGTGTGTTATTAGTTACATTACATAGGGGGTCACTTACTTTCCCCCGTACTGTGGATGATGGGCGGTACAGCTGTGTGTTATTAGTTACATTACATAGGGGGTCACTTACTTTCCCCCTGTACTGTAGATGATGGGCGGTACAGCTGTGTGTTATTAGTTACATTACATAGGGGGTCACTTACTTTCCTCCTGTACTGTGGATGATGGGCGGTACAGCTGTGTGTTATTAGTTACATTACGTAGGGGGTCACTTACTTTCCTCCTGTAATGTGGATGATGGGCGGTACAGCTGTGTGTTATTAGTTACATTACATAGGGGGTCACTTACTTTCCTCCTGTACTGTGGATGATGGGCGGTACAGCTGTGTGTTATTAGTTACATTACATAGGGGGTCACTTACTTTCCTCCTGTACTGTGGATGATGGGCGGTACAGCTGTGTGTTATTAGTTACATTACATAGGGGGTCACTTACTTTCCCCCGTACTGTGGATGATGGGCGGTACAGCTGTGTGTTATTAGTTACATTACATAGGGGGTCACTTACTTTCCCCCTGTACTGTAGATGATGGGCGGTACAGCTGTGTGTTATTAGTTACATTACATAGGGGGTCACTTACTTTCCTCCTGTACTGTGGATGATGGGCGGTACAGCTGTGTTATTAGTTACATTACATAGGGGGTCACTTACTTTCCTCCTGTACTGTGGATGATGGGTGGTACAGCTGTGTTATTAGTTACATTACATAGGGGGTCACTTACTTTCCTCCTGTGCTGTAGATGATGGGCGGTACAGCTGTGTGTTATTAGTTACATTACATAGGGGGTCACTTACTTTCCACCTGTACTGTGGATGATGGGTGGTACAGCTGTATGTTATTAGTTACATTACATAGGGGGTCACTTACTTTCCTCCTGCACTGTGGATGATGGGCGGTACAGCTGTATGTTATTTGTTACATTACATAGGGGGTCACTTACTTTCCTCCTGTACTGTGGATGATGGGCGGTACAGCTGTGTGTTATTAGTTATATTACATAGGGGGTCACTTACTTTCCTCCTGTACTGTGGATGATGGGCGGTATCGCTGTGTGTTATTAGTTACATTACATAGGGGGTCACTTACTTTCCTCCTGTACTGTGGATGATGGGTAGTACAGCTGTGTGTTATTAGTTACATTACATAGGGGGTCACTTACTTTCCTCCTGTACTGTGGATGATGGGCGGTATCGCTGTGTGTTATTAGTTACATTACATAGGGGGTCACTTACTTTCCTCCTGTACTGTGGATGATGGGTAGTACAGCTGTGTGTTATTAGTTATATTACATAGGGGGTCACTTACTTTCCTCGTGTACTGTGGATGATGGGCGGTATCGCTGTGTGTTATTAGTTACATTACATAGGGGGTCACTTACTTTCCTCCTGCACTGTGGATGATGGGTGGTACAGCTGTGTGTTATTAGTTACATTACATAGGGGGTCACTTACTTTCCTCCTGTACTGTGGATGATGGGCGGTACAGCTGTGTGTTATTAGTTACATTACATAGGGGGTCACTTACTTTCCTCCTGTACTGTGGATGATGGGCGGTACAGCTGTGTGTTATCAGTTACATTACATAGGGGATCACTTACTTTCCTCCTGCACTGTGGATGATGGGCGGTACAGCTCTGTGTTATTAGTTATATTACATAGGGGGTCACTTACTTTCCTCCTGTACTGTGGATGATGGGTGGTACAGCTGTGTGTTATTAGTTACATTACATAGGGGGTCACTTACTTTCCTCCTGTACTGTGGATGATGGGCGGTACAGCTGTGTGTTATTAGTTACATTACATAGGGGGTCACTTACTTTCCTCCTGTACTGTGGATGATGGGCGGTACAGCTGTGTGTTATTAGTTACATTACATAGGGGGTCACTTACTTTCCTCCTGTACTGTGGATGATGGGCGGTACAGCTGTGTGTTATTAGTTACATTACATAGGGGGTCACTTACTTTCCTCCTGTACTGTGGATGATGGGCGGACAGCTGTGTGTTATTAGTTACATTACATAGGGGTTCACTTACTTTCCTCCTGTACTGTGGATGATGGGCGGTACAGCTGTATGTTATTTGTTACATTACATAGGGGGTCACTTACTTTCCCCCTGTACTGTGGATGATGGGCGGTACAGCTGTGTGTTATTAGTTACATTACATAGGGGGTCACTTACTTTCCTCCTGTACTGCGGATGATGGGTGGTACAGCAATGTGGTATTAGTTACATTACATAGGGGGTCACTTACTTTCCTCCTGTACTGTGGATGATGGGCGGAACAGCTGTGTGTTATTAGTTACATTACATAGGGGGTCATTTACTTTCCTCCTGTACTGTGGATGATGGGCGGTACAGCTGTGTGTTATTAGTTACATTACATAGGGGGTCACTTACTTTCTTCCTGTACTGTGGGGGATGGGCGGTACAGCTGTGTGTTATTAGTTACATTACATAGGGGGTCACTTACTTTCCCCCTGCACTGTGGATGATGGGCGGTACAGCTGTGTGTTATTAGTTACATTACATAGGGGGTCACTTACTTTCCTCCTGTACTGTGGATGATGGGCTGTACAGCTGTGTTATTAGTTACATTACATAGGGGGTCACTTACTTTCCTCCTGTACTGTGGATGATGGGTGGTACAGCTGTATGTTATTAGTTACATTACATAGGGGGTCACTTACTTTCCTCCTGCACTGTGGATGATGGGCGGTACAGCTGTGTGTTATTAGTTACATTACATAGGGGGTCACTTACTTTCCTCCTGTACTGTGGATGATGGGCAGTACAGCTGTGTGTTATTAGTTACATTACATAGGGGGTCACTTACTTTCCTCCTGTACTGTGGATGATGGGCAGTACAGCTGTGTGTTATTAGTTACATTACATAGGGGGTCACTTACTTTCCTCCTGCACTGTGGATGATGGGCGGTACAGCTGTGTGTTATTAGTTACATTACATAGGGGGTCACTTACTTTCCCCCTGCACTGTGGATGATGGGCGGTACAGCTGTGTGTTATTAGTTACATTACATAGGGGGTCACTTACTTTCCTCCTGTACTGTGGATGATGGGCAGTACAGCTGTGTGTTATTAGTTACATTACATAGGGGGTCACTTACTTTCCTCCTGTACTGTGGATGATGGGTGGTACAGCTGTATGTTATTAGTTACATTACATAGGGGGTCACTTACTTTCCTCCTGTACTGTGGATGATGGGCGGTACAGCTGTGTGTTATTAGTTACATTACATAGGGGGTCACTTACTTTCCCCCGTGCTGTGAATGATGGGTGGTACAGCTGTGTGTTATTAGTTACATTACATAGGGGGTCACTTACTTTCCTCCTGTACTGTGGATGATGGGCGGTACAGCTGTGTTATTAGTTACATTACATAGGGGGTCACTTACTTTCCTCCTGTACTGTGGATGATGGGTGGTACAGCTGTGTGTTATTAGTTACATTACATAGGGGGTCACTTACTTTCCTCCTGTACTGTGGATGATGGGTGGTACAGCTGTGTGTTATTAGTTACATTACATAGGGGGTCACTTACTTTCCCCCGTGCTGTGAATGATGGGTGGTACAGCTGTGTGTTATTAGTTACATTACATAGGGGGTCACTTACTTTCCTCCTGTACTGTGGATGATGGGTGGTACAGCTGTGTGTTATTAGTTACATTACATAGGGGGTCACTTACTTTCCTCCTGTACTGTGGATGATGGGTGGTACAGCTGTGTGTTATTAGTTACATTACATAGGGGGTCTCTTACTTTCCTCCTGTACTGTGGATGATGGGCGGTACAGCTGTGTGTTAGTTACATTACATAGGGGGTCACTTACTTTCCTCCTGTACTGTGGATGATGGGTGGTACAGCTGTGTGTTATTAGTTACATTATATAGGGGGTCACTTACTTTCCTCCTGTACTGTGGATGATGGGTGGTACAGCTGTGTGTTATTAGTTACATTACATAGGGGGTCACTTACTTTCCCCCTGTACTGTGGATGATGGGTGGTACAGCTGTGTGTTATTAGTTACATTACATAGGGGGTCACTTACTTTCCTCCTTTACTGTGGATGATGGGTGGTACTGCTGTGTGTTATTAGTTACATTACATAGGGGGTCACTTACTTTCCTCCTGTACTGTGGATGATGGGCGGTACAGCTGTATGTTATTAGTTACATTATGTAGGGGGTCACTTACTTTCCCCCTGCACTGTGGATGATGGGCGGTACAGCTGTGTGTTATTAGTTACATTACATAGGGGGTCACTTACTTTCCTCCTGTACCGTGGATGATGGGTGGTACAGCTGTGTGTTATTAGTTACATTACATAGGGGGTCACTTACTTTCCCCCTGTACTGTGGATGATGGGCGGTACAGCTGTGTGTTATTAGTTACATTACATAGGGGGTCACTTACTTTCCTCCTGTACTGTGGATGATGGGCGGTACAGCTGTGTGTTATTAGTTACATTACATAGGGGGTCACTTACTTTCCCCCTGTACTGTGGATGATGGGTGGTACAGCTGTGTGTTATTAGTTACATTATATAGGGGGTCACTTACTTTCCTCCTGCACTGTGGATGATGGGTTGTACAGCTGTGTGTTATTACATTACATAGGGGGTCACTTACTTTCCCCCTGCACTGTGGATGATGGGTGGTACAGCTGTGTGTTATTAGTTACATTACATAGGGGGTCACTTACTTTCCTCCTGTACTGTGGATGATGGGTGGTACAGCTGTGTGGTATTAGTTACATTACATAGGGGGTCACTTACTTTCCCCCTGTACTGTGGATGATGGGCGGTACAGCTGTGTGTTATTAGTTACATTACATAGGGGGTCACTTACTTTCCTCCTGTACTGTGGATGATGGGCGGTACAGCTGTGTGTTATCAGTTACATTACATAGGGGGTCACTTACTTTCCTCCTGCACTGTGGATGATGGGCGGTACAGCTCTGTGTTATTAGTTATATTACATAGGGGGTCACTTACTTTCCTCCTGTACTGTGGATGATGGGTGGTACAGCTGTGTGTTATTAGTTACATTACATAGGGGGTCACTTACTTTCCTCCTGTACTGTGGATGATGGGCGGTACAGCTGTGTGTTATTAGTTACATTACATAGGGGGTCACTTACTTTCCTCCTGTACTGTGGATGATGGGCGGTACAGCTGTGTGTTATTAGTTACATTACATAGGGGGTCACTTACTTTCCTCCTGTACTGTGGATGATGGGCGGTACAGCTGTGTGTTATTAGTTACATTACATAGGGGGTCACTTACTTTCCTCCTGTACTGTGGATGATGGGCGGACAGCTGTGTGTTATTAGTTACATTACATAGGGGTTCACTTACTTTCCTCCTGTACTGTGGATGTTGGGCGGTACAGCTGTATGTTATTAGTTACATTATATAGGGGGTCACTTACTTTCCCCCTGCACTCTGGATGATGGGCGGTACAGCTGTGTGTTATTAGTTACATTACATAGGGGGTCACTTACTTTCCTCCTGTACTGCGGATGATGGGTGGTACAGCAATGTGGTATTAGTTACATTACATAGGGGGTCACTTACTTTCCTCCTGTACTGTGGATGATGGGCGGAACAGCTGTGTGTTATTAGTTACATTACATAGGGGGTCATTTACTTTCCTCCTGTACTGTGGATGATGGGTGGTTCAGCTGTGTTATTAGTTACATTACATAGGGGGTCACTTACTTTCCTCCTGTACTGTGGATGATGGGAGGTACAGCTGTGTGTTATTAGTTACATTACATAGGGGGTCACTTACTTTCCTCCTGTACTGTGGATGATGGGAGGTACAGCTGTGTGTTATTAGTTACATTACATAGGGGGTCACTTACTTTCCCCCTGTACTGTGGATGATGGGCGGTACAGCTGTGTGTTATTAGTTACATTACATAGGGGGTCACTTACTTTCCCCCTGTACTGTGGATGATGGGTGGTACAGCTGTGTGTTATTAGTTACATTACATAGGGGGTCACTTACTTTCCTCCTGCACTGTGGATGATGGGTAGTACAGCTGTGTGTTATTAGTTACATTACATAGGGGGTCACTTACTTTCCTCCTGTACTGTGGATGATGGGCGGTACAGCTGTGTGTTATTAGTTACATTACATAGGGGGTCACTTACTTTCCTCCTGTACTGTAGATGATGGGCGGTACAGCTGTGTGTTATTAGTTACATTACATAGGGGGTCACTTACTTTCCTCCTGTACTGTGGATGATGGGCGGTACAGCTGTGTGTTATTAGTTACATTACGTAGGGGGTCACTTACTTTCCTCCTGTACTGTAGATGATGGGCGGTACAGCTGTGTGTTATTAGTTACATTACATAGGGGGTCACTTACTTTCCTCCTGTACTGTGGATGATGGGCGGTACAGCTGTGTGTTATTAGTTACATTACGTAGGGGGTCACTTACTTTCCTCCTGTACTGTGGATGATGGGTGGTACAGCTGTGTGTTATTAGTTACATTACATAGGGGGTCACTTACTTTCCTCCTGTACTGTGGATGATGGGTGGTACAGCAGTGTGGTATTAGTTACATTACATAGGGGGTCACTTACTTTCCTCCTGTACTGTGGATGATGGGCGGAACAGCTGTGTGTTATTAGTTACATTACATAGGGGGTCACTTACTTTCCTCCTGTACTGTGGATGATGGGTGGTACAGCTGTGTTATTAGTTACATTACATAGGGGGTCACTTACTTTCCTCCTGTACTGTGGATGATGGGCGGTACAGCTGTGTGTTATTAGTTACATTACATAGGGGGTCACTTACTTTCCTCCTGCACTGTGGATGATGGGCGGTACAGCTGTGTGTTATTAGTTACATTACATAGGGGGTCACTTACTTTCCTCCTGTACTGTGGATGATGGGCGGTACAGCTGTGTGTTATTAGTTACATTACATAGGGGGTCACTTACTTTCCTCCTGTACTGTGGATGATGGGTGGTACAGCTGTGTGTTATTAGTTACATTACATAGGGGGTCACTTACTTTCCTCCTGTACTGTGGATGATGGGCGGTACAGCTGTGTGTTATTAGTTACATTACATAGGGGGTCACTTACTTTCCTCCTGCACTGTGGATGATGGGCGGTACAGCTGTGTGTTATTAGTTATATTACATAGGGGGTCACTTACTTTCCTCCTGCACTGTGGATGATGGGTAGTACAGCTGTGTGTTATTAGTTACATTACATAGGGGGTCACTTACTTTCCTCCTGTACTGTGGATGATGGGTGGTACAGCTGTGTGTTATTAGTTACATTACATAGGGGGTCACTTACTTTCCTCCTGTACTGTGGATGATGGGCGGTACAGCTGTGTGTTATTAGTTACATTACATAGGGGGTCACTTACTTTCCTCCTGTACTGTGGATGATGGGTAGTACAGCTGTGTGTTATTAGTTACATAGGGGGTCACTTACTTTCCTCCTGTACTGTGGATGATGGGCGGTACAGCTGTGTGTTATTAGTTACATTACATAGGGGGTCACTTACTTTCCTCCTGTACTGTGGATGATGGGCGGAACAGCTGTGTGTTATTAGTTACATTACATAGGGGGTCACTTACTTTCCTCCTGTACTGTGGATGATGGGCGGTACAGCTGTGTGTTATTAGTTACATTACATAGGGGGTCACTTACTTTCCCCCGTACTGTGGATGATGGGCGGTACAGCTGTGTGTTATTAGTTACATTACATAGGGGGTCACTTACTTTCCCCCTGTACTGTAGATGATGGGCGGTACAGCTGTGTGTTATTAGTTACATTACATAGGGGGTCACTTACTTTCCTCCTGTACTGTG
Organism: Eleutherodactylus coqui; assembly: GCF_035609145.1. Classification (NCBI taxonomy): domain Eukaryota; kingdom Metazoa; phylum Chordata; class Amphibia; order Anura; family Eleutherodactylidae; genus Eleutherodactylus; species Eleutherodactylus coqui. The sequence continues at coordinate 2,236,875 of NC_089839.1, forward strand.
GATGATGGGCGGTACAGCTGTGTGTTATTAGTTACATTACGTAGGGGGTCACTTACTTTCCTCCTGTAATGTGGATGATGGGCGGTACAGCTGTGTGTTATTAGTTACATTACATAGGGGGTCACTTACTTTCCTCCTGTACTGTGGGGGATGGGCGGTACAGCTGTGTGTTATTAGTTACATTACATAGGGGGTCACTTACTTTCACCCTGTACTGTAGATAATGGGCGGTACAGCTGTGTGTTATTTGTTACATTACATAGGGGGTCACTTACTTTCCTCCTGCACTGTGGATGATGGGAGGTACAGCTGTGTGTTATTAGTTACATTACATAGGGGGTCACTTACTTTCCTCCTGTACTGTAGATGATGGGCGGTACAGCTGTGTGTTATTAGTTACATTACATAGGGGGTCACTTACTTTCCTCCTGCACTGTGGATGATGGGCGGTACAGCTGTGTGTTATTAGTTACATTACATAGGGGGTCACTTACTTTCCTCCTGTACTGTGGATGATGGGTGGTACAGATATGTTATTAGTTACATTACATAGGGGGTCACTTACTTTCCTCCTACACTGTGGATGATGGGCGGTACAGCTGTGTGTTATTAGTTATATTACATAGGGGGTCACTTACTTTCCTCCTGCACTGTGGATGATGGGCGGTACAGCTGTGTTATTAGTTACATTACATAGGGGGTCACTTACTTTCCTCCAGTACTGTGGATGATGGGCGGTACAGCTGTGTGTTATTAGTTACATTACATAGGGGGTCACTTACTTTCCTCCTGTACTGTGGATGATGGGTGGTACAGCTGTATGTTATTAGTTACATTACATAGGGGGTCACTTACTTTCCACCTGTACTGTGGATGATGGGTGGTACAGCTGTATGTTATTAGTTACATTACATAGGGGGTCACTTACTTTCCTCCTGCACTGTGGATGATGGGTGGTACAGCTGTGTGTTATTAGTTACATTACATAGGGGGTCACTTACTTTCCTCCTGTACTGTAGATGATGGGCGGTACAGCTGTGTGTTATTAGTTACATTACATAGGGAGTCACTTACTTTCCTCCTGTACTGTGGATGATGGGCGGTACAGCTGTATGTTATTTGTTACATTACATAGGGGGTCACTTACTTTCCTCCTGTACTGTGGATGATGGGCGGAACAGCTGTGTGTTATTAGTTACATTACATAGGGGGTCACTTACTTTCCTCCTGTACTGTGGATGATGGGTAGTACAGCTGTGTGTTATTAGTTACATTACATAGGGGGTCACTTACTTTCTTCCTGTACTGTGGATGATGGGCGGTACAGCTGTGTGTTATTAGTTACATTACATAGGGGGTCACTTACTTTCCTCCTGTACTGTGGATGATGGGTAGTACAGCTGTGTGTTATTAGTTATATTACATAGGGGGTCACTTACTTTCCTCGTGTACTGTGGATGATGGGCGGTATCGCTGTGTGTTATTAGTTACATTACATAGGGGGTCACTTACTTTCCTCCTGCACTGTGGATGATGGGTGGTACAGCTGTGTGTTATTAGTTACATTACATAGGGGGTCACTTACTTTCCTCCTACACTGTGGATGATGGGCGGTACAGCTGTGTGTTATTAGTTACATTACATAGGGGGTCACTTACTTTCCTCCTGCACTGTGGATGATGGGTGGTACAGCTGTGTGTTATTAGTTACATTACATAGGGGGTCACTTACTTTCCTCCTGTACTGTGGATGATGGGCGGTACAGCTGTGTGTTATTAGTTACATTACATAGGGGGTCACTTACTTTCCTCCTGTACTGTGGATGATGGGCGGTATCGCTGTGTGTTATTAGTTACATTACATAGGGGGTCACTTACTTTCCTCCTGTACTGTGGATGATGGGTGGTACAGCTGTGTTATTAGTTACATTACATAGGGGGTCACTTACTTTCCCCCTGTACTGTGGATGATGGGTGGTACAGCTGTGTGTTATTAGTTACATTATATAGGGGGTCACTTACTTTCCTCCTGCACTGTGGATGATGGGTGGTACAGCTGTGTGTTATTAGTTACATTACATAGGGGGTCACTTACTTTCCTCCTGTACTGTGGATGATGGGCGGTACAGCTGTGTGTTATTAGTTACATTACATAGGGGGTCACTTACTTTCCTCCTGTACTGTGGATGATGGGCGGTACAGCTGTGTGTTATTAGTTACATTACATAGGGGGTCACTTACTTTCCTCCTGTACTGTGGATGATGGGCGGTACAGCTGTGTGTTATTAGTTACATTACATAGGGGGTCACTTACTTTCCTCCTGTACTGTGGATGATGGGTGGTACAGCTGTGTGTTATTAGTTACATTACATAGGGGGTCACTTACTTTCCTCCTGTACTGTGGATGATGGGCGGTACAGCTGTATGTTATTAGTTACATTACATAGGGGGTCACTTACTTTCCCCCTGTACTGTGGATGATGGGCGGTACAGCTGTGTGTTATTAGTACATTACATAGGGGGTCACTTACTTTCCTCCTGTACTGTGGATGATGGGCGGTACAGCTGTGTGTTATTAGTTACGTTACATAGGGGGTCACTTACTTTCCTCCTGTACTGTGGATGATGGACGGTACAGCTGTGTGTTATTAGTTACATTACATAGGGGGTCACTTACTTTCCTCCTGCACTGTGGGTGATGGGTGGTACAGCTGTGTATTATTAGTTACATTACATAGGGGGTCACTTACTTTCCTCCTGTACTGTGGATGATGGGCGGTACAGCTGTGTTATTAGTTACATTACATAGGGGGTCACTTACTTTCCTCCTGTACTGTGGATGATGGGCGGTACAGCTGTGTGTTATTAGTTACATTACATAGGGGGTCACTTACTTTCTTCCTGTACTGTGGATGATGGGTGGTACAGCTGTGTGGTATTAGTTACATTACATAGGGGGTCACTTACTTTCCTCCTGTACTGTGGATGATGGGCAGTACAGCTGTGTGTTATTAGTTACATTACATAGGGGTCACTTACTTTCCTCCTGTACTATGGATGATGGGTGGTACAGCTGTGTGTTATTAGTTACATTACATAGGGGGTCACCTACTTTCCTCCTGTACTGTGGATGATGGGTGGTACAGCTGTGTGGTATTAGTTACATTACACAGGGGATCACTTACTTTCCTCCTGTACTGTGGATGATGGGTGGTACAGTTGTGTGTTATTAGTTACATTACATAGGGGGTCACTTACTTTCCTCCTGTACTGTGGATGATGGGCGGTACAGTTGTGTGTTATTAGTTACATTACATAGGGGGTCACTTACTTTCCTCCTGTACTGTGGATGATGGGCGGTACAGTTGTGTGTTATTAGTTACATTACATAGGGGGTCACTTACTTTCCTCCTGTACTGTGGATGATGGGCGGTACAGTTGTGTGTTATTAGTTACATTACACAGGGGATCACTTACTTTCCTCCTGTACTGTGGATGATGGGCGGTACAGTTGTGTGTTATTAGTTACATTACATAGGGGGTCACTTACTTTCCTCCTTTACTGTGGATGATGGGCGGTACAGCTGTGTTATTAGTTACATTACATAGGGGGTCACTTACTTTCCTCCTGTACTGTGGATGATGGGTGGTACAGCTGTGTGTTATTAGTTACATTACACAGGGGGTCACTTACTTTCCCCCTGTACTGTGGATGATGGGCGGTACAGCTGTGTGTTATTGGTTACATTACATAGGGGGTCACTTACTTTCCTCCTGTACTGTGGATGATGGGCGGTACAGCTGTGTGTTATTAGTTACATTACATAGGGGGTCACTTACTTTCCTCCTGTACTGTGGATGATGGGCGGTACAGCTGTGTGTTATTAGTTACATTATATAGGGGGTCACTTACTTTCCCCCTGTACTGTGGATGATGGGTGGTACAGCTGTGTGTTATTAGTTACATTACATAGGGGGTCACTTACTTTCCTCCTGTACTGTGGATGATGGGCGGTACAGCTGTGTGTTATCAGTTACATTACATAGGGGGTCACTTACTTTCCTCCTGTACTGTGGATGATGGGCGGTATCGCTGTGTGTTATTAGTTACATTACATAGGGGGTCACTTACTTTCCTCCTGCACTGTGGATGATGGGTGGTACAGCTGTGTGTTATTAGTAACATTACATAGGGGGTCACTTACTTTCCTCCTGCACTGTGGATGATGGGTGGTACAGCTGTGTGTTATTAGTTACATTACATAGGGGGTCACTTACTTTCCTCCTGCACTGTGGATGATGGGCGGTACAGCTGTGTTATTAGTTACATTACATAGGGGGTCACTTACTTTCCTCCTGCACTGTGGATGATGGGTGGTACAGCTGTGTGTTATTAGTTACATTACATAGGGGGTCACTTACTTTCCTCCTGCACTGTGGATGATGGGCGGTACAGCTGTGTGTTATTAGTTACATTACATAGGGGGTCACTTACTTTCCTCCTGTACTGTGGATGATGGGCGGTACAGCTGTGTGTTATTAGTTACATTACATAGGGGGTCACTTACTTTCCTCCTTTACTGTGGATGATGGGTTGTACAGCTGTGTGTTATTAATTACATTACATAGGGGGTCACTTACTTTCCTCCTGTACTGTAGATGATGGGCGGTACAGCTGTGTGTTATTAGTTACATTACATAGGGGGTCACTTACTTTCCCCCTGTACTGTAGATGATGGGCGGTACAGCTGTGTTATTAGTTACATTACATAGGGGGTCACTTACTTTCCTCCTGTACTGTAGATGATGGGCGGTACAGCTGTGTTATTGGTTACATTACATAGGGGGTCACTTACTTTCCTCCTGTACTGTGGATGATGGGCGGTACAGCTGTGTGTTATTAGTTACATTACATAGGGGGTCACTTACTTTCCTCCTGTACTGTGGATGATGGGTGGTACAGCTGTGTGTAATTAGTTACATTACATAGGGGGTCACTTACTTTCCTCCTGTACTGTGGATGATGGGTGGTACAGCTGTGTGTTATTAGTTACATTACATAGGGGGTCACTTACTTTCCTCCTGCACTGTGGATGATGGGTGGTACAGCTGTGTGTTATTAGTTACATTACATAGGGGGTCACTTACTTTCCTCCTGTACTGTGGATGATGGGCGGTACAGCTGTGTATTATTAGTTACATTACATAGGGGGTCACTTACTTTCCTCCTGTACTGTGGATGATGGGCGGTATCGCTGTGTGTTATTAGTTACATTACATAGGGGGTCACTTACTTTCCTCCTGCACTGTGGATGATGGGTGGTACAGCTGTGTGTTATTAGTTACATTACATAGGGGGTCACTTACTTTCCTCCTGTACTGTGGATGATGGGTGGTACAGCTGTGTTATTAGTTACATTACATAGGGGGTCACTTACTTTCCTCCTGTACTGTGGATGATGGGCGGTACAGCTGTGTGTTATTAGTTACATTACATAGGGGGTCACTTACTTTCCTCCTGTACTGTGGATGATGGGCGGTACAGCTGTATTATCAGTTACATTACATAGGGGGTCACTTACTTTCCTCCTGTACTGTGGGGGATGGGCGGTACAGCTGTGTGTTATTAGTTTCAGTTGGTTTGTGTATAATCCGTGATTAGATACAATGTATCTGACTATTTGTGAGCAGTTGAGGAATGGCTTCCCTGACTTCACCTACAGCTTTTGACCTGCGTCTTGAGGGGGTGGGGGGGAGGGGTGGAGGGAGGGGGAGGGGGTGGATTCAGTGACTGATGAAGGGGTTTATTAACTCCTCCTTTTTACACTCTCTTGCAGCTTCTGCAATTTAACCCTTTGGAGCGCCTGGGTGCCGGAGTCGCTGGTGTTGAAGACATCAAGTCTCATCCTTTCTTTAGCGGTGTGGAGTGGGAGGAGCTTATCAGATGAATGTGGGTGTGTTTGGAGGTCAGAAGAGACGCTGCTGATGGTTTATGCACTGCTATGAGGACGGACGAGGAAAATCGCTTAAGTGGCCTCAGACAGTTATTTTATATGCTAACCTCTTTTCCGTTAGCGGATCCTGACTCTGAACATCATCTATCGGAGCCGGTGTCACCCTGCAGATGACATCACATCCCTGGATACTGATGAGCCGTCCGTCGGTGCTCTATGTGCATGTTCTATGGAGGAAGTAGAAGAAGACTTGGCACAACTACCCCCCCCCCCCACGCCTTGGTGATTGGGCACAACTCACCCCCCCTTCCCCTCTGTGTGATTGGGTTCAACTCACCCCCCCTTCCACTCTGTGTGATTGGGCACAACTCACCCCCCTCTCTCTCTGTGTGACTGTGCACAACTACCCCCATCCCCTCCCTGGTGCTTGGGCATAACTCACCCCTGTTTCCCTCTGTGTGATTGGGCACAACTCACCCCTCTTTCCCGGGTGTGATTGGGCACAAAGAACCCCCCCCTTTCCCTAGGTCTGATTGGGCACAGCGAACCCCCCTTTCCCCGGGTCTGATCGGGCACAACCAACCCCCCTTTCCCCAGAGTGATTGGGCACAACCAACTCCCCTTTCCCCGGAGTGATTGGGCACAACCAACCCCCCTTTCCCCGGAGTGATTGGGCACAACCAACCCCCCTTTCCCCGGAGTGATTGGGCACAACCAACCCCCCTTTCACCGGAGTGATTGGGCACAACCAACCCCCCTTTCCCCCGGTATGATTGGGCACAACAAACCCCCCTTCCCCTGGTGTGATTGGGCACAACAAACCCCCCTTCCCCTGGTGTGATTGGGCCCCACTCACCCCCTTCCCCTAGTGTGATTGGGCCCCACTCACCCCCCTTCCCCTGGTGTGATTGGGCCCCACTCACCCCCCTTCCCCTGGTGTGATTGGGCCCCACTCACCCCCTTCCCCTGGTGTGATTGGGCCCCACTCACCCCCCTTCCCCTGGTGTGATTGGGCCCCACTCACCCCCCTTCCCCTGGTGTGATTGGGCCCCACTCACCCCCCTTCCCCTGGTGTGATTGGGCCCCACTCACCCCCTTCCCCTGGTGTGATTGGGCCCCACTCACCCCCCTTCCCCTGGTGTGATTGGGCCCCACTCACCCCCCTTCCCCTGGTGTGATTGGGCCCCACTCACCCCCCTTCCCCTGGTGTGATTGGGCCCCACTCACCCCCCTTCCCCTGGTGTGATTGGGCCCCACTCACCCCCCTTCCCCTGGTGTGATTGGGCCCCACTCACCGCCCTTCCCCTGGTGTGATTGGGCACCACTCACCGCCCTTCCCCTGATGTGATTGGGCACAACTCCCGGTCCCCATTTTATATTGGTTTCCATGTAAACACAATACTGGTTATATTTTGGGGATTATGATCTAGCAGCGCTCTGACCCCGTGGGGGGTTTAGTTGTTTGCCTGTGCTCAGCATCGGAGGTTGGCCTATGGGTCACACCCTTTTTGCTGTTCTCTGTATGTGTAGATGTAGCAGAGCTGAGTTTGTCATGATATCTCAGTGTAGTTTTTCCTGATGGAGGGGCATCTGCTTTAGAAAGTCTCTGGACCCTCCGCAGAATCCTCTTAGTGCGGTCGGAACGGCTCCTGCCCTGCCGGCCGTTATACTGATGCGTCATCTTGTTACATTGTGTCAGGTACTACTTAAACACAGCTTATCCCCTATCCACAGGTTGGGGTCAGCTTGCTGATTGGTGGGTTTCTGACTGCTGGGACCCCCACAGATCCTAATAGTAGGAGCTTGGCCTGCTTTCTGGAGAGCGGAATGCACTCTGACATGTCATTTGTTCAAAGGCGACGGCTGGAGAGCCGAGAGCTTAAATATGGCTGCTTCCCACAGTCCCATGGAAATAAATGGAGCCCTGTTCTCAGGATCGATGGGGGTCTCAATAATTACACCCCCAGCCATTAGCAAATTAGCCGGGTCTTGTGGATGAGGACGTGCTTTCATGGTAAAGCCTCTATAATTTTATCCTCAGGGGCAAGTATTTATTTTCACCTTCTCCCTCACCAATCAGTCACTGGGGGTGCGAGCAGTGGGGACCACCCATGATCAGCTTATCTGAGGAAGAAGCAGTTGAGCAAGTCCTTTGCTGGTGTTGTAAGAATATTTGTTTTCCAGCGCCACCTTTGTAAACAGGTAGTATGTGGTATTGCAGCTCTTCTTCATTGAATTAAATAGGATAAGCTGCAATACCAAGTGTGGCCAGTTGACATAGGTGGCGCTGTTTCTGGGAAAAAATGGTTAAAGTTGGCTGTCTCCTAAGAACCGCTGTATATATGCATTGTCAGGGCTTAGGAACACCATAGAGTGGGGCCCCTCCCTACCAACCAGAAGGGGGGCTGCTCTGCGAAGACCCTTCTACCCAGGCCGATGATTGGGCGTGGACATTCATATGATGTTCGTTTACCCCATTATCAGCTTATCTGAACGCGCTGACCCCTGTTGGCTAATTGGATTCTTTATGCCTTCATGTACATGCGCACTCGTTAGCCGCTCATCTGCCCGTGGAATTGGGGAATGTGCTGCCCTTAAAGCAGCCTGTATGGGGAGGAATCTTAGTACCGCTTATTGGCGATGCACTGCTGCATGTGACCCGCGGTAACGAGCGTCCGTCAGCATGCCGTTTGTCCATGGCCAGAGAAGGCTGCCACTGTGCTGGGAGCGAGACCCTCGACAATCAGCTGATCCTGGTGCCGGCTTCAACATCAAAGGGTTTGTCCGAGACTTTCAATGTACGATCTCCTGCCTGCCGATGAGGTCGGATCGCCACCGATCATACACTGATGCCTTCTCCGATCGCCCCAGTCGCCCCTCCGGTGACACTTTTAGCTCTGCTGCATCTACAAGTAAAGAGTGGAGTAATCTGACAATAAAGGAGTCTACCGGGGTGTCCGGCCTCGTGGTCTCTTCATCTCTGTGAACCGCGTGAGTCTAAGGCTTGTCATTCCTTCTGCGTATCTGTGATCGGCCCGCTCCTCGGTGTAGGATTGGATGATCACATGGTATCCGCCGGTAACGCCCCCATGTTCTAACTGCAGGTAGGTAACGCTGCCCGGCTGTGTCTCCGGTAAGTATCCGTGTAGGCGCAGGGCTGTCACAGTTAAAGCTTTCTCTTCTATTCCAGACACATCGCGCTTGTGTCCCCGCGCGCCTCGGGGTTCATTAGATATTCTTACAATCTGTGGTCGCCCTAGGAGATCCCGAAGGAGAGCTGGAGAGAGCGAGAAGAACGCGCCCCGACAGAATTTAGACAGGATTAGCATAAATGATCATTTAGTGTTTTCCTACATTTATTAGGGCGATATATACCTTCCGCACGCTGTAAGGTATACACAGGACTGCGCAAAAGTTGTGGGCAGCTGTGGAAAATCTGCTGCAGGGTGAGAACACTTCCAGGAATCGAAGGGTTAATAGTATATTTTTTGTCAATTAACAAAATACAAAGTGACTGAAGAAGAGGGAAAGGTAACCCATCAGTATCCGTGTGACGCTCCTCACCTTCTCGGGACACTTGCACACAGTTTTTGAAGACACTCGGCAGGGAGGGTCCAGATCTTCTGTGGATGTCGGCTCGCTCCAATCCTTCTGTCTCTTCATGTAATCCCAGACAGAGGGGAGGATGTGAGATCAGTGGGGGCCACAGCAGCACTTCCAGGACTCCCTGTTCTTCCCAGCGCTGCAGATGGTTCTTATTGACATCAGCTTCGTATTTATTCTGCAGCAGGACAACAACCCCCACCATCCAGCCAATCGGACGCCTCCCTGATGGTATCTGCCTGCATTGCTCAGCATTGAGGACACCGCCAAACCGGACCAATTCCCCAACCCCATGTGCTGAAATGCAGCCCCTCACTTGTTGGGAGCCTGGATGCTGCCAGTCTATTCACATGGGGTGTTTGTACCCGCCAGTTTGGGGTCATGGGGCCCAGCACAGGGACCCCCAACCATCAGACATCTAGCCCCTAGCCAGGCGATAGAGGATAACTGTTTTTAATGGGAGAAGCATTGCGTCCTTAGGTCCAAAACAGGGCATGTCAGTAAGGGGTTAAAGGGCACCTGATGGCACTCCTGGCACCTACTTCAGTAATTGTGGAGCATCCCTTCTGCATTGTGCATTACCCTTTTAATCCCTCCTGGAAACTGACAAGAGCTGCAAGTGAGTGCTGCCATCCCCCTAGTTACAAGGTGGGTTCTGGCACAGTCTGGTACTGTTGGCAGTTATAGAGTTAGGACACGCCCCAAAGAGAATGGTGACGCCCACATTTTTAATTTCTACATTTCCAGGAGGAGTAATAGAGGAACTGCACAATGTTGAATTAGAACAAATGATGCTCCTGAATTATTTCATTACCAATAGTTGTATTTGCTGCTACATCTATGGCAGGAGGGCTCTATCTAAAATGTCACCTCCTGGCTGCCCCCCATACTGGTGGAGTAACTGGAGGGTCTGGAGACGGACATTGTATAAATAACAGAGGCCTTCTACACCCCACTGATCCCCGGCTCTCCGGCATGGATGCTTCCTCCGTCTCCCAACGGCTTCTGGTCATTCGACTCCAGTGATGTCATAACACAATGTGTGACCGCTGTAACCAATCACCGGCTACAACTGTGACCTCAATGGTGTTGGCATAGCACTGCAGGGATTGGCTGTGACAGTCACATGTTCGCACACCACGTCATCAAGTGGCTGATAAATGGCCAACAAGAGGTGAAAGACATCAAAATCGCCCAATATTTCTCTTGTTTCTAGTTAAAGGAGCACAAAATAATAACGGAACGTCTAATACTGAGACACACTATGATGGCAGGCGTACGGGGACACATGGAAGGGGATGGCATTGGCTGTCGCCTTTGGTCTCCATAACTGCAGTCCCCTCTGCGGCCGCTTCCCACCGGATCCCCATAGATGTGTGGAGGGATTTGCCTCCATTCCTGGATGGGCTTCAGATAGTGATCGGGCGATGATGGGTGTGTTGGGCGCACGGATACGGCGGTCTAGATCCTCCCGCTCTATAACACTGAGCTCCAGACTTTGGGCCATTGAAGTCTGCAGATGTTCTGCTCCCCACACTGCGTGCCGTATGACATGGCGCTCGTCATGTTGGTGAAGACACGGAGCTGAACCAGAGTATTACCACAGGGGAGGTGATGCCACATTGTCCGGGATGTCTCTGTGCCCGTTGGTGGTGAGGGTGGACTTCACTATAACCATTGGACCTAGTCCTTCCCAGCAGAACACCCCCCCACACACATACACCCACATACCATAACAGAACCTCCTCCAAACCTCACTATTGGGACGATGCGGTCACGTAGAAATCGCTCTCTGGGCAACCCGCCACACCCAAGTGTCGCCATCCGATGGGAAGATGGTGTACAGTGATTCATCTGTCCACAGCACTTGCTTCCACTCACTAACAGTTTGTCACTACAAGCACCATCTCAGGTGCCAATGTGCAGTCACTGCTGGGATGTTGTGTGCAGCTGCTCATCCATGGTGGCCCTTCACTGAGGGTTCTGGTACTAATGGATGTTCCAATGGCCTGTGAGACCCCCTGAGTGAGGGCAGACGATGTGTGTGATGTCTTCACAGCTCCTACAAGGCTTCGTTGTCCACGTTCTGTCAGTTTACGAGGTCTCCCTGAACGTGGCGGCACCATCTCCCAAAACATGGCCAACAGTGGACTCTGGAAGGCCCAGAAGCTGTGATGTCCCGTACTGATTGGGTGGTGACATCCCGCCACCAGACCCCGTTGTCAGCTCTACATCTGATGACACCCCACCACCAGACCCAGTTGTCAGCTCTACATCTGATGACACCCCACCACCAGACCCCGTTGTCAGCTTCACACCAGGTGACATCCAACCACCAGACCCTGTTGTCAGCTCTTCACCTGGTGATATTCCTCACCAGCCCCCGTTGTCAGCTATACACCTGGCGACATCCCCCCCCCTCACCCGGTATCCCCACACCCCGTTGTCAGCTCTACACTTGGTGGAATCCCCCACCAGACCTCGTTGTCAGTTCTACACATGGTGACATCCCCCACCAGACCCTGTTGTCAGTTCTACACCTGGTGACATCCCCCACCAGACCCCGTTGTCGACGCTATACCTGGTGACATCCCACCACCGGACCCCATTGTCAGCTCTACACCTGGTGACATCCCACCACCAGACCCCATTGTCAGCTCTATACCTGGTGACATCCCCCCGCCAGACCCCGTTGTCAGCTCTACACCTCCTGACATCCCCCCACCAGACCCCGTTGTCAGCTCTACACCTGGTGACTTTCCCCCACCACACCCTGTTGTCAGCTCTACACCTGGTAACATCCAACCACCAGACCCCGTTGTCGACGCTATACCTGGTGACATCCCACCACCGGACCCCATTGTCAGCTCTACACCTGGTGACATCCCACCACCAGACCCCATTGTCAGCTCTATACCTGGTGACATCCCCCCGCCAGACCCCGTTGTCAGCTCTACACCTCCTGACATCCCCCCACCAGACCCCGTTGTCAGCTCTACACCTGGTGACTTTCCCCCACCACACCCTGTTGTCAGCCCTACACCTGGTAACTTCCCCCCACCTGACCCCGTTGTCAGCTCTACACCTGGTGACTTCCCCCCACCTGACCCCGTTGTCAGCTCTACACCTGGTGACTTTCCCCCACCACACCCTGTTGTCAGCTCTACACCTGGTAACATCCAACCACCAGATCCCGTTGTGAGCTCTACACCTAGTGACATCCCCCCCCCCCCCCACCAGACCCCGTTGTCAGCTCTACACCTGGTGAATTCCCCCCACCAGATCCTATTATCAGCTCTACACCTGGTGACTCCCCCCCCCACCAGACCCCGTTGTCAGCTCTACACCTGGTGACATCCCTCCAACAGACCCCGTTGTCAGCTCTACACCTTGTGACATTCCCCCGTCAGACCCCATTGTCAGCTCTACACCTGGTGACATCCCACCACCAGATCCTGTTGTCAGCTCTTCACCTTGTGACATCCCACCACCAGACCCCATTGTCAGCTCTACACCTGGTGACCTCCAACCACCCGATCCCGTTGTGAGCTCTACACCTGGTGACATCCCCCCACCGGACCCCTTTGTCAGCTCTACACCTGGTGACATCCCACCACCAGACTCCGTTGTCAGCTCTACACCTGGTGACATCCAACGACCAGATCCTGTTGTCAGCTCTACACCTGGTGACTTTCCCCCACCAGACCCTGTTTTCAGCTCTACACCTGGTGACATCCAACCACCAGATTCCGTTGTGAGCTCTACACCTGGTGACATCCCCCCACCAGACCCCGTTGTCAGCTCTACACCTGGTGCATTCCCCCCACCAGACCCCGTTGTCAGCTCTACACCTGGTGACTTCCCCCATCAGACCCCGTTGTCAGCTCTACACCTGGTGACATCCCACCACCAGACCCCGTTGTCGGCTCTACACCTGGTGACATCCCCCACCAGACCCCGTTGTCAGCTCTTCACCTTGTGACATCCCACCACCAGACTCCATTGTCAGCTCTACACCTGGTGACATCCAACCACCAGACCCTGTTGTCAGCTCTACACCTGGTGACATCCAACCACCAGACCCTGTTGTCAGCTCTACACCTGGTGACATCCTTTCAACAGACCCCATTGTCAGCTCTACACCTGGTGACATCCCTTCAACAGACCCCATTGTCAGCTCTACACCTGGTGACATCCCACCACCAGATCCCGTTGTCAGCTCTACCCTTGGTGACATCCCCCCACCAGACCCCGTTGTCAGCTCTACCCTTGGTGACATCCCCCCACCAGACCCCGTTGTCAGCTCTACCCCTGGTGACATCCCCCCCCACCAGACCCCGTTGTCAGCTCTACCCCTAATGACATCCCACCACCAGACCCCGTTGTCAGCGCTACACCTGGTGGTATCCCCCATCAGACCCCGTTGTCAGCTCTACACCTGGTGGCATCTAATGGTTTCTGTACTGGGGTCTCCTGTGGGTTCCTCTCCTTTATACCTGATGCTACACATCACCGGACCGCACAGGACTGCTGGGGGGCCAATACTTCTGTCTACGTAGTGTACAGTAACTTCATGTTAGTCTTTCACCACCTGAAATCATGCACGGCTTCCTGTTGTCATCCATCTTTTCTAGAACCCGCGGAGGGCGGACCAGTCTTTGGCTTTTCCTGTTCTACCGGCTTGTACACTAATAACACTTTCATCCCATCGCTCCCCTGTATTTATGTCTCTGACCTCGATGTCGTTCTGATTCCATCATTACTTTACAGATCTGAAGTGAGCGCCGTCTGCGAGTCAGTGAGGTGGGGCGCCAGAAATCGGTTCATCTTCACTTTGAGGTTCTGGAACACCCGGCCGACCCACCTGAGCTGTTGCTTTCTGGCTTCTGTTCAATTCCTTCCACAAGCTCAGCGTTTGGAGACCGCACTGACTGCAGAGCTGCAAGGAAAAGTAAAATAATCAGGATCCAAGGATGACCTTTAGGTCAGACGTGACAAGTTTTCTGGGGATCAGTTTCAGTGTGAATCCACATTAGATGGAAAATCCAGCGATCGGAGTGACTTCCAACAAGGCCGGTCATCGGTGCTGGACTAGCCGGGGTCTCACCGCCAACCGCGCAGGGTTTTCTCATGTAACGGTGTGGAGAGTATACTGAGAATGGTGCTGATGTGAGGTCAGAATTTGGCACAAGTAGCATGAATCGCTGACCCCTTCCTGTCAGCCGGTCAGAACATGTCAGCACCGCCATCTAATCTGCAGAGACTACAAGAAGCTTCCTGTCCAGAGGGGCCGATATTCCTGCAGGAGGATCTCATCACTGAGTGGGATCTACACCACCGGGAACTGCTGCAGGTCTGAAGGCCAAAGGAGTCCAACGCTGGTAGATGGGGTAATGGAGGTAGTATAGCACAGGCTGTATCAGTAGGGCAGGGGTCGCTGGGTACTTCCACACTCGGCCTGCACTGATATCTGTCCCTTCGGTACGTTGTTACATGGGAAATACAAATCTGTTGCTTCAGAAGGAAACCTGATCACATATTTTCCTTTTGCAAAAAAATCCCCGTTGCTGGTCTTTCCTCCTGTGTTTTCACGTGCTGCAGGACTGCAATAACACTGCGTGCGGTAATAGGTCAGCGGTATCACACAACAGAGTGCTGTCTTAGATGACATCACCGCGGCCGCCGGCTCATCACATAACAGGATGTCCCACAGGTGAGCCACAGGAACCGCCGCCGCGGTGGGACTCGTAGGAAATATCTGCCCGACCCCGCTGGAAGAAAACTTCCTTCCACCTTTTCTCTGACTGTCACTCTTATCCCAGACGTGTCACGTGGCCCTGAATCCCCTCATCTGCAGAGGAGACAGAAGGAGCTGGGAGAGTCCTACTTCAGAGTCCGCCTGCAGGAAGATCTGGGGGTGTCAGTGCAAGAATAGGGCGAATGCCCCCCAGCATCTCCTTAACTATCTTAGATTCTGTGTAGAGATGAGCGAGCGTACTCGGATAAGCACTACTCGCTCGAGTAATTGGCTTTATCCGAGTATCGCTGTGCTCGTGCCTGAAGATTCGGGTGCCGGCACGGAGCGGGGAGCTGCAGGGGAGAGCGGGGAGGAACGGAGGGGAGATCTTTCTCTCCCTCTCTCCCGCCCGCTCTCCCCTGCTCCCCGCTGCGACTCACCTGTCAGCCGCAGCGGCACCCGAATCTTCAGGGACGAGCACAGCGATACTTGGATAAAGCCAATTACTCGAGCGAGTAGTGCTTTTCCGAGTACGCTCGCTCATCTCTAATTCTGTGTTGATTATTCTACAGCCGTCGGAGCTCCAAGCACCCTGCGTGCAGACCGGGTCCCTCCCATGAGGACCTCAGGGGGGCGGCGGGTTACCACTCAGACAATAAAAAATAATTGCTAGCTGCAAGCCAACGGGGAAGCAACCCCAGACGATGGCCCATCCGCAGCCCAGAAGAGGGAGAGGTCACAGACTGATTACAACGGCGGAGGACGCCAGAAGCGAGCTGCGGATGGAGGAAGTTTAGTGCTTGTCGGGTTGCTGCCCGAGCTCCACTACAAGGGACCACAATAGGAGTCACTACTAAGGCTCCGAATGGACATTACTACTAATGAGGTCACTATTACTAATGGAGCCTTTAGGGGGGACACTATATTGGGGCCACTACTGGAGGGTTAATGTTACTAGTGGAACCACTAACAGGACACTGTTACCACTGTGACTGGGAAGGAAGGGGGGGGGGGGGCATTATTAGTACTAGGACCACAATAGGAGTCACTACTAAGGCTCCTAACGGTCGCTATTACTACTAGGGCCATTAACAAGGACACTACTACTACTCCTGGGCTCAGTGTTATTAAGGGGGACACTATATTAGGGACATTACTGGAGGGTCATTATTACCACTGGGACCACTAACAGGAGCACTTTTAATACTGCGACCACTATAGGAGTCACTATTACTACTGAGGCCGCTAAGTAGGACACTGATATTCTGTCACTTTAATGCCTGTACAATTAGTGTTTTTGTGTAGGGAAGGGGGCGCCATGTCACACTTTGCCTCAGGCACCATAAAGGCTTGGGGCACCCCTGCTGCATAGGTTTAATAGCATGCTGACTACCTGCAGTCGCCACTGGGGGAAGCTCACTGTGTGCTTATTACACTGGACCTTCGAGCTCCCTCTAGTGGTGGCTGCAGGCAGACAGAATTGTATCATTAAAGCAAGTCGGTCATCTCCATTCACCCTAGCAAAGTAATCCTAATGTATGATGTGTGATGAACGGATACATCTGCATCTACCATCTACCTCGCTTCCTTCCTCAGTGGTTCCAATGCAAAAAAAAAATGCTTCTCGGTGCTGCTTGCGCAGTTTGCTTGTTGCTCTCAAACAGTCCAATGAGCAGTTCCACTACTGAACTTGTCCCCCTCCATCCACACAACCACACCCATCGTGCTGCTCTCTGGAGACAGTGACGGCCAGAGAGACTGCGGCGAGGCTCTATCAGCTTCAGCGCATGCGCAGTGACATCATGCATACTATTAATGGTTGTAGATGGATAACACACGGTTCTGCTGCGGCCCCCCATTATCACACACAAGAGGTGGTATATTTATAACAACAGTTGTGAAACTACAAGTACCAGAATGACATTCATACTGTAAACAGTCCTGCTATGCCCGCTACCATTGTGCCAGGTGGCAGTTAGAGCTCATTCACACGAGCGTGCTTGAATTGCGTATAATTCAGCTACATTGGTTCTCGCTGTCCCACTCATACTAGAGTTTATTCCTTGTGTATAATATGCATGTTAAAAAGAGCGCAGCACGTTCTACTTTACCGCGTATTACATGCAGTAGAGTCCTATTGTTATCTGTGTGTGTGTATAAAACGCTGTACATATGTAACTACAATGCGTACGTGGGGTGTTCATACGCAATGTCGCTAAGCCATACAGCGTAAAAGAAAGAAATGAAACCAGGAAGACTGTGAATGACAGCGTCTGTGAGATACTGACAGCGTGTATCAGATACGCTCTTATGCGCAGTACAAAATCGTGGCCATACGCCGGCTCACACAGCGGTAAAATGTTATACACACGCAATGTTTAACCACACACTCGTGTGAATAGTGATCTAGACTCTATGCTTCTCTTAATACATCCCAGAATTGTGTTTGCCTTTTTGGCTGCTGCATCACATTGTTGACTCATGTTCAGTCTGTGATCTATTAGTATACCCAAGTCTTTTTCACATGTGCTGCTGCTTAGCCCAATTCCTCCCATTCTGTATGCACTTTCTTCATTTTTCTTGCCCAGATGTAGGACTTTGCATTTCTCCTTGTCAAATACCATTCTGTTAGTCGCTGCCCACTGTTCAAGCTTTTCTAGATCTTTCTGAATCATCTCTCTCTTCCCTAGTGTTAGCTATCCCTCCTAGCTGTGTGTCATCAGCAAATTAGATCAGTTTCCCACAATTCCCTCCCCCAGATCATTTATAACAATGTTGACCAACACTGGGCCCTATTTAATACATTCTTCCACTTGGATGTGCAGCCATTTATGACCACTCTTTGAGTACGATCACTCAGCCAGTTATGAATCCACCTAACAGTTGCCTTGTCAATCCCAGATTTGGTCATTTTCCCAATAAGTCTGGTATGAGATACTTTGTCAAATGCTTTACTAAAGCCAAGATATACTATATCCACCGCATTTCCCTGATCAACCCGGTCAGTGATTCTGTCATAGAAGGACATTAGATTCGTCTGGCATGACTTGTTTGTTACAAACCCATGCTGGCTCTGGTTAATTACTCCATTCTCATCCAAGTACTTGCATACATGCTGTTTAATAATCTGTTCAAAGATCTTTCCCGGTATAGAAGTCAGGCTTACAGGCCTGTAGTTTCCTACATCCCTCCCATAGAAAGAGATATATATATATATATATATATATATATATATATATATATATATATACTCATTGCCAGTAACATCGCCCTCAGAAGAAGTACCGTATTTTTCCATGTATAAGATGCACCCCCTATTTTCCCACCCAAAATTACGAAAAAAAGATTTTAAACATTAAACAATACATAGTACTGTTATATGTTTAAATCCCGCTATAGGTCACTGTTAAAAAATAACTTTTTTGAACAAATAACAGGACTAGCTAGGCTACATGAAAAAAACAAAACAATACTTAGCTAGCAACCAGCGTTCAGGTCCCTCGCGATGGCCTATGACGCTGCTGCAGGCGGCCGTATCCTCCCTCACGCCGACAGAGCAGTACTTCCTGGAAGCAGGGCTTGAATACCCTGCCTCCAGCAAGCTAATGCTCTAAGTGGTTAATCCAGCGCCGGGCAGCCAATGAAAGCCGGCGCTGGATTAACCAATCACAGTCCTCTGTCGGCGTGACGGAGGACACGGCAGCCTTCAGCAGCGCAGCAGGCCATCGCGAGAGACTTGAACACCGGCTGCTTGGTAAGCATCAGACACCCCTCGAGCTAGCCCCCCATATACAAGATGCAGGTTGACTTTTAATATTGACATATATATATATATATAATATATGATATATGATACTAGTTGATATACCTGACTTCGCCCGAGTTACCTTGGTACAGGCGTTTACCTGTTGTTCACATGGAGAATTTCAGAGGAAGCGAGGAATAAAATATGTCTACACATAGAGGAGCGTTAGATTCTCCTCAGACTGCATGTACCGATGTCCCTCTGCAGAATGTGCCGCCCTTCCCACTCTCATCACTTTATATCCTTAAAGGTAACGCCCCTTTTTATTCAAACGTATCCCTAGACTGGAGGTTGCGGCCTTTTCTGAAGCCCCATTTACACTTAAAAATGATCTCTTAATAATCACTCAAAGTAGTGGCAGTTTTGAGCGATCATCTTTGCATAAACTCATAAGTAACTAACTAGCTACTTAAAAGTTAAATGCAGGCGGAACAGGACGCCGCTGATAACTCTGCAAACAGCGGCTTTGCTCTCGGAGCTTTCAGCTGAACTGAGAAGTCCCAGCGGGATACCAGCTGAAAGAATACTATCGGTGCTATCCCGATGAGCAACCAGCGTGCGGTACTGATAAGAATCATC
Organism: Eleutherodactylus coqui; assembly: GCF_035609145.1. Lineage (NCBI taxonomy): Eukaryota > Metazoa > Chordata > Amphibia > Anura > Eleutherodactylidae > Eleutherodactylus > Eleutherodactylus coqui. The sequence goes on from NC_089839.1 coordinate 2,256,553, forward strand.
GCTAAATTTCAGCTTGCTAAAAGTCAGCAATAAATGAATAGTGCACAAAAAGTGCACGATGGCAGCACGTTTGGATGCAATGGTTATCGCTGAAAAGATGGCATTTGAGCGAATTTTCAGCAATAATCGTACACAGAGGGGAGGTAGATTCTCCTCAGTATATACACATGGAGGGGAGGTAGATTCTCCTCAGTATATACACATAGAGGGGAGGTGGATTCTCCTCAGTATACACACATAGGGGGGAGGTAGATTCTCCTCAGTATATACACAGAGAGGTGAGGTAGATTCTCCTCAGTATATACATATAGAGGTGAGGTAGATTCTCCTCAGTATATAAACACAGAGGTGAGGTAGATTCTCAGTATATACATATAGAGGTGGGGTAGATTCTCCTCAGTATATACACAGAGAGGTGAAGTAGATTCTCCTCAGTATATACACATAGAGGGGAGGTAGATTCTCCTCAGTATATACACTTAGAGGTGAGGTAGATGCTCCTCAGTATATACACATAGAGGGGAGGTAGATTCTCCTCAGTATATACACACAGAGGTGAGGTAGAGTCCCTCTCAGTATATACACACATAGAGGTGAGGCAGATTCTCCTCAGTATACACACATAGAGGTGAGGCAGATTCTCCTCACTATATACACATAGAGGTGAGGTAGATTCTCAGTATATACACATAGAGGTGAGGTAGATTCTCCTCAGTATATACACATTAGAGGTGAGGCAGATTCTCCTCAGTATACACACATAGAGGTGAGGTAGATTCTCCTCAGTCTATACACATAGAGGTGAGGTAGATTCTCCTCAGTATACACACATAGAGGTGAGGTAGATTCTCCTCAATATATACACCAATAGAGGTGAGGTAGATTCTCCTCAGTATATACACCAATAGAGGTGAGGTAGATTCTCCTCAGTATATACAGACATAGAGGTGAGGTAGATTCCCCTCAGTATATACATATAGAGGTGAGGTAGATTCTCCTCAGTATATACACACATAGAGGTCAGGTAGATTCTCCTCAGTATATACATATAGAGGTGAGGTAGATTCTGCTCAGTATATATACATAGAGGTGAGGCAGATTCTCCTCAGTATATACACACACAGAGGTCTGGTAGATTCTCCTCAGTATATACACATAGAGGTGAGGTAGATTCTCCTCTATACACATAGAGGTGAGGTAGAATCTCCCTAGTATATACAAATAGAGTTGAGGTAGATTATCATCAGTATATACACATAGGGGTGAGGTAGATTCTCCTCAGTATATACACATAGAGGTACGGTAGATTCTCCTCAGCATATACATACAGAGGTGAGATACATTATCATCAATATATACACATAGAGATGATGTACATTTTCCTCAGTATATACACATAGAGGTGAGGTAGATTCTCCTCAGTATATACATATAGAGGTGAGGTAAATTCTCCTCAATATATACACATAGAGGGGAGGTAGATTCTCCTCAGTATATAAACACAGAGGTGAGGTAGATTCTCCTCAGTATATACACATAGAGGTGAGGCAGATGCTCCTCAGTATATACATATAGACGTCAGTTAGATTCTCTTCAGTATATATACATAGAAATGAGGTTAATTATCCTCAGTATATACACATAGAGGGGAGGTAGATTCTCCTCCGTATACACACATAGAGGGGAGGTAGATTCTCCTCAGTATATACACATAGAGGTGAGGTAGATTCTCCTCAGTATATACACATAGAGGTGAGGTAGATTCTCCTCAGTATATACACATAGAGGTGAGGTAGATTCTCCTCAGTATATACACATAGAGGTGAGGTTGATTCTCCTCACTATATACACATAGAGGTGAGGTAGATTCTCCTCAGTATATACACATAGAGGTGAGGTAGATTCTCCTCAGTATATACACATAGAGGTGAGGTAGATTCTCCTCAGTATATACACATAGAGGTGAGGTAGATTCTCCTCAGTATATACACATAGAGGTGAGGTAGATTCTCCTCAGTATATACACATAGAGGTGAGGTTGATTCTCCTCACTATATACACATAGAGGTGAGGTAGATTCTCCTCAGTATATACACATAGAGGTGAGGTAGATTCTCCTCAGTATATAAACATAGAGGTGAGGTAGATTCTCCTCAGTATATACACATAGAGGTGAGGTAGATTCTCCTCAGTATATACACATAGAGGTGAGGTAGATTCTCCTCAGTATATACACATAGAGGTGAGGTAGATTCTCCTCAGTATATACACAGAGGTGAGGTAGCTTTTCCTCAGTATATACACATGGAGATCAGTTAGATGCTCCTCTGTATCTACACATAGAGGTGAGGTAGATTCTCCTCAGTATATACACATAGAGGTGAGGTATATTCTCCTCAGTATATACACATAGAGGTGAGGTAGATACTCCTCAGTATATACACATAGAGGTGAGGTAGATTCTCCTCACTATATACACATAGAGGTGAGGTAGATTCTCCTCAGTATATACACATAGAGGGGAGGTAGATTCTCCTCGGTATATACACACAGAAGTGAGGTAGATTCTCCTCATTTATATACATATAGCTGAGGTTTATTCTCTTCTGTATATACACATAGAAGTGAGGTAGATTCTCCTCAGTATATACACACAGAGGCGAGGTAGATTTTCCTCAGTATATAAACATGGAAAACAGGTAGATACTCCTCAGTATATACACATGGAGGTGAAGCACATGCTCCTCAGTATATACACAAAGAGGTCAGGTTAATTCTCCTCAGTATATACATATAAAGGTCAGGTAGATTCTCCTCAGTATATATACATAGAGATGAGCTCCTCAGTTTATACACATAGAGGTCAGGTAGATTCTCCTCAGTATATTCACAAAGAGGTGAGTTAGATTCTCGTCAGTATATACACATAGAGGGGAGGTAGATTCTCCTTAGTATATACACACAGAGGTGAGGTAGATTCTCCTCAGTATATACACAGAGGTGAGGTAGATTCTCTCCAGTATATAAACATAGAGGAGAGGTAGATTCTCCTCAGTATATACACAAAGAGGTGAGGTAGATTTTCCTCTGTATATACACATAGAGGGGAGGTAGATTCTCCTCTGTATATACACATAGAGGTCAGTTAGATTCTCCTCAGTATATACATATAGAGGTGAGGTAGATTCTCCTCAGTATATACACATAGAGGGGAGGTAGATTCCCCTCAGTATATACACATAGAGGTGAGGTAGATTCTCGTCAGTATATACATATAGAGGTGAGGTAGATTCTCCCCAGTATATACACATAGAGGTGGGGTAGATTCTCGTCAGTATATACACATAGAGGTGAGGTAGATTCTCCTCGGTATATACACACAGAGGTGAGGTAGATTCTCCTCGGTATATACATATAGAGGTGAGGTAGATTCTCCTCAGTATATACACATGGAGGTGAGGTTGATTCTCCTTAGTATATACACACAGACGTGAAGTAGATTCTCCTCAGTATATACACACACAGGTGAAGTAGATTCTCCTCAGTATATACACATAGAGGTGAGGTAGATTCTCCTCAGTATATACACATAGAGGTAATGTAGATTCTCCTCAGTATATACACATAGTGGTGAGGTAGATTCTCCTCAGTATATACACATAGTGGTGAGGCAGATTCTCCTCGGTATATACACATAGAGGTGAGGTAGATTCTCCTCGGTATATACACACAGAGGTGAGGTAGATTCTCCTCGGTATATACATATAGAGGTGAGGTAGATTCTCCTCAGTATATACACATAGAGGTCTGGTAGATTCTCCTCAGTATATACACATAGAGGGGAGGTAGATTCTCCTCAGTATATACAAATAGAGGGGAGGTAGATTTTCCTCAGTATATACACATAGTGGTGAGGTAGATTCTCCTCAGTATATACACATAGAGGTGAGGTGGAATCTCATCAGTATATACACATAGAAGTCAGTTAGATTCTACTCAGTATATACACATAGAAGTGAGGTAGATTTTCCTCAATATATAAAACATAGAGGTGAGGTAGCTTCTCCTCAGTATATACACATAGAGGTGAGGTAGATTCTCCTCAGTATATACACACAGAGGTGAGGTAGATTCTCCTCAGTATATACACACAGAGCTGAGGTTGATTCTACTCAGTATATACACAGAGGTCAGTTAGATTCTCCTCTGTATATACACATAGAGGTGAGTACATTCTTCTCAGTATACTTACATAGAAGAGAGGTAGATTCTCCTCAGTATATACAAATAGAGGTCAGGTAAATTCTCAGTATATATACATAGAGGTGAGTACATTCTTCACAGTATACTTACATAGAGGAGAGGTAGATTTTCCTCAGTATATACACATGGAGATCAGTTAGATGCTCCTCAGTATATACACATGGAGATCACTTAGATTCTCCTCTGTATCTACACATAGAGGTGAGGTAGATTCTTCTCAGTATATACACATAGAGGTGAGGTAAATTCTCCACAGTATATATACACAGAGGTGAGGTAGATTGTCCTCAGTATATACACAAAGAGGTGAGGTAGATTCTCCTCAGTATATACACATGGAGATCACTTAGATTCTCCTCTGTATCTACACATAGAGGTGAGGTAGATTCTTCTCAGTATATACACATAGAGGTGAGGTAAATTCTCCACAGTATATATACACAGAGGTGAGGTAGATTCTCCTCAGTATATACACAAAGAGGTGAGGTAGATTCTCCTCAGTATATACACACAGAGGTGAGGAAGATTCTCCTAATTTATATACATATAGCTGAGGTTTATTCTCTTCTGTATATACACATAGAGGTGAGGTAGATTCTCCTTGGTATATGCACACAGAGGTAACGTAGATTCTCCTTGGTATATGCACACAGAGGGGAGGTAGATTCTCCTCAGTATATACACATAGAGGTCAGTTAGATTCTCCTCAGTATATACACACACTGAGGTAGATTTTTCTCAGTATATACACATAGAGGTGAGGTAGATTCTCCTCAGTATATACACATAGAGGTGAGGTAGATTCTCCTCAGTATATGCACACAGAGGTAAGGTAGATTCTCCTCAGTATATGCACGTAGAGCTCAGTTATATATATCTCTGTATATACACATAGAAGTGAGGTAGATTCTCCTCAGTATATACACACAGAGGTGAGGTAGATTTTCCTCAGTATATAAACATGGAAAAGAGGTAGATACTCCTCAGTATATACACATGGAGGTGAAGCACATGCTCCTCAGTATATACTCATAGAGGTCAGGTAAATTCTCCTCAGTATATACATATAAAGGTCAGGTAGATTCTCCTCAGTATATATACATAGAGATGAGCTCCTCAGTTTATACACATAGAGGTCAGGTAGATTCTCTCCAGTATATACAAACAGAGGTGAGGTAGATTCCTTTTAGTATACTTACATAGAGGAGAGGTAGATTCTCCTCAGTATATACAAACAGAGGTGAGGTAGATTCTCCTCAGTATATACACATAGAGGGGAGGTAGATTCTCCTCAGTATATAGAAACAGAGGTGAGGTAGATTCTCCCCAGTATATACAAACAGAGGTGAGGTAGATTCCTTTTAGTATACTTACATAGAGGAGAGGTAGATTCTCCTCAGTATATACACAAAGAGGTGAGGTAGATTTTCCTCTGTATATAAACATAGAGGTCAGGTAGATTCTCCTCAGTATATACACATAGAGGGGAGGTAGATTCTCCTCTGTATATACACATAGAGGTCAGTTAGATTCTCCTCAGTATATACATATAGAGGTGAGGTAGATTCTCCTCAGTATATACACATATAGGTGAGGTAGATTCACCTCAGTATACACACATAGAGGTGAGGTAGATTCTCCTCAGTATATACACACAGAGGTGAGGTAGATTTTCCTCAGTATATAAACATGGAAAAGAGGTAGATACTCAGTATATACACATGGAGGTGAAGCACATGCTCCTCAGTATATACACATAGAGGTCAGGTAAATTCTCCTCAGTATATACATATAAAGGTCAGGTAGATTCTCCTCAGTATATATACATAGAGATGAGCTCCTCAGTTTATACACATAGAGGTCAGGTAGATTCTCTCCAGTATATACAAACAGAGGTGAGGTAGATTCCTTTTAGTATACTTACATAGAGGAGAGGTAGATTCTCCTCAGTATATACAAACAGAGGTGAGGTAGATTCTCCCCAGTATATACAAACAGAGGTGAGGTAGATTCCTTTTAGTATACTTACATAGAGGAGAGGTAGATTCTCCTCAGTATATACACAAAGAGGTGAGGTAGATTTTCCTCTGTATATACACATAGAGGTGAGGTAGATTCCTCTCAGTATATACACATGGAGATGAGGTAGATTCTCCTCAGTATATACACATAGAGGTGAGGTAGATTCTCCTCAGTATATACACATAGAGGTGAGGTAGATTCTCCTCAGTATATACACACAGAGCTGAGGTTGATTCTACTCAGTATATACACAGAGGTCAGGTAAATTCTCCTCAGTATATATACATAGAGGTGAGTACATTCTTCACAGTATACTTACATAGAGGAGAGGTAGATTTTCCTCAGTATATACACATGGAGATCAGTTAGATGCTCCTCAGTATATACACATGGAGATCACTTAGATTCTCCTCTGTATCTACACATAGAGGTGAGGTAGATTCTTCTCAGTATATACACATAGAGGTGAGGTAAATTCTCCACAGTATATATACACAGAGGTGAGGTAGATTGTCCTCAGTATATACACAAAGAGGTGAGGTAGATTCTCCTCAGTATATACACATGGAGATCACTTAGATTCTCCTCTGTATCTACACATAGAGGTGAGGTAGATTCTTCTCAGTATATACACATAGAGGTGAGGTAAATTCTCCACAGTATATATACACAGAGGTGAGGTAGATTCTCCTCAGTATATACACAAAGAGGTGAGGTAGATTCTCCTCAGTATATACACACAGAGGTGAGGAAGATTCTCCTAATTTATATACATATAGCTGAGGTTTATTCTCTTCTGTATATACACATAGAGGTGAGGTAGATTCTCCTTGGTATATGCACACAGAGGTAACGTAGATTCTCCTTGGTATATGCACACAGAGGGGAGGTAGATTCTCCTCAGTATATACACATAGAGGTCAGTTAGATTCTCCTCAGTATATACACACACTGAGGTAGATTTTTCTCAGTATATACACATAGAGGTGAGGTAGATTCTCCTCAGTATATACACATAGAGGTGAGGTAGATTCTCCTCAGTATATGCACACAGAGGTAAGGTAGATTCTCCTCAGTATATGCACGTAGAGCTCAGTTATATATATCTCTGTATATACACATAGAAGTGAGGTAGATTCTCCTCAGTATATACACACAGAGGTGAGGTAGATTTTCCTCAGTATATAAACATGGAAAAGAGGTAGATACTCCTCAGTATATACACATGGAGGTGAAGCACATGCTCCTCAGTATATACTCATAGAGGTCAGGTAAATTCTCCTCAGTATATACATATAAAGGTCAGGTAGATTCTCCTCAGTATATATACATAGAGATGAGCTCCTCAGTTTATACACATAGAGGTCAGGTAGATTCTCTCCAGTATATACAAACAGAGGTGAGGTAGATTCCTTTTAGTATACTTACATAGAGGAGAGGTAGATTCTCCTCAGTATATACAAACAGAGGTGAGGTAGATTCTCCTCAGTATATACACATAGAGGGGAGGTAGATTCTCCTCAGTATATAGAAACAGAGGTGAGGTAGATTCTCCCCAGTATATACAAACAGAGGTGAGGTAGATTCCTTTTAGTATACTTACATAGAGGAGAGGTAGATTCTCCTCAGTATATACACAAAGAGGTGAGGTAGATTTTCCTCTGTATATAAACATAGAGGTCAGGTAGATTCTCCTCAGTATATACACATAGAGGGGAGGTAGATTCTCCTCTGTATATACACATAGAGGTCAGTTAGATTCTCCTCAGTATATACATATAGAGGTGAGGTAGATTCTCCTCAGTATATACACATATAGGTGAGGTAGATTCACCTCAGTATACACACATAGAGGTGAGGTAGATTCTCCTCAGTATATACACACAGAGGTGAGGTAGATTTTCCTCAGTATATAAACATGGAAAAGAGGTAGATACTCAGTATATACACATGGAGGTGAAGCACATGCTCCTCAGTATATACACATAGAGGTCAGGTAAATTCTCCTCAGTATATACATATAAAGGTCAGGTAGATTCTCCTCAGTATATATACATAGAGATGAGCTCCTCAGTTTATACACATAGAGGTCAGGTAGATTCTCTCCAGTATATACAAACAGAGGTGAGGTAGATTCCTTTTAGTATACTTACATAGAGGAGAGGTAGATTCTCCTCAGTATATACAAACAGAGGTGAGGTAGATTCTCCCCAGTATATACAAACAGAGGTGAGGTAGATTCCTTTTAGTATACTTACATAGAGGAGAGGTAGATTCTCCTCAGTATATACACAAAGAGGTGAGGTAGATTTTCCTCTGTATATACACATAGAGGTGAGGTAGATTCCTCTCAGTATATACACATGGAGATGAGGTAGATTCTCCTCAGTATATACACATAGAGGTGAGGTAGATTCTCCTCAGTATATACACATAGAGGTGAGGTAGATTCTCCTCAGTATATACACATAGAGGTGAGGTAGATTCTCCTCAGTATATACACATAGAGGGGAGGTAGATTCCCCTCAGTATATACACATAGAGGTGAGGTAGATTTTCGTCAGTATATACATATAGAGGTGAGGTAGAATCTCCTCAGTATATACACATAGAGGTGAGGTAGATTCTCCTCAGTATATACACGTAGAGGTCAGGTAGATTCTCTCCAGTATATACACATAGGGGTCAGGTAGATTCTCCTCAATATATACACATAGAGGTGGGGTAGATTCTCGTCAGTATATATATATAGAGGTGAGGTAGATTCTCCTCAGTATATACACATGGAGGTGAGGTTGATTCTCCTCAGTATATACACACACAGGTGAAGTAGATTCTCCTCAGTATATACACACAGAGGTGAGGTAGATTCTTTTTAGTATACTTACATAGAGGAGAGGTAGATTCTCCTCAGTATATACTCATGGAGGTGAGGTAGATTCTCCTCAGCATATACACATAGAGGGGAGGTAGATTCTCCTCGGTATATACACACAGAGGTGAGGTAGATTCTCCTCAGTATATACACATAGAGGGGAGGTAGATTCTCCTCAGTATATACAAATAGAGGGGAGGTAGATTCTCCTCAGTATATACACATAGTGGTGAGGTAGATTCTCCTCAGTATATACACATAGTGGTGAGGTGGATTCTCCTCAGTATATACACATAGAGGTGAGGTGGAATCTCATCAGTATATACACATAGAAGTCAGTTAGATTCCCCTGAGTATATACACATAGAAGTGAGGTAGATTTTCCTCAATATATAAACATAGAGGTGAGGTAGATACTTCCCAGTATATACACATGAAGATGAGGTAGAGTCCCCTCAGTATATACACATAGAGGTGAGGTAGATTCTCCTCAGTATATACACATAGAGGTGAGACAGATTCTCCTCAGTATATACACACAGAGGTGAGGTAGATTGTCCTCAGTATATACACATAGAGGTCAGGTAGATTCTCTCCAGTATATACACATAGGGGTCAGGTAGATTCTCCTCATTATATACACATAGAGGTGAGGTACATTCTCCTCAATATATACACAAAGAGGTGAGGTAGATTCTCCTCAGTATATACACATAGAGGTGAGGTAGATTCTCCTCAGTATATACACATAGAGGTGAGGTAGATTCTCCTCACTATATACACACATAGAGGTCAGGTAGATTCTCTCCAGTATATACACATAGGGGTCAGGTAGATTCTCCTCAGTATATACACATAGAGGTGAGGTAGATTCTCCTCAGTATATATACATAGAGGGGAGGTAGATTCTCCTCAGTATATACACAGAGGTGAGGTAGATTCTCCTCAGTATATACACGTAGAGGTCAGGTAGATTCTCCTCAGTATATACACATGGAGGTGAGGTAGATTCTCCTCAGTATATACACATGGAGGTGAGGTAGATTCTCCTCAGTATATACACATGGAGGTGAGGTAGATTCTCCTCAGTATATACACATCGAGGTCAGGTAGATTCTCCTCAGTATATACACATCGAGGTCAGGTAGATTCTCCTCAGTATATACACATCGAGGTCAGGTAGATTCTCCTCAGTATATATACATAGAGGTGAGGTAGATTCTCCTCAGTATATACACATACTGGGGAGGTAGATCCTCCTCAGTATATACACACAGAGGTGAGGTAGATTCTCCTCAGTATATACACATTGCGGTCAGGTAGATTCTCCTCAGTAAATACACATCGAGGTGAGGTAGATTCTCCTCAGTATATACACACAGAGGTTAGGTAGATTCTCCTCAGTATATACACATCGAGGTCAGGTAGATTCTCCTCAGTATATATACATAGAGGTGAGGTAGATTCTCCTCAGTATATACACATACTGGGGAGGTAGATCCTCCTCAGTATATACACACAGAGGTGAGGTAGATTCTCCTCAGTATATACACATTGCGGTCAGGTAGATTCTTCTCAGTATATACACATCGAGGTGAGGTAGATTCTCCTCAGTATTTACACATAGAGGTGAGGTAGATTCTCCTCAGTATATACACACAGAGGTCAGGTAGATTCTCCTCAGTATATACACATCGAGGTGAGGTAGATTCTCCTCAGTATATACACACAGAGGTGAGGTAGATTCTCCTCAGTATATACACATAGAGGGGAGGTAGATTCTCCTCAGTATATACACATAGTGGTGAGGTAGATTCTCCTCAGTATATACACATAGAGGGGAGGTAGATTCTCCTCAGTATATACACATAGAGGGGAGGTAGATTCTCCTCAGTATATACACACAGAGGATTTCCCTGATCAACCCAGTTGGTGATTCTGTCATAGAAGGACTTTAGATTCGTCTGACATGACTTGTCTGTTACAAACCCATGCTGGCTCTGGTTAATTACTCCATTCTCATTCAGGCCTGTAGTTTCCTGGATCCACCTTCTTCCTTTGTTTGAAGATGGGAACAGCATTTGCCCTTTTCCAATAGTCTGGGACTTTTCCTGTTCTGCAGGAATTTTCAAAGATTTCGGCAAGTAGTTCAGCTCCACTACATCCATACTGATTTCCACACCTCACACACACACAGCTGTGGTACATCCATCCTGGTTTCCAGACATCACCAGCTCAGCAAACTCCTGGATACAGTGACGCTCCCCTGGTCATGTGATCCCTGACTCCACCCACACAGGTGATCACATAATGGTGTCACAGTTCCTGGTAGCTTTTGTCGTCTTCTCTAGTATACAGTACTTTCCACCAAACTGCTCAATGGCTCCTCCCACATCAGTGACGTCACCACAAGTCCTTCAGCCCACCCCATCTCTTTTACCAAGCTGCACAATGGCTCCTCCCACAGCAGTGACATCACCGTAGGTCCTTCAGCCCTCCAGATCTCTGTGGTGGTTGTAGTTTGGTGTCTGCTGTCAGGACTGCTGAGTTGTGTCTGAGATAATAATGTGTTTGTTGTATTCTCATTGTGTTATTTTTGTCCTCCCCTTGCAAGAGCCCTAACTTTGTTCTTCTTCTGTCGCTTAGACTCTGTGTTTTATATATGTTGTAGGACCTGTGATGATGTCACCAGGGGGTGGAGCACGAGAAGCACTCACACACAAACATACATACTCACCGACAAGTGGTCGTTAGTAGTTTGATTGTAAATGGACAGCGCTTCATATGCAGCCGATACAAATATATAGGGCTCACACTGCGTGGTACGCAGAGCATCACAGTAGGCTGCGATCTAGTACTCGCGCGTGTCTACACTCCGGTGTGCATGGATCAGTGAGAGTCCATCGTCCGTAATACAGGGGGGAAAACACGCTTGTGTGCATGAGCCCTTTGGAAGCAGTGTGCAGCATGTAGGGTTGTAAATTGCTCACAGAGTGCCATTTAGTTTAACCCCTTTATGACCGTCTCCGTACACTTTATAATGGCACTGAATTCGCGGATGGGCCGTGTTACGGGGAATGATTAGCATGCGGCTCGGGAATAAAGGCTGTTGTGTCTCTGTGGTGTTTTTGGCAGGTACAAACCTAAGATTAGCTTGTATGCAGCATGGAGATCCCCGAATCCTACAGCTACCTGTTCAGGTAAACTCCTCAGGTGCGCCTGTGCTTACATTGTATTTACCTACCTGACTCTCCGAGGCGCCGGCTGTGGCGTGAATAGATGCATGGAGCCAATAAGGAATTCACAGAACGGGAAGTGGCGCTTGGCAGGTTGTTTAGAAAGTGATTTCAGGTTGTGTCCCAAGGACAATATATACAGGAAGTCCAACTAGCCGCGACTTCCTCTTCTGCGGGATTTATGAGGTGGTAATAATGAAGTTATTGAGGAGCTCGTCTCTCGGGGCTCATTATGAGCGAGGCTTTACTTCGAGGAAGAGGATGCACATTGTAATCACTTCACTGAATTGTTTTATTGAGTCACAGTGGGATTTACCCAAACGTTTGCAGTTGCAAGAAAAGTAAGTGACCCCTTTGGAATGGCCTGGATTTCTGCAATGATCAATCGTTAGGCTTAAAGGGGTTTCTGAGATTATAATAATGTCGTTGTATCTGCGAATATCTCCACCTCATTCTACTGCACCCATGTCAAAGACAAGGCTCAAGGGACGAATGCGGCCCACCGCCTCATTTTATGTGGCCCACCCACCAGGCCCTGGCCTAACCTCTCGTACCCAGCATGATGATGGCAACAGCTTCCTGCATTTTGTGGCCACCAGTCAGCCCAGTGTCTCTCTCCTCCCAGGGCAGCATCAGCAGCATTCAGCTCCACCTTGACTCACTGCCTGCCAATATGTCTCGCTTACAGGGGGGCACTATGACTCTATGGGGGCAGTGGGGAGCATTCTTGGTAAGTGGGAAAACAGAGTGGGCAATAGTACTGTTAGGGGTTACTGAAAGGGTCATTGGAGGTAGCAGCAGGATGGGGAAAGTGGCAGAAATGAATCATGATGGAGAGAAGTCTTCATGGCGGTCTGGGCCTGGAGAGAGAAGAAAACTGGATGTTACCAATCAGAGATGTCACCTGTAATCACTAGAAGTAACTGCTCTGTAATCACTATCACTGTTGATAACTAGTTTGTAATAATTTGCAGTATACTTCTCCTGCGAGGGAACACAAAGCCCTTAGTATGAAGTGCGCAGCATCATGCAAAGTAAGTTGTTGCGGCGCACTTGGAGCGCTGCAAGAATTTTCCTTTTTGTTGTTCAAAAGTTGGGTGTTGCTTCCACTGGCCCCACAGCGGCCGCTTTGCCTCCTCAGTCGTAGACTACAGGGGGGATTCCAAGATACAAGTAGAAACCCAGAAAGCCTTATAATTTATGAAGATAATCCCCAAGGGGTCACGGAACAAAGCCGGCGCCGCACTCTTATTGGCCCTAGCAACCAATCACAGTGCAGCTTTCATTCCTTACACTGCATTGTTGCATTGTGATTGGTTGCTATGGGCAACAAAGACTTTATTTCAGACGGCCCCCCTAAACGTGCGGCACCGGCTATCTCTCCTTGCCCCCGAAGGAAAACAGATTTATTAACCCATTACAGGGAGGGGTGTTTTGCAGCGTCCTCATCAGTCACATCGCTCAGTAATTGTACCAGACACATGCGGATGACACAAACAGTAAAACAAAGCTGCCTCCATGCAGCGAGGCTCTCGGCGCACGCCGTCTGGATGTCCAATGATAAAGCTGGGGGGCAGGGGTGTTGGCTTCATACTGTTAGCCTAACTTCACACGGGCGAGCGCGATATGGGGCTATGGGTCGCGGTACGATATCGCGCTTGCATACATGTGCTTTCCCCGCAGATCCAAGGCGTTTTTATATCAAAACCGCCTCGCATCATTTTGGGGAAGTAGAGATCGGGAGGATCGCGAAGAGAAGGGCCGTAGCAGAGGCCACCCGTGACAGGGTTAACGGGGCAGAGGAGGAGTGGGAGAGGGGGAATCTCAAAGTGCAGCGGGGGGTCGGGGGTGGAGGGGGATAGGGGGACGAGTTACACAAGAGCGGGAGCGACAGCTGAAGAAGGAAGAGAGAGGAGAAAACAGGAAGGCGATCGAGGAAGTTTACTTACCAGGGAGATGGAGGCCATGTTGGAGCAGTTCTGGGCCACAGCATGGAATCGGGTGGCTGCAGAGGACCATGGAAAAGACCCTGGAGATGTCTGCCAAGGAGACCACGGAGAGCGTGCGTGCTGGTGAGGCTGAGCCCCAAGCTCGCACCAAGATGCCACCGCTGCCTAGGGAGCCCTTCCAAGGCTCCTCTAACCAGTTCTCCCTGCACCACCTGTCAGGGGGCAGTGCAGGCCCAGGAGGAATCCCATGAGGTGGCACTGTGTCGGGCACTAGGCAGATTCTGGAAAAGGGGTGGGGCTTAGTGCTCAGCAGACTTCAGGAAGTGGAGGAAGCGTAATGGGTAGCTCACCTGGCGAGGTTCTGGTTGGGGAGCAACCCCGTCGTGGACTGGGGCCACTGAGGGAAGAAGAGGCCGGGAGTCCAGATGTCCACTGGTCCAGAGGGCAGACAGCGATTTGTTGGTCCAGCATCGCAGGCAAAGTAGACGGCTGCTAGGAGATCGGTGGCGGCTGCAGAACCAGCAGAGCGGTCTCAGTAATGGATCCACATGTCTGGCGTGGACGTAACGAGGAAGAGGCAATCGCCCATCATGAAGCAGGAACGGCGGCTGGTGGGATCACAGCTTCTGTGCAGTTGGGGGAGATTACTTCCACATATTGTCCATGGAATTCATTAGATGAAAGAGCCAAGGGAAGTAATACGTGTGTCTTGTGGGGTCGTTAGGAGCACATTTAATTTTTTCTCTTCTCCCTTTGGAAAAATTTAATTTGGACAAAAGGAAGAGGACAGAATATAAAAAGGAGGAGATGAAAAGATGGCGCTTGTGTAGTGGCCCAGCGTTAGTGGGGCCCCTCCAGAATGCTCTATGTCTTGTCAGTGTCTTGTTTGTGGAGTGCATTTGATTTATGTGGATTGCATGTTTGCAGGACTGAAAGGGTTAATGTCTGGTATGTTCTGCCCTGTCTGGAAAATGTATCGCCTTGTGTGTATTGTTTGTGCCACCTGATATGTATATGTTTGCAAGAATGCAATGCAAGGAGAGAGAAGGAAAAAAATGAAGGAAGGGAGAAGTTAGTAAGCTACACAGACACTACAGAGAGTCTGTCAGATCGGTGTGTGGAGCATGGAGGAGGCCGAGTGACTGCCTGATGCTCAGCCTGGGCCCGTTCAACTCAGGACTCATCTGTACTACTGCCGAATACTGGGAGAATGGAACCGCTTGTCAGCGAGAAGAAACGGAAATAAGAGTGAGTGTCTTACCAGTGGAAATAGTGATTGCCGGGAGTAAAAGGACCTGCAGATAACTTGGACTGTGGATTGTTCCAATATCTGTTGAGTTCCACTGGGATAGAAAGTCTTGCATGCTGTGATTACTATTATTGTTATCAACTTTAAGATTGTTAACATCTCTACCCCGTTGTCTTCTCAGCTGAGGGCCCGCTCCTCAGAAACTGCACTTGATTCCTCAGACGTTTACTAATTAGCTGCAGGCTTTCACTATCTTAGCTAGAGTGATCGGTGAAAGGGAGCCAGAAAATTGTTCCCCGCGTTTTTGCTATATGGATTCAATCGGGAAGGCTTACAGGATGTATGGGGGTCAGACCTGGCTGCCGTACGACGAGCAGTTTAGGCAGAGGAAAGCGGTTCGCCCGTCTATCAGATGGGATCAGAAGCCTATGGCTATGGGTGATGGCCCCAGTGCGGTACAGGCAGCTCTTTTGGGGGGGAGCCAGGTGGTCAGGCTCTGTCAGTGGGTCACAGGCTGGAAGCCAATATGGGCAATCAGTGGGCTACAAACTGGGAGTTTGGCAGTTTCACAAGGGACAATGTAAATTTGGGGCTGGTTGCAGCCTTAAGCACGCCTGCTCACAGTGTAATGTGACATCGCATGGAGCAAGCAGACGTCTTAGAAAAGGTAAAGGGAGGGGGCAGCTAGCTTTTAAAAACTGGATGATGTCGGTGAAGCTAGCAGAGATGGTGCTGTTTCTAAATAGATATCCTGCTAAAGTTGTTGTTACTAGGTTTCTGTGACGGTTTCAAAATTCCCGCCCCGGGTTATTCCGTCCCTTTTTCTACAAAAAACCCTTCAGTCGGACCTTAGCTATCCAATGGTTGTTACTGAAAAGCTAAAGAAGGAGGTGCAGTTAGGTTGCATGGCGGGGCCTTTTACAGAACCTCCTCTTCTGGATTTAATAGTCCCACCGTTAGGAGTAGTTCCCAAGAAGGAGCCCAATAAATTTTGGTTGATTCATCATTTATCGTACTCAAAGGGGGCGTCGGTTAATGACGGCGGAAATCCTGAGCTTTGTAGGTGGTTTATACTTCATTGGATGTAGCGGTAGGTTGGGTAAGGTAGTAAGGTAACGGGCCCTGTTGGCAAAAACAGATGTTGAATCGGCTCTTTGGTACATCCCAAAGGTATTGGATTATTGGACAGTTGTCTGCCCATGGGTTGTTTTATTTCATGCGCATACTTCGAGGCATTTAGTTCAATGAATGGGTGGTAAAAGAAATAGCGGGTATTGGATCGGTGATCCATTACTCGAATGATTTTTAGGCCCAGCGAGTTCGACAATTTGTGCGACACTGCTTGGGACAGTTCCATCGTTTTGGAGTGCCATTGGCTCCTGACAAGAAGGAGGAACCGGCAACGTGTCTTAATTTTTTGGGGTATTGCCATGGACCCAAAGGCTATGGAATGCAGGTTGTTGGCAGACAAGTTGCAGGCCTTACACCAGGAGGTGCTGAGAGCCCATTGGGCTAACATGATAACACTGCGGGATGCCCATGGAAAGGTGTTTTGTAAAAGGTTGAAGTAAAATCGCCTCAACATTTCATTCGTTTGGGGAAAGATCACAAAGCGGTTGTGGTTGTACTTTCTGAATCGTTATAACAGAGATTCGGTGATGATTGCTATGACGATTGAGAGTTTTGACTGGGAGATGTTTATGGATGTGGCAGATAGTTCAAGCTTTGGTGCTGCTTTTAAAGGTCAATTGTTGCGTGTGCTGCTGGGATCTGTAGTTCTAAGCTTCCTAGCAGCACAGCTCCACAGGTGATTGAGGGTTAATTGATCTGGCTGGGTGTGGTAATCTCCAGCAGCCAATCCCCTTTAGCCTTCAGCACATATAAACCCAGCTCTTGTCTGTCTGAGGCTGGTCTTGTACTGTTTGGATATATCTGTCTTTGGATATATCTGTTCAAACTCAGATCTGTGTTTGCTAGTAGGTCTGGTTGTGTCTCTCTGCTTCCCTCAAGATGGTTTGGACACCTGTAGTCCTGGTCTGCAGCACATGCAGCTCCCCTTTCCTTCCCTCTTTACAGAGGCGGCCTCCAAACGTCTTATGTCTCCTCTCTGTGTGTCAGTTGGTGGATCCCTGACACAGTTCCCTTTGTCAGCACGGTGCTCACTGTCTAACCCCCTGTATGAGGACACATAGACATGCTGTGAGTTTCATCTGCGTGAAGTGTGTGCTGGGTCATGTCCGTTTGTACGTTTATTTTCTGTCAGTTTTGTGTCAGCTTGCTGTGTGGCCTGCTATCTGTGTCCAGTCCTGTTGCAGCTTGCGGCATGAACTGTGTCCAGTTTTGCTGGACTCCTGGTTAGTGTAGGGACTAGCAGTAGAACCAGAAGCCGTGAAGTGGCCCGCTAGCTTCCACGTTTTGTACAAAATGTCATCTAATACCTGGTATTTATATTCAGCTTTTCATCTGTTACTAGTGGTTGCATTTTGGCTGCTGTATGCTGTGATTCCAGCTCTGTGTGTCCGCACTCTCTGTCCAGTTGTCCCTATCATGTGGCTTGTGAATGCGTCCTGTTCTGGTGTGTGGTTCCTAGGATCAGCTAGGGCCCAATTCCAAAGACCGCTGGGCTGCCCTTATTGGGGCAATGTCCCTGCTTAGGTAGGGCCATGTCATCCTCCCTCGTAGCCCAGGGGAAGTTTGTCTGAAACAGTTGTGCATCCATCTTTTTCTCTCTTGGTCACGATCGTGTGGGCCTCTTTCTTAGTTTGCCCACACGATCGTAACATCAATAGTGCATCGGTCGTTGGCCAGGGGAATGGGAGGGGACAGGTTTTGTGAGAAATTTGGTGTTGTTGGAGCTTTTCCCAATTGTCGTTGCGGTTGCACTAATGGGGGGATCGTTTTCACAACAAAACAATCAGGTTTCACTGCGATAATTGGGGGGGGGGGGGGTGCAAGTGATCAATAATTTAATGGCATCTTATCCCCCAGTTGTGAGTTTGTTGTGCAATTTGGTGTTGCAAGCCTTGTCGCTAAATACGTGGTTTGTGGCGGTTCATGTACCGGATGTAGATTCTCTCTCACACTTTTAGTGGCAGTGGTTCTGGAGGCTGGCTCCAGGAGCAGAGGAAGAAGGGAGGACGTGCCCGCCACAGCTTTGGAGATTGGTTACTGGGCAGCAAATCATCTGATCAGTGGATCATTGGCTTTAGGGTATGTTGGCGACATACAATGTGGCCTGATGGGAATGGGAAGTGTGGTTACTGGAATGGGGGGACATTCGGACGGAGGAGTATAGAGTGGGTGCCGTAATGAGTTGGGTGGGGAAAGCTTCATTTGGGGAGGGGGGGGGGCGTCAATTGCCAAGGTTCACCACTTTATGGCAGCCTTGGCGTTTGGTTTTAAATCACAAAGGATTAAGAACAAGACAAAACAATTTTTAGTATGACAAGCCCTGAAAGGCTTCGGGAAAGGGAGAGGGAGGCCGGACAGGCGGAGGCCAGTACTGTTTAATCTGTTGGAAAAATTTTCGGTTGGCATTGGATGAGATTTGTACGGGAAGTTTTGAAAAAGCGTTATTCAGAGTTGCATTTTCTCTGGCATTCTTCGGGGCTTTGCAGTTGGGGGAGTTGGTTTCTCCTATTAAAAGGGTAGATATAGGTCTTATATACAACCAAATTGATTGTAGGGTCGGGAGAGGGGATGATAGGTGATGTTTTGAGTTATGTTGGGGTAACAACCCCACCCCTTTTTGTCTTCTTTTACAGAGCTTCGCCTGGCCTTGATGTGGATTATGGGACATTCTTACATGTATTGGGGCACGGAGAGGGCAGATGTCCGTCCTAATGGACAGCAGTCGGGTTTCGCTTGAAATGCGGCATTAATAAGGTGGATGGCGTGGGGTAGGGTGATGCCAGGTTGGCAGAATTTGTTGAGTTTGGATAGTGTTCCTGATATCCTGGTATTGCATGTGGGAGGGAATGATTTGGGTAGAAGGCCTTTTGGGGATTTGTCACGGGACATTGGGTATGATATTCTAAGGCTTCGAATGTCATATCCGGGGTTATTAGTTGTGTGATCAGAGATTGTGCTGCGTAAGGCATGGTGCGATGCAAGGTTGGTGAGGAGTTCGAGAAAAGCTCAGGTAATGGTAAATCAAGATGCTTCAAGGTTTGTGGCTCGGAATGGGCTGTAGCCCTGCGGCATGTGGAACTAGAAACTAAACATGGGAATTTTTAGAGGGGTGGTTGGCATTTGCATGAAGTGGGCATTGACCTTTGGTTGCTGGCAAATCATCTTCATGTGTTTTGTGACACAAAATGAACAATAAATGCCTAAATTTAAAAAAATATTTTTAGCCAAAACCTGAAATGAATAAAACAGAAGGCGGTCCTTCGGTGTGCGGCGGGTGTGACGCCATGTTGTCTGCTGGCCGCTCTTCAACAACATATGACATTCTGCCTTCTAGCGATGTGACATCTAGAGCGCTGCCCCTTGTGACCGGCTGGTATGTCACATGATGCAACGGCCAAGGACTGATGGCTATTCTTTATTTCAGGGACCCGAGACCAAGAAGGACAAAGATAAGACGAGCGCTGGGGCTTACTGGGTTGAGCTCCTGCCTTGGGTTCGCCATGATTGCCGGATCTCAGGTTACTATGTAAGATGCAGTAAAAGGTAAATGTAAGGAGATATCGCTGAGAGGGATCGGTTTAGAAACATCAGTGCAAGTTAGTAAAATGACGTGTTGCTATAGCAACCAATGAGATAATTGCACTGCAATGACACGTAGAACCAGATGGTTGCCAAGGAAACTGCCATAATGTTTTATCTGCACTCCTTTTAATGACTGAGGCCCGTGGCAGACCTACTGGGCTGCAGAAGGAGCAGTCACTGCCGGGCCCCGGTGTCTGAGGGGCCCAAAGGTTCCTCTGCCATATAAGACACCAGTATTATAAATGGTCGATGTGGGTCTGTTACTGACTTTGTATCGAGGCCAAGGAGCCTGAAGTTACCCCTCGTCCATTAGTGACAACATTTATCCCCAATGTCACATAGTCTATCCTACCAAACGTATTTGGCCCCTACCAGTAGAATGGATCGTGTCTTATCAGCATGGCACGTGTCCACCATGCAGACCCATGAGGCGTCAGCCATAGTTTGTGCCAGGATCACCATGCTACTGGATGTACGGATTATGTCGCTGTACGGAGGTTGACCATCATGGAGCACATCGGCCCCTCTACAATGGTGCAAGGAGTATCGTCATTGGACAGTGGAGCAATGGAAGAACGTACTATGGAGTGATGAATGACGCTACTCTATCCACACCTCCGATGGCCGTACCCGGGTGTGGAGGAGCCGGAGGGACGCCGCCTGCCTGAGCGTGTTGTGCCAACGGTTACGTATGGCAGAGGTTCCGTTATGGTTTTACGTGGCGCAGTCTCGGTATGTTGGTTGTAGCGACAAGAACTGTGAACACATGTATACCCTGACCTTCTAGACAATAATGTGCTGCCGGCAATGTGGTATTACTCTGGGGATGGTCGGCCATACTTCCAACAAGACAACGTGCCGTGTCACACATCCAACGCTGTGTTACATTGGTTTGAGGGTATGGCAGTGCCATGATTGGACCGGCTGCACAGAGTCCCGACCTGAACCCGACTGAATGTCACTGGGACGAACTGTATCCATCTTCTCTGAGAGAACTCGCCAAACGTTTGCAGGATGAGTGGAGGGAAATACCAGCTGAAGTGTATCAGACGTTGGTAAGAAGTATGCCACAGAGAGTATTTGATGTCATTAGGGGTCAAAGGAGCCCCACTAAGTAATAACATATGTAAATAAATAGTACCTGTGATTGTTGCTCAGAGGTCCAATGACTTTTGGTAGGATCGTGTATGTGGAGGGGATCAAGGAGGACAAATGGGAGCAATAGTGGTGTAAATAAGAACATCATGAATTGGATGGAAAGGGCAACATGGGCAGTTAAATGGGTCGTGCCAAGATGGCGTCCCCTGTTCATCTATCCTGTTAGGTCATATGCATGTCAAGGAGCGGGTTGCGCTGCTCAGGACCTCTTCAATGGCTGCAATGTAGAGTTACTCTATTCGAGTGGCTCCTGGTCCGGCGGACAGCGTGTTGTCTTTGTATAACAGGACGGCCATTTATGCCAGCAGCCTCTTGTGATAGCACATTGCCTTGGCATTGGCCACTGCAGTGTAAATGACTCCACGGCCGTGATTCCCCCTGGCAGAGTCAGCGGTTTGCTGGTGTACCAAGAGCAGGACGAGGGGCAATCGGCTGATGGCATTCTGAAGGGGTTGTTGGTATGTTGGCAGGACGCCTATTACATCCGATAGTTACTGTGTGGCAGAACTTCAGGAACCAGGTGCAGCGGGTGACATTCTGCCGAGGATTGTCCCAACCCTGCTGAGGGTTGAGGAAGGGGCCAGTTGGAGGTCACAGAGTGTCGATGGCTGCTGGGGGTTATCTGCCACTGTGAAAATTAGTCCAGGATCAGCCAGATGGGCAAGGGGCAAGGGTGAAAATGGGCAAGGAACCATCATCTGCTGCCCCAGAGTTGTTGGCTCAGGCCAAGAGTCTCCACAGTGCCGGATGGGTAATGCCAGGGCGAGCGGACGCACTGATGTGGACTGAAAGACGTTCTTCGCTCTCCGAACCAACTTTACTTAAAGGGGTTGTCCCGCGGCAGCAAGTGGGGTTCAGCACTTCTGTATGGCCATATTAATGCACTTTGTAATATTCATTGTGCATTAAATATGAGCCATACAGAAGTTATACACTTACCTACAGGGGGTCCCCCATGGCGCTGACCAAACTTCTCCTCTGGTCGCAGGATCAGTCGCTCTTGCGCAGAGACAATTCCTCTTCTGGATGGTCCGGGCTCACGAACTGCGTCCTGGCTCCTCCCTCTTCCCCGCGTCATCGCGTAGCTCCGCCTCCATCACGTGGTGCCGATCAGCCAATGGGGTGGCTGGAATCGGCAGTGGAACGCAGACTGCAGAAGAACATCCACGGTGCACCATGGGAGAAGACCAGCAGCACCATCTTGGAAAGAAGAATCTTCAAAGTTGCAGAACGGGGATCCAGGTAAGAGAATTAAAAAAAAAAAAATAACACATGGATGCGGTATTACTGTGGACTAACTGGGGGTCTGTGCAAAAAAAAAAGTATGTTTTGGCGCGGGACAACCCCTTTAACAGTAGCAAACAGGTCAAGTAATAACAATCTCGGTTCAACGTGGTGCTCAGCAGTGGGTGCAGGCCGTTCCAGCAGCGCTACACAAGGGTGCCGGTCACAGCGCTCAGCTTAAGGCTTACTCACACATAGCAATCGTCACTCTAAATATGTATAAATGAATAGAAGTGCGCAATAATCGTTGGGTCTAACTGAAGAGAAGCCAGCAATTCTCATTGATGATCGGCCCATCTAAACATTCTTCACAAGCGCCAACAACTGTGGAGATCTTCGTAAAGACCCCGGAGCGTCAGAACTCACCGCTACTGGAGCCCCCACAGCCGTAAAAGCACAGCGTACATTAAGGCTGCTTTCACACGGCTGAGAAAATCGTGCGAGATTTGTGTATTGCGAGACGCATAAATCTCAGAGGAGTATGAGCCCCATTCTTCTGAGTGGACTTATTCACCTGAGCGTCTTATCTTCGGGCGTGCCCTCGCATCACCCATTGTGTTCAATAGGGTCGGCGTGCTTGGTGCACATGATGGAAACAATGGCAGACATGACTGGGATATAACGGAGTGGTTCGCAGCTATCGCCTTAAACCGTTTGAGCCTCTACCGATCTCCCCTACCAAATAACGTCAGACACCAATCATCTTTTGGATAATTTGGCCACAGCAGCCATTTTATTACAAACACCAATTTACGTCAAATTAACATCTCATTAACCCAATTCAACCATAATAATTAACCCCATCAAAGAGGGGAGGTCGCTGGAGCCCAAAAAATCTGTTGCTTCATCATTTTTGGGAAATATCTGAATGTCATTAGCCGCACACCAACTGACTCAGGAGACACAATATCACCAATTGCCTCCAGTCGCCCACCTCCCGACTCAGAGACCCACTAGCCTTTACCAAACTAGACACTCCACCATGTCAGAGCCAAGAGGTGACAGACCCACCATTACCATTAATTAAAGCAGGCGAAGGTGGCTATCCAGCCCCTGGCGTCCATCTCACCCCACTTTTATGCCGACTCCAAGGATCTTCCCATCTGCCACAGCAAGCATGGCCTGACCACCTCAAGCCTGCACCGTGCCCCACAAAACCATCAACATCTCGATCCCTTCACTTGTTATACTGAGCCGGGCTGTCTGGGGCTGCAGGAGGCTTTATACACCGCAATCCGCCCTTATAGAAGATCCCTGGTAGTTGTGGGCATCACTGTAAGGCCTTAACCCAAGTCATGTGTCATCCCTGTATAAGGACCTTCAGGGAGGTCACATGACTTTGGACACTCTGATTTTGTTGCTGTGGACTGACAGGATCTTTAGGTTCACTCCAAGATGCCATAACCACTGGGGGGCAGAGCTGAGAGTGGGAGGAGGCTAAGTACCGCCCCCTCCCCTTAAGCAGCAGACATTTTGGACAAGGGCATATGTGTCCAAGCCGTGTAACAAGTGGCTGTTGTGGCAGTTTGAGCTGAGACTTGATGCAGCAGAGCAGAGTCCAGTCCAATAAAGTGGCGGAGGCCACCAGTAAGTACAGCATCAGAAGTGGCCGGAGCCAACCACTAAAAGACCCAGAGAGAGTGACCTGAGGAGCCTGTAGGAAGGTCTGTGGGGCAGCTGATGCACAAAGGAAGAAAGGGCTTGCTCTAGTGGCTGCTTCAGCAGGTGAAGACGTGGCCAGATCACTGGAGCCGAGGACCCTGAGGAGAAGAGCAAATCTGTCTTCACGTTGTTTCCTGAAATCAAGATAGCGGTGAAGATGAAGCTGAGCTTGAAAGTTGCTGGGGCGAATGTGCAGTAAAAGTAGACCGCCTGAAGTATTCCTAAGGACTGCTATATGTGCATTCTATCCCGGGAATGTGAGGTGTAAAATACCTGGCCAGGGTGGGGGTCATGGACATTGTGAGACTACCTGAAAGGGTTAATGTTGTGACCATTAAGTATTAGTTTTGGCGTCGTAGTTAATGCATGGCCTTGCAGAAGTATCTTATAGAATGATATCATGTCATCGACTGGTACATTGTTATGATGCAGAAGGGCACCTGGTGTCAGCAGCCGAGTATATCTGACCAGTAATAAAGCTGCAGACGCCTCCACACGTCTAACAAGGTGCCGGCTCTATGAATAAACAAAAGAAAGTTGCGTGCAGCGTATGTTTTAGTGTAGGCTATTGCACATGCGTCGTATACTAAAATGTTGGCAGGGATGTGTGCTGCCCCCTAGGTTGTACGTATAGTGTATGCTACATGTGCATAGCTAACCAACTTCCACATAACGTGGCAGAAGGAAGCTGGGTGCAGAATCTCAGCAGCTGCTTGTGCCACACATTATAGTTAGAGCCCTGCACTAATGTATGGAACCACTGAGCATTGTCGAATCTAGAAATATATACCCATTGTGTAGAAGGGGTGTATATATGAGTGGAAAGCCCAGGAAGACCCGTGCCTCGCTGCTCGGAGAGGCCGAGGGGCACATGAATTCTGCTGGGTATCATGAACAATGGCCTGGATTCACGGAGACGACCCGATGCAGAATGTCCTCTGATGATATAAGACCTTATGATGCAACAAAGTATACAAACCCTCCGCCCCGTCACACTGTATGGGGGGCTGAGCTAAGAGTGTACAGGGGGGCGCAGCTCCGGGCGCACAATCCTGAACAGAACCCAAGACTGAGGCAAGGAGAGCCGAAAGTGGGACACAAGCTGCAAAACTGAGGAAGAAGCTGGGCCCCAGGGGGCCACCAGTCCTAATCCCCAACGGGCAACACAAGCGACAGCATGCTTGTCTCAGACTGCATACCATAAGATGACTCAGGAGGGTCGGGGTCCGGGGATTATTCCCATCGCCAGATTTTTTCCCCTCAAATGATGAATATTGTCCTCTCCCTCATTGGGGTTTTGGGGTAATAGGCGGGACTGGACGGACATATGTCTTTCTTCAGCATAGCATACTTTGTTATGTGTGTTACATGCACTTCGCCGGGTTGTCCCAACACCAGTCACCGCCTCCTGCACTTTTCCAGTTAACCGTCAGTAACCCAATCCTGTGAGTAACCCCACCGCCTGGACATACTGCTTCCTTGGATACAGACTTAATGCCATAGGCGGTCCGCATACGACCTTTGGAATATTTTGCTTGTTCTGTTCTGTTTTATTAAACTGTTTGTGAGCAGCCAAACTAGTCAGAAAATCCCCCTTTCAGAGTTATAACAGGAGTATCCGGTGGATCGCCATGCCAAGGCTTAATTCTTGGCGGAATGCCACCGGCCAAAGCTGGATCTAAGCTGGCCGGAACCAGGCCATGAAAGCCTGATGAGCCTGTTGCCCATTCGCATGGATAAAGCTGGGATTTCCGTTCCTGCAGTACTATCAGCCTGTCCTTCATGACTAGCCCGACGCCCATAGTAGCGGAAACTACCACTAGAGCCCCAACTTGGCATCTAGTCACTCTATCAGCCACATCATCACCGTAACTTCAGACTACCACTTTCCCCAATGGGACAGTCTGAATAATAGGCACCGCGATGTGTAATATTAGTTGTCAGAACTGTCCGTAGAGCAAGCAAGGAAAGGCTGGTGCCACCATTTACCAGAGTCTGCTTGCCAATTCCAACTTGCAATGCCGTGGAGAAGAGGAGTAAGAGGCTGGTATCCTGCTATACTAATACACACGTCATGGGAATATGGCCCCCACCTGTTCTCATAGCGGCACCTAATAGTTGGGGTCAGAGGTGTAACATGGAGCTCCAGTGCAAAATCTGTAGCAAGGTCGCCCCCCACCTACCACGTACCATTTATAATACTGTGTGGCCCTACATGGCAGAGGAGCCTTTGGAGCCCCTCAGGTCCCGGGTGCGACTGCCACCTCTACACCCCATATAGTGAAGATCCTGGTTGGAAGTGCCGTTACAGACTGCCACGAGGCTGCGAACCTATAAGTTATGTTTGCATCGGATGAAGAAAAATCTCACAGGTAACTGAGAGCCTTGAATTTAGGCAAAAACAAGTTTTTTCTTTAGATGGAAGTGGGTCCAGGGAGCAGGTGATGGACTGCCGGTCAGAGGGGTCATTCAGAGACCAAGGAAGGAAGTGACTGCTTCCAGGAAGAATGAAGATGACAGGACTCCAGGTTGGCTGGATTGTCTCCGAAACAATGAGAGGAACACGTGGCCGGAGGAAGCGCAGGAGAGAAAGTGCGAGGAGAACACGCAGTAGTCAGTCAAGTTCAAACACAAGGGGGAGCCTTATCAGTAAAATGTATCAGATGGCTAAACTGTGGCAAATCGATCAAAATAGTTCACAGAGAATTCTATATTTGATTCAATGGTTTTTGTA
This sequence comes from Eleutherodactylus coqui, assembly GCF_035609145.1. Classification (NCBI taxonomy): domain Eukaryota; kingdom Metazoa; phylum Chordata; class Amphibia; order Anura; family Eleutherodactylidae; genus Eleutherodactylus; species Eleutherodactylus coqui. The sequence continues at coordinate 2,283,698 of NC_089839.1, forward strand.
AGCAGATCATTTTTACTGAAGTTCTACTTGTAAATACGATGAATGTCTCCACATTTATAGATAATGAGACTAATCCACATGGATGATGTCACCCACCGAACAGCCAATCAGACACATACAAAGGACCCTCCTCCAGATCCCATCAGCTCCCGCTGTGAACTGCCCATTGATGTATCCGACCGTCTTCCCCAAACTTCCCCAAACTCGGTCAAGCAGCCTCTTTTTGGATTTTTCCCCCTTTCCGAGGACAGACCCTCTTATATGGCTGCGACACGATCTCCTCCTGCCGGAGGGCGGCGGCATCCAGCGGGCCATAATCATCCTTCACGCCTGATACAGCGCTCTCTGGACGCCCATCAACACCCGATATACAAGTTCTGGGACGGAGACCGATATCAACAAGAGGGTTTATCTCTAGTGGCGCATTCCAGAACTCACACTTTACACAATCCGCCGCCTCCATCAGATCTGCCCCCTCCACGTAACACCCCACAGGATGAGGGTAATCTAATGCCCAGGTTAACCAACTTTAATGGAGTCCGATAGACTCTCTGCACTGCATACTCTCGTGATACTCGTGACCTTCAGAGATCTCATCGGTCTCACACACAACACTGCGGCCCGATTAGCTTCACTAAGATGGTGAAATGTTTTTCTCATTTTTCTTTGACCTTTATAGGGAATTGCTGTAAATAATAATAATAATCTGTATTTGTATAGCGCCAACCTATTCCGCAGCACTATCAAGCATGGGAGAAACACAAACAATACGGCAATTACATGTGATGTACAATCAGTTTGGAGCTAACAGGGTTGGGGGGCTACAGGAGGTGCAAGGGGGTTGGGGGGAGTGAGGCATGGGGGAACATAGACAGTAGGGGATTACATGTGGAAATCAGTTATTAGGAGGCAAACGGGGTGGGGCGGTAAGGAGGTGCAGGGGTAGAGGTCATATGTGATAGGCAGGGTGGAAGGTGTGGAGAGCCATAGGGAGGGGCGGGGAATTAGGTCAGGAGATTTGGTATGCTTCCCTGAAGAGGTGCGTTTTTAAGGCACGTCTGAAATTTCATGCATCGGGAATTGTCCGGATGTCTTGGGGTAGAGCATTCCAGAGGATGGGTGCTGCTCTGGTGAAGTCCTGGAGGCGAGCATGAGAGGTTCGTATTACAGGGGTGTTTACTCTGAGTGTGTTAGCGGATTGGACTGGGTGGTGGACGGACAGGAGGGAGGCAATGTATGCTGGCGCGGCGCCATGCAGAGCTTTGTGGGTGAGGTAGAGGAGTTTAAATCTAGTTCTGCAATGGATGGGCATTCAGTGCAGTAATCGGCACAGGGCGGAGGCATCTGAGAAGTGGTGGGACACGCTGCCGCGTTTAGTATGGATTGGAGAGGGGAGAGTCTGGTGCGGGTGGGGGGGGGGGGGGGCGATGAGTAGCGAGTTGTAGTGATCGAGCCGGGTGTGGATGAGGGCGCCCACGAGTGTCTTTAGCGTGTCCGTGGTGAGGAATGAACGCATCTGGGGGTTATGATGGTGCCAGATACTGGAATGGAGATATTGGGGGGGGGGGGGGGGGGGTTGGAAGGAAGAAAGATGAGGTCAGTTTTAGAGAGATTTAGTTTCAGGTAGAGAGAGGACATAGTGTTAGAGACAACGGACAGACAGTCGGTGATGTTTTGGAGGAATGGTCCAGAGATCTAACAGGAAGAGGTGTATAGGTGGGTCTCATCAGTGTAGAGATGGTACTGGAGGCTGAATTTGAAGAGGGTTTGTCTAATTGGGGCAGTGTAGATATAGAAGATAAGGGGACTGAGGACCGAGCCCTGGGGTACCCCAAGAGCGAGGGGGAGAGGAGGGGAGGTAGAGCCAGCGAAGGAGATGCTGAAAGAGAGGTAGGAGGAGAACCAGGAGAAAGCAGTGTCCTTTAGTCCAAAGGAACGGAGCATAGTGAGAAGGAGGTCATGGTCGACAGTGTCAAATGCAGTGGAGAGGTCGAGGAGGATTAGTAGGGAGTATTCACCTCTCGACTTTGCAGTCATCAGGTCATTTGTTACTTTTGTAAGGGCAGTTTCGGTCGAGTGTAGAGAGCGGAAACCAGACTGGAGGGGGTCAGGGAGTGAGTTGTCAGACAGAAAGCGAGTAAGGCGGGAGTAGACCAGGCGTTCCAGTAATTTGGAGATGAAGTGGAGGTTAGAGACGGGTCGGTAGTTGGCAGCATCAGTTGGGTCCAGGGTTGGTTTTTTAAGCAGTCTATAGAAATAAGATGTTACACCCCTCGTAACTCCAGGACACCTGAGAACATTCACCAAAGGATGTTGGACTATAAGCAGATGCTGACCGTCCCGAGACCATAACTGAAGGAACTGGAAGACGTAACTCATAGAGCTTCTATATTGACCACAACTCTAAAAAGACCCCAGAATGTACCTGTTTCTTTCTCCCCTCCTCCAACTGTTGCAATTTCTTATTCCATAATAAACTACTAAATATCATAAGGAGCCTAAAAAATATTGAATGCAAATAAGTTGGAATCCAAACCGGTGAGTTTGTAAGAGTCGCGGCATCAAAACCATTTTAATAAGATTTCCCTGCCAATTATCGACAACGGGAGACGATTCCACACCTTCACCTCATCCTCAAACTTCTTCATACCTGGCAGACTTTGTACTGATATTTTGCGCTAAGAAATGACACCATTATTCAATTTGGCACATTTAGGACCCTTATGAGCCACGCCCCTTTGGCCTAAACACTATTCAGAAATGTCCCAGAAGGTGTAATAAGTGTCTAAAGCATATGATGTGTTTTGTGCAATCTCTGCCAGAATATTGGTGCATTGTATTTAATGCATCCCACCCACCATTATGTCATTTCTAGGATGTTATCACCCCCGCTGATCATGACGTTCTGGCATATTGGTTGAGTGTTCCCCATTTAATCCACCAGTAGCAGATCGCAGGATTGCTTAAAGGGGTTGTCCCGCGGCAGCAAGTGGGTCTATACACTTCTGTATGGCCATATTAATGCACTTTGTAATGTACATTGTGCATTAATTATGAGCCATACAGACGTTATAAGAAGTTTTTCACTTACCTGTTCCGTTGCTGGCGTCCTCGTTTCCATGGAGCCGACTAATTTTCGGCGTCTAATGGCCAAATTAGCCATGCTTGCGCAGTCTGGGTCTTCTTCTTATCTCAATGGGGCTGCTCGTGCAGGATGCCGGCTCCGTGTAGCTCCGCCCCGTCACGTGCCGATTCCAGCCAATCAGGAAGCTGGAATCGGCAATGGACCGCACAGAAGCCCTGCGGTCCACCGAGGGAGAAGATCCTGGCGGCCATCTTCAACCGGTAAGTAAGAAGTCACCGGAGCGCGGGGATTCAGGTAAGCGCTGTGCGGTTTTTTTTTTTAAGTCCCTGCATCGGGGTTGTCTCGCGCCGAACGGGGGGGGGGGGGGGGGGGGTTGTAAAAAAAAAACCCGTTTCGGCGCGGGACAACCCCTTTAAACCAGGAGATGTTTTCCTTTCTTCACATAACAGTTACACAAACACACTTAATGGTTTCCAATCTCACAGTGCCGCCTTTCCGCAGTCCTCCATCAAAGTGCCGCCTTTCCGCAGTCCTCCGGCACAGTGCCACCTTCCCGCAGACCTCTGGCACAGTGCCACCTTCCCGCAGACCTCAGGCACAGTGCCACCCTCCCGCAGACCTCAGGCACAGTGCCGCCTTCCCGCAGACCTCTGGCACAGTGCCGCCTTCCTGCAGTCATTCAGCACAGTGCCGCCTTCCTTCAGTCCTCCAGCATAGTGCCGCCTTCCCACAGTCCTCCAGCACAGTGCCGCCTTCCCACAGTCCTCCAGCACAGTGCCGCCTTACCTCAGACCTCTGGCAGAGTGCCGCCTTCCTGCAGTCCTCCAGCACAGTGCCGCCTTCCCGCAGACCTCTGGCACAGTGCCGCCTTCCCGCAGTCCTCCAGCACAGTGCCGCCTTCCCGCATTCCTCCGGCACAGTGCCGCCTTCCTGCATTCCTCCGGCACAGTGCCGCCTTACCTCAGACCTCTGGCACATTGCCGCCTTACCACAGACCTCTGGCACAGTGCCGCCTTACCACAGACCTCTGGCACAGTGCCGCCTTACCTCAGACCTCTGGCACAGTGCCGCCTTACCTCAGACCTCTGGCACAGTGCTGCCTTCCCACAGACCTCTGGCACAGTGCTGCCTTCCCACAGTCCTCCGGCACATTGCCGCCTTCCCGCAGACCTCTGGCACAGTGCCGCCTTACCTCAGACCTCTGGCACAGTGCCGCCTTACCTCAGACCTCTGGCACAGTGCCGCCTTACCTCAGACCTCTGGCACAGTGCCGCCTTACCTCAGACCTCTGGCACAGTGCCGCCTTACCTCAGACCTCTGGCACAGTGCCGCCTTACCACAGACCTCTGGCACAGTGCCGCCTTACCACAGACCTCTGGCACAGTGCCGCCTTACCTCAGACCTCTGGCACAGTGCCGCCTTACCTCAGACCTCTGGCACAGTGCCGCCTTACCACAGACCTCTGGCACAGTGCCGCCTTACCTCAGACCTCTGGCACAGTGCCGCCTTACCTCAGACCTCTGGCACAGTGCTGCCTTCCCACAGACCTCTGGCACAGTGCTGCCTTCCCACAGTCCTCCGGCACATTGCCGCCTTCCCGCAGACCTCTGGCACAGTGCCACCTTACCTCAGACCTCTGGCACAGTGCCGCCTTACCTCAGACCTCTGGCACAGTGCCGCCTTACCTCAGACCTCTGGCACAGTGCCGCCTTACCTCAGACCTCTGGCACAGTGCCGCCTTACCTCAGACCTCTGGCACAGTGCTGCCTTCCCACAGTCCTCCGGCACAGTGCCGCCTTCCCACAGACCTCCGGCACAGTGCCGCCTTCCCGCAGTCCTCCGGCACAGTGCCGCCTTCCCGCAGTCCTCCAGCACAGTGCCGCCTTCCCGCAGTCCTCCAGCACAGTGCCGCCTTCCCGCAGACCTCTGGCACAGTACCGCCTTACCTCAGACCTCTGGCACAGTGCCACCTTCCCGCAGACCCCCAGCACAGTGCCGCCTTACCGCAGACCTCTGGCATTGTGATCAAATGATTGGGTGACATAATGCAGCTGAGTGGTCGGCGCTGTTGCCTTGCAGTTCTGGGGCTTAGGTTTAACCCCTTAGTGACGAAGCCTGTTTGCGCCTTAGTGACGGAGCCAAATTTTGGAAATCTGACATGCGTCATTCAACGTAGCCTAACTCCGTAAAGGCTTTACAAATCCAAGTGATTCTGACATTGTTTTTTCGCCACATGTTGTACTTCATTTAGGTTGTAAAAAGAGACCAATATAATTGATTAAAAGTACCAATATTGGAAAAATTTTGAAAAAATTGTCATTTTTTCACATTTTCAACTGTAATATCTCAAATATGTGCAAACATACTGTACAAACTTTTGCTAAGATATAGATTTCCATCTGTTTACTTTATTCTGGATGCACACTTGAAAAACTTATGTGTTTTTTTTAACCATTTAGAGGACGTACAAATTTTACATTAATTTTCAGCATTTTGAGGAACACTTTGTTTTCCTGCACCAAGCCAAGTTTGCAAAGGCTCATGAGTGTCCGAATGATAGATACCCCCCAAATGACCCTATTTTAAAAACTACACCCCTTAATGTATTCACTGAGGGGGGTCATGAGTATTTTGACCCCACAGTTTTTTTCAGGAATTAATTCAATTTAGAGGAGAAAAAATAAAATTTCATATTTTTTTGCAAATATGTCATTTTAAAGACATATTTTTTTTTCCTATAGTGCCCATAAAAATGAGGATTTACACCCCAAAATGGATCCCCCATGTTTCTCCCGTGTTCAGAGACATACCCATTGTGGCCCTAATCTCATGTCTGGATGCACAACGGGGCCCAAAACGAAAGGAGTAGTCGGTGGTTTTCAGAACATAAATTTTCCTTGAAGGCGTTTTAGGCCCCATAGCACTTTTGTAGAGCTCTTGAGCGGCCAAAGCCAAAGAGAACCCCCACAAGTGACCCCATTTTGAAAACTAGACCCCTTAACGAATTTATCTAGGGGTGTACTGCCCATTTTGACCCCACGGTTTTTGAATGAATTCAAGCAAAGCAAAAGGGAAAAAAATGTGATTTTCGTTTTTTGGCAATTCTGTCATTTTAAAAACAGTTTTTTTTGTACAGCACACACATGAATGAAGACTTGCACCCCAAAATGGATCCCCCTGTTTGTCCCGTGTTCAGAGACATACCCATTGTGGCCCTAATCTTATGTCTGGATGCACAACAGGGCCCAAAATGTAAGGAGTAGTCGGTGGTTTTCAGAACATAAATTTAGGATGAAGGTGATTTAGGCCCCATTGCCCACTTGTAGAGCCGTTGAGCAGACAAAACGACAGAGAACCCCAACAAATGACCCCATTTTGAAAACTAGACCCCCTAAAGAATTTATCTAGGGGTGTACTGCGCATTTTTACACTACAATTTTTGAATAAATCTAAGCAAAGCAGTAGGAAAAAAATTACAATATTCATTTTTTTGGCAGTTGTATCAATTTAAAAACAGTTTTTTTTTGTACAGCACACATAGGAATGAAGACGTTCATCCCAAAATGGATACCCCTGTCTGTCCCGTGTTCAGAACCATACCCCTACTGGCCCTAATCTACTTAAAGGAAACATGGCTAGGCCTATAATGGAGAGAACACCCGTTGGATTTCAGGGTACAACGGAATAAATTCCAGGCCCCATTGCCCACTTGTAGAGACATTGGGCGGCCAAAACGATAAAGAACCCCCACAAATGACCCTATTTTGAGAACTAGACCCCTTAAGGAATTCATCTAGGGGTGTACTGCGTATTTTGACCCCACAGTATTTGAATAAATCTAAGCAAAGCAGAAGGAAAAAATTACGATTTTCATTTTTTTGGCAATTTCGTCAATTTAAAAACTGTTTTTTTTGTACAGTGTACATAGGAATGAAGACTTTCACCCCAAAATGGATACCCCCGTTTGTCCCGTGTTCAGAAACATACCCATTGTGGCCCTAATCTACTTACTGGACCCATGGCAAGGCCTATAATGGAGGGAATGCCCGCTGGATTTCAGGGTACAACTGAATAAATTCCAGGCCCCATTGCCCACTTGTACGGAATAAAAATGGACTCCCTAAAAATATCCCCCCCCCCTCCGCGCCCTTTTCGGCGTTTCCCAAATCTTAGATAAAAGTAATAATGTGAACTGTGTAGTATTTCCAAAGACAGGGGTAATTACGGAGGCTGGTTGGGATGGGCCCATGGGGCAATAAAACCGTGTATCCCCCCTCCTCTCATGCTTTTTGGGGGGTATTTAGTAACCTCAGCGGCAGGTATGGGGTGTAAAAAGTGGCGCACTGTGAGGCTCCGTAGTCTCGCTGAGGTGCGACGGTCTCACAGAGAAGGCGCTCAACAAGCTGCTCCTGGAACTGCAGGAAGGCGAGCGTTCCCGGGGCTTCTTGTAAAATACGTATCACAGGTAGCGGTCTGAATAACGCCGGGGTCACACGGCCGTATGTGGAATATGCTTGCGAAGGCCTGCAGAGGATCCCATCTGTGAGCCCGGCTGTGACCCTGCGTATGGCCACGTAATGTACTGCGCATAACTGCCTACTCACATGGGCCGTCATGCGCTGTATATTTTTTTTTTTGTTTGTATTTCCCGCACCGTCGCTTAGCGATGACACGGGTACCCGCAACCCGTACACAACGTAGTTATATGGGCTGCGGGTATATCCAAGACCATGGAGCACAATGGGCTCTATGTTGCAGATATCCGCAGTAAAATAGAACCTGCTGCGTTCTCTTTTCTGCGAGTGGATTACGCAATTCCAACCCGCTAATGTGAGCGGAATTGTGTAATCCAATGCGATTGATCTGCGTATTACCGCATCGGTGAGGGGAGATGAAACTTCACCTTTTTTTACTTTTACGTGAACGCCATTATACATTGGATAATGGCGAACATGTGATCAGGAACCGCTCACCGGGGCCCCCCGTGAAATCTCCAGGCTCTCGGCTAAGTTTTGTAGCCAGGAGCAGGGAGATTTTAAATCACCACAGCTTTTGCGCATGCGCCTGCTACTTTGGCGAAATGCGCGTGCGCAAAAGCTGGGGTAAGGTCCGCGGATAAATCTGCGGGCCTTAGGTATGTCATTTCATCTTCCCTCACGGATGTGATCTGTGGGGGGAGATGAAACGCAAGTTTTTTTAACTTTTTTAAACTTTTTTTTTTACTTTACACTTTTTTTTACTTTACATGATCACTGCTATCCATTGGATGACAGTGATCATGTCCCCGGTATAATCTCTCTGCTCCTGGCTACACATGGCAGCCAGGAGCAGAGGGATTTTAAATTTCCGGGGCTCGAGCCCCTCTGTGCACGCGCCCAATGTCAGTCATCGGGCGCGCATGCGCAGAAGGGGACTCTGGTCCCGAAAGACCGGGACACCGCTGAGGACCGGGGGGTGAGTATTTTCACCTCCCCTCATGGATCCGATCCATGAGGGGAGGTGAAACTTTACTTTTTAAAAAACTTTTTAAACTTTTTCGCGATCGCCGCTATCCAATGGATAGCGGTGATCGCGGGCCCGGGGACCGCTCACAGCGGTCCCCGGTAACACCTCCTGGTTCCAGGCTACCTTCAAGAGCCGGGAGCCAGGAGATTTTGAATTTGCCGGGGGCTCTCAGGCTTCTGCGCATGCGCGTGATGTCACCGTCTGGCGTGCATGCGCAGAAGGCAGGTGGCGGGTCCGGGATCTACGGGGGACACTGCCGACAAGCCGGGTGAGTATTTTCAGCTGCCCTGATAGATCCGATCCATCAGGGCAGCTGAATATCTTACTTTTTACACAGTTTTGTTTACATTTTTGCGATCGGCGCTATCCATCGGATAGTGCAGATCGCAATGCCGGGGGGGGGGGGGGGGGACTGCCCGCAGCCTGGGATGACAGCTCCATGCTGTCGACTACCTGCGGGCACCGACAGCATGGAGTTGTCACGTCCTCAGGCAAGTGGGTATTAATCCAAAGAGGATGCATAAAACTACGTCCTCTAGGATTAAAGCCCACTTGCTGTGGACGTAGTTTCCCGATGGGGCCGTCGTTAGTGGGTTAAATCCCATCAAGGACAACATCTGCATGAACTTTGTAAACCTCCATCCAGATGTTGCCTTTGGAGAGATTGGAACCCACAACTCTAGTGCTAATAACGGAGCCACCGCACTCTGAAAGTAATGGGATGCATAGTTGCGAGTGGAGTTTGAAGTAAGTTGTTGCGCCGATACAAAGATATAGATATTAGCATTTGTATCCCTGCTAAAAATGTGATGTTTAGGTCGGAAGGCGTCTTGTGAAGCGATGCAAAGCCGCGAGTTTGTTTAGTGTCAGCCGCTGCGCCAGCAACCTTCCTGCAACTTGGGTGCCGAACCCGCAACCCCCTGCAGAGGGCCTCCAGCCCCCGAGCTTCTATGGCAGCCTGGGCCATACAGTGTGGCAGCAAAGGCCGGGATGCTAGCAGCCGGCTGAGATTACAGGCAGGACAAGGAAGGCGCGCGGCAGCAATGACAACGGCTTCAGATTGAAGTTTTGTGAGATTTAAGCACTACTTGACTTTGCAATTAAAAGGTAAGATAGCTGCAACGTGTGAGAACAGACAGCGATCCCTCCTTGGCTGCCGGTGAAAAGAAATCCCCGCAAAGCCAGAACATTCCTTGTAAAATACTAAATCTTGTTTCATGTTGCGCGCAGCCGAATCTGGCAGGATGAGGGGTTCTTGGGCTGTCGGGGGCCTTAAGGCATGGCACTCCTAGAAAGGACCACACAATCACTCCAAATATTGAGCCTCAATCCTCTGATGGAAGGCCATGTGTTTGGCAGCGGCAGCGCGTGATAACAGCTTGCTCTATAAAGGTGACACTTTTTCCTGAAAGCTTCAGAATTAGATGAAAATTTGGAGTCGGGCTGCATCAGATTCATGGAGCGAGTGCTGCGTGCTGGAAACGACCGCCGCTCGCAATCCCAGAATCCTGAATTAGAGATGGAGGAAAGAATGAGACGTCTGCTGCAGCGAGGGACACGAGTGAGATAAATAACAGTTTACGAACCGGAGGAGGCAAAAACATGGCTCCAGCGTCTGCAGAATCTACATACCAAATTGTGTCCCATCGGCACGTGGGGATTCATCAGAGGATTTGTGCCCGGTTACTGGTGGGTGCCCATCGTGGCACACACCATATATGCACCAAAATAGGCAGTTCTTATCTTTTCTTACCACTTTTGAAAAAATGGCAAGAAAAAAGGGTGGGGCTTAGTGGGAGGGGCATGACTACCCGCAGCCAATCAGGTTTATTACAATTTACACAAGCTCACACCTAGTGTAGATTTCATATTGTGCCGCACAGAGGGCTTGGGCCTTCTAATGAATTGTCACGCTTCACTCGACTACTGCTGTACCGCCCCAATGACCTTACTGTAGGGACAGCCGGAGGCCTAGACTTTGTCACGGTGACGCCATACTCTGGTTGGACACTCCGGATGATGATGGCGCAGAAATAATGGAGACGAGTCCAGTTAGTTTAGTAATCTGAGAGCCGTATTTTACAACAACGGGTTAAACTTTACAATTCTCTGAAAGCCTATTAGAGCAGGTATTGAGGAATGCAGTAATACAGAAGTGCGATGCAGGAATGGAGAACTGATGAGATCATAACTTTAACGCTCTCTTATTTTCCTGACAATTGGCTTATCAGACGATTTCCCCACTAGTGAATCCAGATGAAACGATTTAGTTAGATTTAACTGTAGACTTTGATGAAGCAGCGGGACCCGTGGCTGCAAGGCTAATCCTGGCTGTAACTTCCCCTGTAGCTATGACTCACTGTGAGATGAAGTTGGACCTCTGAAAGGATCTTCTGTGTTCTCGGCTGTAGATGCCAAGGGAGCGGGTTGGTCACCTCACTCTACCTTGGGAAACAATAACTGCTGGAATACTCCTCCTCACCCACTAAACTGCAACCTCTCCTCACTGACTCCTGGCTGAGTCTAACTGCTCTGCTTCACTTCCTTTTATAACCTCTCCGTCTCCCACACTCTTGCACAGGGACGTGCATCTCTGCTTCCCGCCCTTGGGCTCTGCACCAGTAAGATTAAACCTGACTGTCAGCCAATGAGAGACCAGCTGACATCAGGACTGAGCTCTATGCTTAGAGCAGAAGGGGGGACACAGGGTCTCTCCCACAGACGGCACCTTCTGGATCCAGGGACAGCATATAGACAGGTGAGACAGGACAAGTGTCCCGTGAGTGTTCTGTAGGACCCGCTGGGCCACTACACTGCCTTCACCTGGACAAGGCAGGTCTACGAAGATCCCCCCATAATAGAGACCCCTCGTCACTGTTAGATGACGCTTTCTGTCATCATTACTGCAATGATCTTGTATAGCGTAAGGGTTAAGTGAAAATTCTTTAATGGTCTACTACAGGCAAGAAGTAAACTCAAGTTGCCCCTGGGAGTCTTTTCCTTATTGGCGCCCCCTGGTGATTGCCTGATTAGCAGCCAGGAAGTCCCATATTAACAGCCTATCAGCAGCTGTTGTATGTAACTTCCTCTTCCTGTGTTGAATGCTTCACCGAGGATGTCAGGAAGGGTTTACCCAGGGTTGATCGGGTAGCAGTCACAGCTCACCTCCTCCTCACTGTCTGCTAGCAGTCGACCTCGTCAATTTGCAAAATGAGTCCAGTCACACAAGCTGGCGTACGTTCCTCAGCGATGCATCTCGCGGGCACCTAGGTTATGCTTTAGTACACTTGTTTTTACTTAGATTTAGCATTTTGCAGTAAAGGACATAAACATTAGGTAAGGTGCAGCATAAAGACTTTAGATATCAGTGATAAGTAGCGGAACAACCAACTGGCGGCCCAAAGGGCACGAGGATGAGGAGGAAGAGGCACTGCAGACGGCCACAGATGAAGCAGTGGCCTGGCAGGGAGGAACAAGTAAAGGAAGGGAAAAAAGCGGGGACCTTCTCTCTCGGAACTGAGAACCAGGACAAATGGTGCAAGCAGGCTCAGCATTAGTACTGCGGTGTGGGGTACCACACGTGGCATTACTACTACCTGGGGTACTATAGAAGAGGGATTGTGTAAAAGTGTAGATAACGGGAGGAGGGTGATGGAAAAGCAAGGAGCCAGAGATGTCTGTGTGTAAAATTCCACAGACACAAGTTGTGGCTGGGAGAAGTCATCATGGCAGTCTGGGTCGGATACTGAATGAAAGGGGAAACTGAACAACTGCAGTCGTAGAAGACGTCACTTGTTATCACTGGATATAACGATACTGCAATGACTTATTTGGTCTGCAGAGCGCCTGTATGGAGCCGGTATCCACCATTATATGGCCATGTATGCGCTGCTGGAAATTACTGACACTGCAGAGGGGGCCAAGAGCCCCCAAACCTGGAACCGGCCCTGGGTGCAAGGCTACAGAACCAAGGCCCAGGGCCTCCACTAAAGAAGCTAGAAGCCTGTTACTCTGGTGAAGGAGGGCATAGTCCACCGCGGGGTCCCGACTCTCAGAAATGTATCGTGTCGCTCGACTAGAATAGACGTTAGTCGTTAATCAAGTACCAGTTCGCTGCTCAGCTTCTTGGTGCCGCCCGTCTGCACCTCTGCGGAGGTTGTGCCAGGTCTCTAGGCCGCCCGGACGCGCCGCGGAATTCTTGGGCACGAAAAGCATATTTTGACAATATTGTCTACTATGGCAATGCACTGGTTAACTCTCCGTGGTCTTTGGCCCGCCTTGCCATAGTTGTTCCTAATTAACTCATTAACTACTTTATTTATGTTCTGGGACCCCAGTCAGGTCTTGCCTGAGTATCAGTGCAGCTCTGGTCTCTGGTCCTGTAAGCTGCTAAACCGAGTCACCCTCCGGTCCAAAGGCTTGTCTGACCCGTAACCTGCACAGCTCTGCTACACTGTCCAGCTGCCGGCCCAGCTCTGCTACTCAGCCTGTCACCTACCCAGCTCTGCTACGTCAGCCTGTCACCTACCCAGCTCTGCTATGTCAGCCTACCACCTACCCAGCTCTGCTACGTCAGCCTGTCACCTACCCAGCTCTGCTACGTCAGCCTACCACCTACCCAGCTCTGCTACGTCAGCCTGTCACCTACCCAGCTCTGCTACGTCAGCCTGTCACCTACCCAGCTCTGCTACGTCAGCCTGTCACCTACCCAGCTCTGCTATGTCAGCCTACCACCTACCCAGCTCTGCTACGTCAGCCTGTCACCTACCCAGCTCTGCTACGTCAGCCTACCACCTACCCAGCTCTGCTACGTCAGCCTGTCACCTACCCAGCTCTGCTACGTCAGCCTGTCACCTACCCAGCTCTGCTACGTCAGCCTGTCACCTACCCAGCTCTGCTACTCAGCCTGTCACCTACCCAGCTCTGCTATGTCAGCCTACCACCTACCCAGCTCTGCTACTCAGCCCTTCACCTACCCATCTCTGCTACATCAGCCTACCACCTACCCAGCTCTGCTACGTCAGCCTGTCACCTACCCAGCTCTGCTATGTCAGCCTGTCACCTACCCAGCTCTGTACGTCAGCCTGTCACCTACCCAGCTCTGCTACTCAGCCTGTCACCTACCCAGCTCTGCTATGTCAGCCTACCACCTACCCAGCTCTGCTACTCAGCCCTTCACTTACCCATCTCTGCTACATCAGCCTACCACCTACCCAGCTCTGCTACGTTAGCCTATCTTCATGCCATGTCTGACCGCCTGTTCTGCCTGCCGCACCATGATGGCCCATCTGATTGTGGTTCTACGTTTTGAGGAAGGTGTCGGTACAGAATACAGCAAATAAAGAATTAACTACGCAAAATTAGAAAATAAAGATATCTGCTTTCAGCTTCTAACAAACGGCGCCCCTCTAGTCGGTGGCGGGTATTGCAGCTCGGTCGGTCAAATACCAGACAGTAAATGAGGCTGAGTTGTAATATCAGACATAACCTTACAAGGAGCGGCGCTAATTAATGGGGTTATCCAGCTTACACTATGGAACTCCCCTCCTCAGAACAGACCGTCAGTAGTATATGGTGGCGGTCCACTGGACCCCCGGCGGTCAGCTGTTTGCAGCGCTGCGGCACTACTGGACGGAGCGGTTGTTTGCTGTAACCGCACAGCTCGGTCTGCACCGCCGCGGCCCTGCGGACAGATCAGCAATATTGTAGCATTGGACAACCTCTTAGTGAATGGGGCTAAGCTGCAATGCCGGAGATGGCCTACAGACAGGGGTGGCACTGTGTCTGGACCTTATGTTCCATCTGACTCGTCGGAGCCTTCTGCAGCCATTCTGCATGGATGGAAAGTTTTCTGGCCGCTGTCCTTTCCTCCTGTAATTAATCACCGAATGTTTCTTTTACAGGAAATAATAGACTCGCCGCTCTTGTGATCCACTAAGTGTTGGAATATCCCTTACAAGCGCTCCTCCTCCGCCGCCGACCGGGTTCACTTGGCTCACCGGCTAATTCGGCGCTCCTGGCACACAGGACCGTCAGGTTACGTCAGGTGATGATATCACTGGACCTGCGGCCCCGCGCCGGACCCCCGGGCCCCTACAGCCAACTCTCACATTCTTGGCACAAGACTTGGAAACAGCAAAAAATCCCCTGGTTCTCTTTCCTCTAATGGAAAGTCGTAGTTAACCTCTGCGGTCTGCAGCGACGGGCGGAATCTATCGAAGCATGGTCACCGCTGATGACCCCCATCACAGCACACAAGTACTAGGCTCCATTCATCTGCAGCAACCCGACGCAAACACAAGTGCCTCACAACACGAAGACCGCAATGTCTGACACAAGGAGTCTGTAATACACTTCATGCATGAATTCACAGGATCTCTGCTTGCAGACATTGAACGACACACACTCCATTATTTACTTCCAACGAGGTCTGCAAATTAGCTTTCCTTCCAGAAAGAAGGCAAACTCAATCTCCCTAATGCCACCTATAGGAAGGCAGCTGCCCAGTAAGCAACTGCTCTATAACAGGCCATGTGACATGACTAACGAGGTTAGTTTTTATTAACGACCTTTCCTTAGGATAATCAGCAGTTTGCAGAATCATTTGCAGCTCATAACATAAGTACAGCACCAGAACCAAGCTCAGAAAATAAGTACAGTACCTGAACCCACAATATTATTTATACAGCACCAGAAGCAAGTTCAGATTTTAAATACAGCACCATAACCAAGCTCAATAAATAGGTACCTGAACCAACATTATTATTTAAATACAGTACCAGAACCAAGATCATAATAAATACAGTACCAGAACCAATCTCAGTACATAAATACAGCACCAGAACCAAGCTCAGAAAATAAGTACAGTACCAGAACCAACATTACTATTTAAATACAGTACCAGAACCAATCCCAGTACATAAATACAGCACCAGAACCAAGCTCAGTACATTAGTACAGCACCAGAACCAAGCTCAGAAAATAAGTACAGTACCTGAACCCACAATGTTATTTAAATGCAGCACCATAACCAAGCTCAGTAAATAAGTACAATACCGGAACCAACATTATTATTTAAATACAGTACCAGAATGAAGCTCATAATAAATACAGTAACAGAACCAATCTCCGTACATAAATACAGTACCAGAACCAAGCTCAGAAAATAAGTACAGTACTGGAACCAACATTATTATTTAAATACAGTACCAGAATAAAGCTCATAATAAATACAGTAACAGAACCAATCTCAGTACATAAATACAGCACCAGAACCAAGCTCAGAAAATAAGTACAGTACCGGAACCAACAATATTATTTAAATATAGTACCAGAACCAAGCTGATAATAAATACAGTACCAAAACTAAGCTCAGCATAAATACAGCACCAGAATCAATATTAGTATTTAAATACAGCACCAGAGCTATGTTCAGATTTTAAATACAGCACCAGAACCAAGCTCAGTACATAAATACAGTACCATGACAAAGCTCAGTACATAACTACAGTACCAGATCAAGTTCAGAAATTAAATACAGCCCAAGAACCAAGCTCAGTGCATAAATACAGTACCAGGACCACGCTCAGTACATAAATACAGTACCAAAACCAAGTTCAGAATTTATATACAGCACCAGAATCAAGTTCAGGTTTTAAATACAACACTAGAAACAAGTTGAAAATTTAAATACAGCACCAGAACCAAATTCAGTATTTAAATACAGCATCAGAACCAAGTCCAGTACATAAATACAGTACCAGAACCAAGTTCAGTATTTGAATACAGTACCAGAAACAAATTCAGTATTTAAATACAGAACCAGAACCAAGTTAAGTACAAAAATACGGTACCAGAACCAAGTTCAAAAATTAACTACAGCACCAGAACCAAGTCCAGTACATAAATACAGTACCAGAACCAAGTTTAGAATTTAAATACAGCATCAAAACCAAGTCCAGAATTCAAATACAGCACCAGAAACAAATTCAGTATTTAAATACAGAACCAGAACCAAGCTTAGTACATACATACAGCACCAGAACAAAGATCATAACATAAATACAAAACTAGAACCAAGTTCAGTATTTAAATACAGCCACATTACCAATTTCAATACCTAAATTCAGCACCAGCACCAAGTTCAGAATTTAAATACAGCACAAGAACCAAGTTCAGAATTTAAATACAGCACCAGAACCAAATCCAGTACATAAATACAGTACTAGAACCAAGATCAGCATTTACATACAGCACCAGAACCAAGTTCACAATCTAAATACAGCACCAGAACCAAGTTCAGATTTTTCTTACAGCACCTGAACCAATTTAATTATTTAAATACAGCACCAGAACCAAGTTCAGAATCTAAATACAGCACTAGTGCTGTAAATAAATAAAGTCCCAGAACAAAGCTCATAATAAATACAGTACCAGAACCAAGCTCATAAATAAAGCACTGGACGAAGCTCACAACATAAATACAGGCCCAGAATCGATATCAGTATTTAAATACAGCACCACAACCAAGCTCAGTAAATAAATACAGTACAGGAACCAAGCTTAGTACATACATACAGCACCAGAACAAAGATCATAACATAAATACAGAACCAGAACCAAGTTCAGTATATAAATACAGCCGCATTACCAATTTCAATACCTAAATTCAGCACCAGTACCAAGCTCAGTAAATAAATACAACACCAGAAACAAGTTCATAACACAAAAAACAGTACCAGAACTATGGATGACACTATTACTATTACAGTCACTATGTGACTAGTGATGCCGTTATCGGGGTCAGTATACTACTGGGGCCACTAACGCGGTCACTATTACTACTGGGACCACTATGGGGGTCACTATTACTACTGGGACCACTATGGGGGTCACTATGACTACTGGGACCACTAACGCGGTCACTATTACTACTGGGACCACTATGGGGGTCACTATTACTACTGGGACCACTATGGGGGTAACTATTACTACTGGAAGTACTATGGGGGTCACTATTACTACTGGAAGTACTATGAGGGTCACTATTACTTCTGGGACCACTATGGGGGTAACTATTACTACTGGGACCACTATGGGGGTCACTATTACTACTGGGACCACTATGGGGGTCACTATTACTACTGGAAGTACTATGAGGGTCACTATTACTTCTGGGAAATCACAGAACAGTACAGCCAAATTTACCAAACAGTAAAGGACTTAGATGGGGAGGCTGGATATACTCACCTCCCACTGGAAGCAGAAATACTTAGATGGAGGAGCTTTAAACAAGTACATAGTGCTAATGAGCAACTCAAGGAAGGGGAGCGGCTGACAGCGCTACACAGATAGAAAATATATCCAAACATGGACGGCCCAATGCGTATCCAAAGCCTACAGAAAATGATGAAGCAGGCTGAGGAATGAGAGAGCAAACCACAGTGGCACTGACATCCCGGGCTCCCCAGCGCAAAAGGTCAGACCGCATGTCACAAAAGATATAGATAAAAAGAAGCATGCAATCAGCCAACGCACAAAGATGGAGGAGCGCTGCGAAAGTGCAAAATACTGACATAAAAGCCACTTACACATATCCCCAAATGGCAGGAGCGGGGACCTACTGGGACCACTATGGGGATTACTATTACTACTGGGGCCACTATAGGGATCACTAATATTACTGGGGCCACTATGGGGGGCACTATTACTAATGGGGCCACTATGGGGGTCACTATGGGGGTCACCATTACTACTGGGGCCACTATGGGGATTACTATTACTACTGGGGCCACTATGGGGTCAGCATTACTACTGAGGCCACTATGGGGGTCATTATTACTACTGGGACCACTAACACAGACACAATTACTACTGAGGCCATTAATTGGGTCAGTATTACAAATGGAACCACTATAAGGTCACTATTACTACTGGGACCATAAATTGGGTCACTATTACTACTGGGACCATAAATTGGGTCACTATTACTACTGGGGCAATTAATTGGGTCAGTATTACTACTGAGGCCACTATGGGGGTCACTATTACTACTGGGACCACTAACACAGACACTATTACTACTGAGGCCATTAATTGGGTCAGTATTACAAATGAAACCACTATAAGGTCACTATTACTACTGGGACCATAAATTGGGTCACTATTACTACTGGGGCAATTAATTGGGTCACTATTGCTACTGGGACCATAAATTGGGTCACTATTACTACTGGGGCAATTAATTGGGTCCCTATTACTACTGAGGCCATTAACGTGGTCAGTATTATGAATGAGACGGCTATAAGGTCACTATTACTACTGAGGCCACTGTGGGGATCAGTATAACTACTGGGGCCACTATTACTACTTGGACCAATATGGGGGTCACTATTACTACTGAGGCCACTTTGGGAGTCACTATGACTACTGGGACCACTAACACAGTCACTATTACTACTGAAGCCATTAATTGGGTCCCTATTACTACTGAGGCCATTAACGTGGTCAGTATTACGAATGAGACCGCTATAAGGTCACTATTACTACTGAGGCCACTGTGGGGATCAGTATAACTACTGGGGCCACTATTACTACTTGGACCAATATGGGGGTCACTATTACTACTGAGGCCACTATGGGGGTCACTATGACTACTGGAAACACTATGGGGGACACTATTACTACTGGGGCCATTAACGGGGTCAGTATTACGAATGGAGCC
The DNA here is from genome assembly GCF_035609145.1 of Eleutherodactylus coqui. NCBI lineage: Eukaryota > Metazoa > Chordata > Amphibia > Anura > Eleutherodactylidae > Eleutherodactylus > Eleutherodactylus coqui. The sequence continues at coordinate 2,303,011 of NC_089839.1, forward strand.
ATTAATTAGGTCACTATTACTATTGGCTTACTATTAAGGGCCACTAAGCAGGACTCTTATTACTGGAGGCTCTATTAGGGCTCCCACACACTTGCATTTTTTAATGCTACGTTAACGCTGTTTTTTTTAACCTCTTAGTGACCAAGACTGTTTGCGCCTTAATGACCAGGCCAAATTTTGTAAATCTGACATGCGTCGTTCAACGTATCATAACTCCGTAAAGGTTCTGCAGATCCCAGTGATTCTGACATTGTTTTTTCGCCACATGTTGTAAAAATCGTAATTTTTTTTCACATTTCCAACTATAATATCTCAAATATGTGTAAACATAACATAGAAATTTTGGATAACATATATATTTCCATCTGTTTACTTTATTCTGGAAGCACATTGGAAAAACTTTCTTTTTTTTTAAGCATTTAAGAGACGAAGAAATGTAACATTAATTATTAACATTTTGGAGGAACACTTCGTTTTCCTGCACCGAGACAAGATTGCAAAGGCTCACAGGGGTCAGCATGACCCCACAAGTGACCCCATTTTAAAAACTAGACCCCTTAACGCATTTATCTAGGGGTGTGCTGAGTATTTTGACCCCACCATTTTTGAATTAATCGAAGCAAAGCAGAAGGAAAAAAATTACGATTTTTGTTTTTTTGGCAAACGTGCCATTTTAAAAATAGGTTTTTTTGTACAGCGTACATAGGAATTAAGACTCCCCCCCCCCAAAATGGATACACCCCTTTGTCCCGTGTTCAGAAATATACCCTTTGTAGCCCTAATCTTCTGTCTGGATGCACAAAGGGGCCCAAACTGAACGTCACATCAAACTTTAACTGTCTTTTAACTTTTACGTGATCGCCATTATCCATTGGATAACAGTGATCATGTGACCAAGGAACACTCACTGCGGTCCCCAGTACCATCTCCAAACTCTCATCTACCTTCATTAGCCAGGAGCAAGGAGATTTAAAATTTCCTCCTGCCCTCCCCAGCTTCTGCGCTCACGTCTGCCATTTCGGCGACGGGCGCATGCGCCAAAACTGGGGAAAGGTCCGGGAATAAGGATCCCTTGAGGGGACATCGCCGGTGGCCTTATTTAAGTAATTTCACCTCCCCTCATTGATTGGATCCGTGACGGGAGGTAAAAATTTTGCTTTTTTTACTTTTACGTGATCGTTGTTATCCATTGGTTGACGGCGATCACGTGACTGGAAACTGCGTACTGTGGCACCCCATGAAATCTCCAGGCTCAGGTGCAGGGAGATTTTAAATTTCCCCACCAACCTGCGGCTTTTGCGCCTGCGTCCGCCATTTTGGCAATGGATGAGTGCGCAGAAGCCGGGGTAAGGTCTGTGGATAAATCCGGAGGCCTTAGGTACCTAATTTCATCTCCCCTCACAGATATGATCCATGAGGGGAGATGAAACAAACTTTTTTTTTTACACTTTTTAAAGCTTTTATATGATGGCTTTATCCATTAGAGCTCCCGGTGACAGCCCCCTGCTCTCTGCTACTCATACTGGCCGGGAGCAGGGAGTTTTTACACTTCCTAGGCCTCCCAGCGCTCTGCGCATGCGTGTGACGTAATGAGCAAACGCCAGCGACAGGTCCGTGGGGAGCAAAGTAGACGCCGGGTATCGTGGAGGACGGGTGGGGAGGGGGGGAGTATTCTCAGCACCCCTTACGGATCCGATCTGTAAGGGGAGCTGAAAATTTAACTTTTTTAAACTTCTCATAGTCTTTAACGTATGGTGGATACCGGCGATCACGTGACCGGGGTTGGGGTCTCGAAGCCCGGGATGACAGCTCCATGCTGTCGGCTACCTCCGGTCCTGAACCTGCAGGGCTGTCGTTCCCAGGGGAGGCATGTTTTTACGTCCTCTGGTCACTAAGGGGTTAAGGCAGCTGTCAATGCGACTTTCTAATGTTAAAAACGCATCATACGAAAATTGCACCAACTTGTGATGCGTTTTTAACATTGGAAAGTCCCACTGACAGTTAACGGCGTTAACGCAGCATTAAAAACCCGCCAGTGATCCGGGAGCCGCTGACTCTGTTCTAATAGGTTGGTCTCTTGTGTATTGTCTGTACAGTAAGTGTTTCTGGGGGGCGTATCACGCTGCGGCTCCGGTAGCAGTAAGGTTCGGGGCCCCGGCGGCCGCGACTCTTTCCCCCCGTAGGCGTTGTGATGGTCGTGGAGCCCGAGTCTACGGAGGGGTGGAGGACGGTGTAGATGGTCCCCCTCATCATGTGATGTTACCGCCGGCGTCTCGCTCGCACGCAGAAGATGTTTGGGAGATCCTGTCTGTTACAAATGGGAGAATGAAACTTGTGCGAACGCCATTATTATTACCCGTAATTTATCTGTCTTAGAAGTCACCTAGAGAGAGACAAGTCGCCGCCGCCGCCGCCGCCGCTCGCACTTTTTTTCATCCAGTTTGACAGACAAGACGGATTCCTCATTATTATGGAAAGTATAGGGTTCGCAGTAATTGCTATTTAAATATGAATGGGAGCAAAATTGGGCGCAGCCCGCCGCGGCCTCCTCCTTTGTCAACGCAGAACTTTCTTCCGAATTTCCGTGTTAATTATTGCTTATTTTTTTTCAAGCGGCTTAATTGGCAATAAACATCTCAACTTTCTCCACTCGTTAAAATGCCGTCTGCAATGTTTGATGGGAGTTTAAAGACTCGGAATTAGCTTTTCTTCTGTATGTCTAACCTGTAACGATGGCGAACACCCCCCGTATCCCCAACCATTAGGCTGCGCCAAAGCTTCACTGCAGCATCCTGCATCTGCCCGCGGCTGTCTGTCGTACGGCAGCTCAACGGCGTCCGCTGGAAATACTGCTCAACGGCGTAACCCGTGGCCGGGCGGGGGGCCGCCGAGGGAAGGAAGTGCTACATCACAGACGTGGAGGCGGAGTTGTTTTTTTTTTTTTAGAAAAGTACTTAAAAAAATGCACCGCAATGAAGCAAAGCGGTCTGCGGAGGTTACAAGTCCGCCCCAAATCCAGGGGGTTAACAAGTTCTTACTCCGCATGTGGAGATAAAGAAACATTAACATCCACTGACGACCCCTTTATTACCTCCATCTAGTAGTGTTGGACTTCTTTAGCCTTCAGATCTCCTCAGCAGTTTGTCGTGGTGTAGATCTCACTCGGTGATGAGATCCTCCTGCAGGAATATCGGCCCCTGCGGACAGGAAGCTTCTTGTAGTCGCTGCAGATTAGATGGCGGTGCTGACATGTTCTGATCAGCAGACAGGAAGGGGTCAGCGATTCATGCTGCTTGTGCCAAATTCTGACCTCCCATCAGCAACAGAGATCCGCATCCATCTGACCAGGAGATGTTTCCCCTCTGCTCAGTGATACAAGTTTTGCGCTCTTTTGCCCGCTGGAGTCTTTCTGTTAGACACAATGGTGCTGGAACTGGTCGCCCGCTGTTATACCATCCGTGCGGAGGAACGGCGAGTTGTGCGTTCGGACACATTAGTTGGAGCTCCAGCGTTGTATTCAGCTGACTGTGCAGCCTGTTGGTCAGAACGATTCCTGACATCCTCCTCCGACCCCTTTCAGTGATGAGTTGTTTCCGTCCGCAGGATCCCGTCTCGCTGAATGTTTCTCTAATAAAGGGGTCATTCAGGTGATGCTGTTTATTTGCGCAGTGATATTTGGTGTATCTACTAAACAACCCATATACTATCATAGCCCAAATATGGGGCGGATTGGGCATCTAAAGTGGCCCTAGAAAAATATTACAAAGTTGCCCCATGTTGCAGCCTGGCCCAAACCAACAGCAAGGAGGGTGAACACAACTTTGGCGATATCAGCAATCTGCCCGCTGCAGCCATGTTGGCTGTAGGAGGGGCTAAGCCTACGCGGCGTGCTGAGCCCGCTGCAGCCATGTTCTGTGGTCACATTAAGGCGCCGCCTATTTCGAACCCGTTAAACCTCTGTGACATAAATAAAGATCATAGACGGGCTTTGTGCTGACTGGCAGCCGGGCCCTCGCTGTACGGGGCCCTCACACGGGCGATGCGAGAGCGAGTGAAGACGCAGAATTATGGCCCCAGTGATTGTCAATGGTTTCATCCCGATTTGCGATGTTTTCATTCATGCGATGTGGAGTCAATAACCCGCAGCGTGCCGTGTCTGTCTGCGTTCTACTTTTTTTAAGCCCCCATGTTTCCCTACGGAGCTTCCGTTTTATTGCATCACAACGCACAAACTGGCGGTTTTTGTGTGATGCGCTTTTAACATTAAAAACATTTATTGTCTATCGTGAGAAAAAAATCGCAGGCGGCCGCCATGTTTAACAAGAAGAAGCATGGCTGACGCCCAGACATCTCATGGGCATAACGGCGATCGCCAGGGTGAAGGAGCGCTAATGGCCAGGATCAGAGAAAGCTCCAATCCTGTCATTTAACTCCTGAGGTGCCATGTTCAATAGTCAATACATCTAGGAAAGGGGGGTCAAACTCATTTTCACCGAGGGCCACATCAGCCTTATGGCTGCCTTCACAGGGCCAATTCTAATTGTAAGATAGTATAGTAAAAGTGAACCCCATAGTGGCCCGATTGGTAATAAGGTCCCTCATAGTGGCCAGTGGCACACACCATTCTGCACATACAGACGCACACATTCTAAACATATACGCACACTATTAGACATATATACGCACAGACGCACACCATTCTGCACATACACACGCACAGACGCACACCATTCTGCACATACACACGCACAGACGCACACATTCTAAACATGTACGCACACTATTAGGGCGCCCACCCACTGGCGTTTTTTTTCACTGCGAAATTCGCAGGGTTTTTTTTTCTGCAGGGGGTCTATGGGACTTGTAATGTAAAAATCGCAATCGCGCAAAATCGCGATTTACCGCGATATCGCGATTTTGCGCGATCGCGATTTTAGCTTTGCATGTCCCATAGCCCAAAGACCCCTGCAGAAAAAAAAACCGCTGCGAATTTCGCAGTAAAAAAACGCTAGTGGGTGGGCGCCCTTAGACATATATACGTACAGACACACACATATATACACAAGGACACTTCTGCATTCTGATACACATATTTATACTTACCTGCATCCTACTGGCAGGTATACTGGCTGCTCTCAGTCCTTGGGCCGGTGAGAGGTCAGCGCTGACTGGCTCCCACCCTGCAGCTGCTCCTCCTTAGCGTCGCTCTCCTCTCTGCAGTCTTCCTCCCTCCTCCGCGGCCGTTGTCAGTCTGCTATCGGCACTCCTCTATTACTGTCTGCATTAGACAGAACAAGCCGAGAGAAGATCGCCTACTGACAGCAGCACGGAGGGTGAGGGTACTTAGTGCACAGCCGGCGGGCCACAGAAAATGAGGCGGCGGGCCTTGTGTTTGACACCTGTGTTCTAGGAGGTTAGGAAGAGGGAGGGTCTTTCTCTGTCCGCAGCGGCCCCTGTGGGATGGAGTCATGCCGCTGCAGTATATCTATTGATGGGGTCTTCACCGTCGCGTGGCTTGTGGACCGCCAGCCAATAATTGTTTGCATTATAAAGGATAGAGCTATTGCACTGTGACGCCCCGGCGGGACTAAAGAGCGGAAGGAATATTAGCAGAGTTTAGTAAAAAGGTACAGGGCTAAAAAAACATTTTAGCTTTAATTTGTAAAAGTGAAAAACACGTAAATAATCGATATGACTGCAGCGGTCAGAACCCGTATAACCCCCCCTGTCAGTGTACAGAACCAGTAATAACAGTGTGTAAGGGCCAAATAATACCGCCACACCGTGATCACACAATACAGCGATGGAATAAGACCGCCACACTGTTACCGAATAACGACCATTACAAAGAATAACACTATATGAGGACCAAATTATAAACTGTAAGCTTAACCGGAGCAACCAGTGCCAGGCAGCTGCTGCCAAGGCAAATAGAAATATGGGGGATTCTATACCCAAGACTGTAACAAGGGGGCGCTCTAATAACTATGTATAATATATCAGGGGTCAGTACAGAGATCTCTCCCATCATCTATTATACCCAGGACTGTAACAAGGAAGCGCTCTAATAACTATGTATAGATATATCAGGGGTCAGTACAGAGATCTCTCCCATCATCTATTATACCCAGGACTGTAACAAGGAAGCGCTCTAATAACTATGTATAATATATCAGGGGTCAGTACAGAGATCTCTCCCATCATCTATTATACCCAGGACTGTAACAAGGAAGCGCTCTAATAACTATGTGTAGATATATCAGGGGTCAGTACAGAGATCTCTCCCATCATCTATTATACCCAGGACTGTAACAAGGGGGCGCTCTAATAACTATGTATAATATATCAGGGGTCAGTACAGAGATCTCTCTATCATCTACTATACCCAGGACTGTAACAAGGGGGCGCCCTAATAACTATGTATAATATATCAGGGGTTAGTACAGAGATCTCTCCCATCATCTATTCTACCCAGGACTGTAACAAGGGGGCGCTCTAATAACTATGTATAATATATCAGGGGTCAGTACAGAGATCTCTCCCATCATCTATTATACCCAGGACTGTAACCAGGGGGCGCTCTAATAACTATGTATAGATATATCAGGGGTCAGTACAGAGATCTCTGCCATCATCTATTATACCCAGGACTGTAACAAGGGGGCTGGAGTAGGTTGGGAGTAGGTTGAGCCTTGCAGTCTGAGCAGAGCTGAGCTACTGAGCAGACGTGTCTGGAGCCCTTTCCCTCTCCCTGGAGAGGTGAGGGGGCTTCCATGAGTGTGCAATCTAGCACATCCTCCACCGTTCCCCGGGTGAGACCAGCGGGGAATGACGGTGTGTTACTGGTCTCAGGAGGAGAGCGACTAAGAAGATCCCAGAGGCTGATGCAGCAAGACTCCATGGAGAGTGCAGGCCAACCTGGAAAGAAAGGTGAGTCTTCCCAAGGACAGGATGGTGGCGATTCCCTTATCCAGTACAAGGGGTGGGGTGGGCGCCGTCCCGGGGAGACCACCAACAAGTATAGTACCAGAATTCATCTATGTACTAATGAATTTGAGGCATGCGGTCAGAAGCTTAAAAAGCTGCAGATGGAGCTGAAATCTTTGAAGGCTCGGGCAGAGACTGCTACAAGGAGAAAGGACCGTGTTACAATATCAGAAGAGATGGGGAAGGTGAGAGAGGCCATTAAGCTTCATTCCACAAGAAAAGAGCATATTTTACAGAATGCTGGTGGATTTAAAGAAAGACTGAGCAACCAAGAGAGATTGGACAGTATGAGGAACCTCTCTGGGAAGGAGTTAGCAGTGACCTCGGTGTCTAACAGTGAGGAGGATGAGGCTGGTATAATGGCGTCTCCAGGTGTGATGTCCTGCAGGGCGTCTCCAGATCTATCACCTATGGAGATTTCCCAGCCCATCCCCCCATGGCAGCCCAGCCCAAGGCTGAGTGCTTCTTACTGCTCAGATGAGGAGGAAAGGGAGGGAGAAGGTGGTTATTTAATGGCAGAAATTAAAAGAATGGAATCCCCTACTAATATGTCCAATCTTTCTTTTGGGGACGACCTACCTGAGGAGGGCAAAGAAAGATCAGGAAAAGGCAAGCAGAAGAAGAACAAGAAGAAGAAGCAATTACAGGTCGTATGCACCCGTTTTGTACCATTTCCTAGGCCCTCTGGTCAAACAGACTCGGCATCTGTGGTGGTCCCGGGAATGGATCAGAGGGAGAGAATCTTTCCCAGCGGCACCCAGGGGGAGGATGGGAATGACCCCCCTGCTCAGCCGACCCCGGTACCAGTAATGGTGTTGGATGCTGAGCAGGGAGGGAAAGGTATGGCATCCGTTTTTAGTCAGGCACCTGCGGTGGGTGTTGAGACTCCCATGGACTGCACGCTCGCGGGTGGCGTGCCGTCTTCCGAGATAGACCCCTGGAGCACGCAGGCATCCGGGGAGGGGGTGCAGGCTATCACCTTGTCAGAGGTGAATCCTGATGCCCGGAGCAGGCAGACATCAGCGGCGGTGTCAGAGTCTGGGCGCGGGATCACAGCTGCTCTGGCAGCACGGGGCACCAGGGCATCGGCGGCGGTGCCGGCATCTAGGAAGGGGGCGGAGCCTAGTGACGTTATAGTGGCAAAATCGGTGACATCAGGTCATGGAGGTCAAATAGCAGTTGGAGTGAAGAAGTCTTCTCCTGTTTCAGGGGTACCAGTGTCAACAGGGATGCAGGTGGTGGGACGTGAAAGTGTGAAGGAGGTCCAGGGGAAGGGGCTACATAAGGGTGGGTGTAGCATATCTACTGTGGTTGCAGAGGAGGAGGGTGGTAGTAGGAATGCTGGTAGGAGCACTGAGGATGGTAGTGGATCCAGAGTCACAGGAGGGGAGGAGAGGATGTCTGGGATGGTAGTGGCAGATGCAGTGGGAAGGGAAACCGTGAGTGATGTAAAGAGTGTGAGTGATATAAAGAGTGTTTCTTCTGAATTAAGAAAGTCAGGAGGGTGTCCGGCTGTGCAGACTAGCCCGGCCACTATAAGGGTGACTGCGGGGTCCATGCAGGGTGTAGTTGGTCCTAGATTGTGAGGAGAGGCTCAAAACCTGGTCACCTCCTCTGCCGACGTACAACAGCCGGAGTCTAGGGATGGGAGGGCGGTTTGTCCAGAAAGGGATGCTGTGGGGATGATTGCCCACTCATCTGGTGCTATGGTTAGTGGTGCTGCATCTTCAGATGGTTTTGGTGGAGATGCTGCATTATCTACAGATAATAGGACTGGTGCCCAGGAACAGGCCAGGGCTGATGTTGCCATAGTGGGGAGTGCGGTGGGGGCTGTGTCTGACCCATCTCCCCTCCCGGTGGTGCCTGGCCCCAAAAGTTATGCTGGAGCAGTTACCGGGGGGGGGGGGGGGGGGGGGGGCAGAGAGGCCTTTTTCCCGTGGGGCTGGACAGGGAAATTTACAGCGGCGTCTCTTGGAGGCCCTGAGGCAGGGAGAAAAGACGGCCAATATAGAGGGTGAGCAGGTTAACCTCGAGTTCTGGATCCAGCGGCATGGACTTGGGGCCTTCCGAGAGAATAGAGGGAATTGGTTGCTCCCAACAAGCGGGCCATCGGGGGCCAGAAGGAATGTAGTCCATCTTCGGCATATAGGTAGCAGAGATACATGCCCAAAACGGGGGAAGGTGGTTGAGCTCCTGCTGAATATGGGCTTCAGGGCATATGACATCTTTGCCCTGATCCATCCTTTTGGCACCTCGGAGTTTGATATCAGCTTTGTTCGGTCAGAAGGTCTTGAACTTTTCTGGTCGAATTATGAGCTGGTTCAGACTAGGCCCGACTGGCGGGATTTCGAGGTGATTCCCGTTTCCCGCCAGGACACGGTGAAGTCAGTGACCGTTTTAACCCGTAATGAGTCACTGCCGTTCATTGACATCATGACCTGGATATCTCATTACGAGGAGGTGCAGGGAAACCCCACAAAGAACCGTGACGAGTACGGCATCTGGTCTGGAGCCTGGACTTTCCTGGTGAAATTGAGGCGGTCCGGAAACTCTGTTACCCACATTCCCTCCTCTGCTTTCTTGGGAAGAGATAGGATCCTGGCCTTTTACCAGGGGCAGCCGAAGGTCTGTCACAAGTGCAGTGACCCCACACATTTCAGTGCGGCATGTACCAAAGTGATGTGTACATTGTGTGGGGGAGAGGGTCACCATGCCGCCTCGTGTACAGACATTCGCTGCAACCTGTGTGGTGTCCTAGGACACCCCTTCAGTCGCTGTCCTCAGCGTGCCCGTGCTGATGTTGCTCCTGATCCGACTGGGGTACTCCGGGCAGCGGGGCCTCAGCTGGAGAGGGGGAGGGCGGAAGTAGGGGGTCTGGAGGTCCGGTGATGGAAAAAGGTGGAATAGTGAGTAAGACTAGACAGCAGATGTCCCGAAAGGAGGCAGGGGAAGGGGGGGAATCCAGTAGGATGACCCTGGTCCCTGTTTCCCAAGGGCCAGTGACCACCTCTGAGGACATAAGGGGCAGCGATTTGGAGGAAGAGGTCAGGAGACTGGCGAGAGAGGAGGACGAAAGGTCCAGTTCCCTATCAAGTTCCCATCCAGAAGACAGTTTGGATGAGGAGAATAGGGAATGGCAAAAGGAAAAACGTAAGAAGGGTAAACAGAATAAAAAGAAGGGGGAAAAGAAATCTTCTCCCCCTCCAGGTCAGATGCTAAAGGAGGGCCAAACCGGCTCCCCTCTGGTCATCTTAACAAACCGCTTTCAGACTCTGGAAGGAGGCGACCCTGAATCCTCCTCATTAGAGGAGGAGGAGGGGGAGCCAAGGAATAGAGTAGTGCCGGTGGGGGACGTCGCTCCCCTCCCCCCTGGGGGGCCACAAGTTCCTCCGTGGGGTTAGGGGAGACTCAGTGCCACGGGACAAAGGTGAGGGCTCCTCTCCGAATCTGGAGGGGGGTTCACAAAAAGAAATAAACAATCATGTAAAATATAAATATTGTAGAAATGGATATGTCGGAGTGTTTAAAAAGGGGTGGTAGGGATTCTGGTGGGGAATCGGGTAATGTAAAGAAGAGAGCTGTCCAACTCGATCACCCTTGATGGCGGCACTCACCCCGTTGACGTTGGCGACCATTAATGTCGCTAGCATTAAGTCTGATATGGCTCGCTTTATGGCCTTTGATTTTTTCAGCCGGAATGAAGCTGATATTTTGTTTTTGCAAGAGACCAGGCTAACAGACCTGGCCAGTATCCATAAAGCAAAGAGGGAGTGGACTCATGGGCCCTCCTATTGGTCTCTTGCGGCCGAACCATATAGTGGGTGCCGGTTCTTTTTAAAACCGCAGCGGTTGAATGCAGACGGGTAATCGAGGTGGAAATGGGGAGGTGCTTGGTCTTGGACGTCCTTATGAGAGGTCAAGAGCTTCGGCTCATAAATATTTATGGTCCTCAGAGCAAGAACGAGAGGAAGGACCTCTTCATAAGGATCAAGCCCTTTCTTTTTACGAGTCGACTGGTGATCTTTGGCGGAGACTTCAATAATGTCTCGAGGCTCTGTGATAGGGGAGGTGCCAGAGACAGGTTGGCTTACGACAGCGTCGCTTTGAATAATATAGTGAGTGAGGCTCGCCTGGTGGATGTCCACATTCGGCACACCACAGGCGAGACGGGGTTCACTTTTTATCGAGGTAGTTGTAGATCTAGAATAGATAGGTTTTATTTAAAGGAGGAGGCTGTCTCCTCACCAATTCTGGTGGTGGAGGTGGAATTCTCCGATCACTGTTTAATTATGTTTTCTCTGAATGTTTCAGAAACCCCTCGGATGGGAAGAGGTTTATGGAAGTTAAATTTGGCACTCCTGGAGGAGGAGGAAATAAGACAGTCCTCTGAGGATTTTCTGCAGAGCCAGCTTCCACTGATGGGCCTTTGTAACAGTAAGTCAGAGTGGTGGGAGATCTTCAAGAAACGGGTTGCAAAATATTTCCGTGAGCTCTCAAACCTCAGAAGTTTGACCCAGTACAGTTTATATCAAGCTTTGAGGAGGAAACTCGAGCAAATTGTCTCGACTGGGGGCAGCCGTGAGGAGGCCTCCAGGGTGAAAGCCTTGCTGAAGGGATGTCAGTATGATAGGCACACATCTTTAGTTTTTGAGAGGGATTTCGGGAAATTCCGCTCGCCCGACCTCTACAGAAACTGTAAGTTGTCAGTGAATAGTACAGTTGGTAGCGGGTCTGGTTGATAGTACAGGATCTCTGAAAAGGTCCAGTTCAGGGATCCTGGAGGTCGTCAGATCTTTCTACTCACACCTTTTGGCAAGGAAGGATCTAGATCGAGTCAAGATGTCGGCTTTCCTGGCTGATACCATCCCTGAGCAGGGGGTGGCGTCGTCGCTTGACGTTTTGATGGAACCGATCAGGGAAGAGGAAGTGAGACTGGCCTTTGATGGGCTTGCGCTCAAGAAAACGCCAGGTCCGGATGGCTTAATATCCGAGTTTTATAAGACCTTTAAGGAGCTGTTGGCTCCCCTGTTGACCGAGATATTTAATGAATGTCTATCCTCGGGCATTCTGCCAGAGTCAATGAGGAGGTCGGCCCTGATCATTTTGTCAAAGGGTAAAGATCCATCCCGGATTGAGAATTGGCATCCAATAGCACTTCTCAATACGAACCGGAAGGTTCTTGCAAAGATCATTTTTAACAGGCTGGTGCATTTTGCACCCAAACTACTTTCGGGGGACCAGCACTGCTCTGTTCCTGGCCGAAGTACTTTCAGTGCTGTACTGGGTGTCCGGGAGGCTGTGGAACAGGGTAGGGCCGGTAATTGGAAAGGGTTCTTGCTGTCCTTGGATTAGGCCAAGGCCTTTGATAGGGTTGACCATGAGTACCTCTGGTCAGTCCTTCTGAGATACGGTTTACCAATAGGGTTTATTGATTGGCTTAAAGTTTTGTATGCAGGGGCTGAGAGTTTCCCGCTGGTGAATGGTTGGGTCGGGCGCCCCTTTGGGGGTGGGGTCCGGTGTCCGCCAGGGTTGTCCTTTGAGCCCATTGCTATATGTGTTCGTAATTGACCCCTTTTTAAGGCGGTTGAGTGGCGGACCATTGGCGGGGGTTGGGATGGGCCTGGAGGGGCCCGAGTCTGCACTTAGGGCAGTGGCCTACGCTGACGATGTCACTGTCTTTGTCTCGTCCAAGGAGGAGGCTGGATGGGTGATGTCGGAGGTGGTTAGGTATTCGGAGGCTTCCGGATCCCGAGTCAATTGGGACAAGTGTGAAAGTCTCTGGCTGGGGGGAGGAGATCCTGATTTCAGTCTCCCGGACACTCTCCCGGAGCCTCAAGAATTTGCAAAAGTTTTAGGCATCCAATTTGGCCAGGATGATTACCCAGGGAGAAATTGGGACGGTAAACTGAAAGATGCCAGTCAGAAGGTTGACCAGTGGAAGGGATGGTCTTTGTCCCTGAGAGAAAGGGTTAGCCTTATCAAGACTTTCCTGCTCCCGTTGTTAATCTATTTGGGCAGTGTATGTATCTTGCCGGAGCCTCTCTGGACACGGGTCTATAGTCTGTTCTTCCAGCTGTGGTGGGGGATCCGACTAAACCTAGTAAAGCGGGAGGTCACATACCGCACAAGGAGACTAGGGGGGTTGTGTATGGTCAACCCCGTGGTATTCCTAGTGAATACCTTTCTTAAAACCAATATAGCAAACTTCTGGAATACAGGAAGGGCTCCTTTGTGGGTAGTCTCCTCTAAGGCATGGTTTAGGCCTTTCTTCCAGGAATGGGAGACAGGAGGGTGTGTGAAAGATTTTTGTTCAACCCATGGACATCTCCCGGCTTACGTTGCACCGATTCTGAAGATTATCCGTCGCTGGGGCTTGGGAGCTGAGATTAGGACTCTGTCAAGGAGGTTCCTTGACAATAGGGTTCTGGTCACCCGCTTCCAAAATCCACTGGCCCTCAGGGACTGCCCAGGTCAGGACCTAGAGGTAGGGTTAGTTTTGTTAAATTCAGTAAGGGTCCCATTGAAGTTTTGGGATTTGGCCTGGCGCTCCTTCCATGGTAAGTTGTATGTGAGGGATAACTTGAAGTACAGAAAGGTGGAGGAGAGGGACTGTCCCCGGGAGGAGTGTGGCTCTGTAGTGGAAACTATGGAGCATTTTTTACTTCAGTGTCCCTTTAATACAGAGGTCTACAGAAGGGTAGGGGCTTCCATCGGTTGGCCTAGGCTGGCTGTCCTCTCCTATCCTGACTGGGCCCCTCGCCTATGGAGGGGTCTTTCTTTTGGAGTGCCCTAGCCTGGGGTCTCCTTTCCCAGTGATGGGCTAATTTTATTCTATTCACTTGATAGCTTTTTGTTTTAGTAAATAAAGGAAGAAAAGAGGGCTTGTAAGCACTGAACCTGAGCTTCTTAATGGTATAAGGTGTGTGGTATGTAGGGTATAAGGTGTGTGGTATGTAGGGTATAAGGTGTCGTATTAGTATAAACTAAGAAGAAGAAAGTAAAAAAAAAAAAAAAAATTAAATAAAAAAAAAAATGTATGTGTATAAGTATATGTATATTATTAAAAAAAAATAATAAAAAAAAAGGTTTATATTTCTGTCCATTATTTCTGTAGGCGGGTATTTGGGTTATGTTTTCTTTTTGAGATATGGTTTTGTTTTTAGGTTTATATTTAGGCCACATGGGGGAGAAAAGAAGAGGGGGTTAAAAAAAAACAAAAACAAACAAAACAAAACAAAAAAGCGCGTGTGTGTATATATATTGCGTATGGTAAACTGTATTATGGAGAGTAGCCCTTTCACAGTGGTGACTTGAATTAAAAAATATAATTTTTATTTTGAACTTTTTAAAAATGCACATATAGGGGCACAACACATAAAACAACAAAAACAAAAAAAGTAAGTAAGGGGCGTGGTAAATACCATCCAACCACACCGTCACTAAAGATGGGCATCCAATTGTGCTGTGTGTGTGGGTGTTTGTGTGATCTGGTCACCGGCGACCACGAAGTTTTTTTGTCCTGCTTAAAGCCGGTAATGTATGAGGCAGGGGTATATTGGTACTTGGGGTTTGTAAGATTATCCCCAGTTGTTTTGGTCTTTTTTATTTATAAAGCCCACACACCGTAGATGGATGCAATTTTTAGTGATTTGAACGTTCGTTTCTTCACAATTCTTTCCCCCCCCCCCCCCCCTTTTTTTCAAAGGAGGGTAGAGGTACCTGACCAATTCCTAAATGGATAGTCGGAATTGGCCTTGGCCGTAGGGATCATCTCCCGAGGTTGCTAGATATGTATGATGCCAACCTCCAGAGAGAGTCTCCCGGTTAGTATAGGACGGCCTCGCCTCTATAGATAAGGGTCGTAGTGTAAATACTTGACCCAAGCGTATTCGAATTTCCCTTTTTAGTATGCTGATTCTCGTATTTAATTGCTCGACGCGTTTCACCACTTCAATTCTCGTGGATCATCAGGAGCATTATAAATCGGGATTGAGTAGAGACAGTATAGATGATATCATGAGGTCACCAATAGACCAATTGATAAAGAAACGAATATCTTAATTTTTGGAGGGCCTGTTCATGCAGCAGGTTTCTCAAAGGATCGGGTCTAGCCTGGGTAGAAAGTTCGATACTCAAATTTCTCTTATTGACAAAAGCAATAATTTGAGATTTGCCAGAGATAGCGTATCCTAATGACCCAAATCAGCCTTGAATGCGAATGTCTGGCGTGGGGTGTTCAGGACTGATACGGGAATGTTCAAGCTGCTACTACTCACAGAAACATACCATAGGGATGCAGTATTATGCTGTGAGTAAAGTAGTATTGGAGCAATCCGTCTCTGTCCAGAGATTGGATAGCCGGTTTGTCCTATGCAATATGCATACTGGGACGCTAAGCCGGTATCGCAAGGGTTTTTGTGCCTGTGCTTATTCAGGACACATATCCCCAGGTGAGGAAAATCCTCACGTGGATCCAGCGTCGCTCAGGTTGTCATGGCACCACGACACACGTCACGGGAGTACACACCCCCTGACGTTAAGCCGGACTCGGATTGGCCAGCAAATACCGAGGAGGCGGGGACAAAATAATGAGCCCCCTCTGATCTTTCCTATAGACCACATCAGTAGAGGCATAGCCCGCGCCGATCGTCACACTGGGGGCTCCTTTCCACTGGCGAGATAGTTGTGCGTTTTCAGTGCGATGCGAGAGTGCGGGCTCTCGGGGGAAGGTCCTGCACGTGTGGTTCTGTGACAGCCTTCCATTGGCGATGCTTGGGGGCAGGCTGCGATGCGAGGATTTAAAATCGCAGCAGGGGGATTGTTTCAGCGTTTTGCGTTTTTTTCTCTCGCACACACAGCGTAATGGCAGGGCGGATGTCGCGTCGCATCGCAGCGCAATCGCACTTGCGGTTTTGCGGCAATGCGGTGCGATCTTGGCATTGCGATTTTCTCGCAGCGATTATCGCCGTCGCCAGTGGAGAGGAGCCCTGAGGGACGATCGTTTCCACAACATCAGAGGACCCACACTCCAGTAACCATTGAGGACTCCCGATCCAGTGCTGGGTTTACATGGAGTCTAATAATAACAAATGAGCCCTTCCCATCCACAGGATGTGTACACAAGGGGGCGTAGTCTATCTTGATAGGTGGACAAATTGATCACACCCTCTTGAAGGAGGGCACTGCACTATATAAGGCAAGCACCTTGCATCCAGAGCTCATTCCCTAGCCTACCATCTGGGCTATGGACACCAACTTTTGTTATTTTCATCTTGTATCCACCCTTTTCTTCTGTCAATTCTGACACTCTGGGAAAAGAAACTCGGGCGGGTTCTGTTAGATAAGCTCCTACACGTAACAGGCTAGTAAATCACTAGTCTGTTTATGTGATAGCTAAAGAAGCAGCAGATTGGTGAACGGGGTGTTCTCTATAGAGAAGCAGGGGGCTAGTGCTTCTCTCCTTTTCCTCACCTGGGGATATGTGTCCTGAATAAGCACAGGCACAAAAACCCTTGCGATACCGGCTTAGCGTCCCAGTATGCATATTGCATAGGACGAACCGGCTATCCAATCTCTGGACAGAGACGGATTGCTCCAATACTACTTTACTCACAGCATAATACTGCATCCCTATGGTATGTTTCTGTGAGTAGTAGCAGCTTGAACATTCCCGTATCAGTCCTGAACACCCCACGCCAGACATTCGCATTCAAGGCTGATTTGGGTCATTAGGATACGCTATCTCTGGCAAATCTCAAATTATTGCTTTTGTCAATAAGAGAAATTTGAGTATCGAACTTTCTACCCAGGCTAGACCCGATCCTTTGAGAAACCTGCTGCATGAACAGGCCCTCCAAAAATTAAGATATTCGTTTCTTTATCAATTGGTCTATTGGTGACCTCATGATATCATCTATACTGTCTCTACTCAATCCCGATTTATAATGTTCCTGATGATCCACGAGAATTGAAGTGGTGAAACGCGTCGAGCAATTAAATACGAGAATCAGCATACTTAAAAGGGAAATTCGAATACGCTTGGGTCAAGTATTTACACTACGACCCTTATCTATAGAGGCGAGGCCGTCCTATACTAACCGGGAGACTCTCTCTGGAGGTTGGCATCATACATATCTAGCAACCTCGGGAGATGATCCCTACGGCCAAGGCCAATTCCGACTATCCATTTAGGAATTGGTCAGGTACCTCTACCCTCCTTTAAAAAAAAAGGGGGGGGGGGGAAAGAATTGTGAAGAAACGAACGTTCAAATCACTAAAAATTGCATCCATCTACGGTGTGTGGGCTTTATAAATAAAAAAGACCAAAACAACTGGGGATTATCTTACAAACCCCAAGTACCAATATACCCCTGCCTCATACATTACCGGCTTTAAGCAGGACAAAAAAACTTTGTGGTCGCCGGTGACCAGATCACACAAACACCCACACACACAGCACAATTGGATGCCCATCTTTAGTGACGGTGTGGTTGGATGGTATTTACCACGCCCCTTACTTACTTTTTTTTGTTTTTGTTGTTTTATGTGTTGTGCCCCTATATGTGCATTTTTAAAAAGTTCAAAATAAAAATTATATTTTTTAATTCAAGTCACCACTGTGAAAGGGCTACTCAAGTTAAATTTGGAGACTTTTTGCTCTGCCTACTCTGTGAAGTATTATGGAGAGTATAATTATCAGTAATGAAGAATGATGTATATATATTGCGTATGGTAAACTGTATTATGGAGAGTATAATTATCACAAATGAATAATGATGTATATATTCACGCTGTAATAGAGATGGGTCGGTGCAGCTCCTGCCGTGGCTTCTGCTACAATTTCTGTAACACATCTTTGTGCAGCATCGGTCTTCGTGGGGTATGACCTCGTTAGTAATTGCATCCTTTTCTGTTCTGTTTTTGGACGGACGGTAAATACCTGAGGAACACCTGGAGTCCGAAAAAAAAGGTCTCTAACCAGAAAAGATCTGGCTTACAGGGTAGTCTGAAGTGGGCGCATACTGGAGGTCCGATGGATACAGTTTGAAGCAAACCTGTTTACGTTGTCTTGGACATTTCTGTTGTTTTCTTGGCTTAGTCCAAAAGGCTTGTTTTGTTATGTTTTTCATTTTTCTAATAAAATAGAGTTACAGAGATCTCTCCCATCATCTATTATACCGAGGACTGTAACAAGGGGGCGCTCTAATAACTATGTATAATATATCAGGGATCAGTACAGAGACCTCTCCTATCATCTATTATACCCAGGTCTGTAACAAGGGGGCACTCTAATAACTATGTATAGATATATCAGGGGTCAGTACAGAGATCTCTGCCATCATCTATTATACCCAGGACTGTAACAAGGGGGCACTCTAATAAGTATGTATTGATATATCAGGGGTCAGTACAGAGATCTCTACCATCATCTATTACACCAAGGGCTGTAACAAGGGGACGCTCCAATAACTATGTATAATATATCAGGGGTCAGTACAGAGATCTCTGCCATCATGTATTTATACCCAGGACTGTAACAAGGGGGCGCTCAAATAACTGTGTATAGATATATCAGCAGACAGTACAGAGATCTCTGCCATTATCTATTATACCTGGGACTGTAACAAGGGGGCGCTCTAATAACTATGTATAGATATATCAGGGGTCAGTACAGAGATCTCTCCCATCATCTATTATACCCAGGACTGTAACAAGGGGGAAGCTCTAAGAACTATGTATAGATATATCAGGGGTCAGTACAGAGATCTCTGCCATCATCTATTATACCCAGGACTGTAACAAGGGGGCGCTCTAATAACTATGTATAATATATCAGGAGTCAGTACAGAGATCTCTCCATCATCTATTATACCCAGGACTGTAACAAGGGGGCGCTCTAATAACTATGTATAGATATATCGGGGGTCAGTACATAGATCTCTCCCATCATCTCTTATACCCAGGACTGTAACAAGGGGGCACTCTAATAACTATGTATAGATATATCAGGGGTCAGTACAGAGATCTCTCTATCATCTATTATACCCAGGACTGTAACACGGGGGCGCTCTAATAACTATGTATAATATATCAGGGGTCAGTACAGAGATCTCTCCCTTCATGTATTTATACCCAGGACTGTAACAAGGGGGCGCTCAAATAACTGTGTATAGATATATCAGCAGACAGTACAGAGATCTCTCCCATCATCTATTATACCCAGGACTGTAACAAGGGGGCGCTCTAATAACTATGTATAGATATATCAGGGGACAGTACAGAGATCTCTCCCATCATCTATTACACCCAGGACTGTAACAAGGGGGCGCTCTAATAACTATGTATAATATATCAGGGGTCAGTACAGAGATCTCTCCCATCATCTATTATACCCAGGGCTGTAACAAGGGGGCGCTCTAATAACTATGTATAGATATATCAGGGGTCAGTACAGAGATCTCTACCATCATCTATTATACCCAGTACTGTAACAAGGAGGCGCTCTAATAACTATGTATAGATAAATCAGGGTCAGTACAGAGATCTCTCCCATCATCTATTATACCCAGGACTGTAACCAGGGGGCGCTCTAATAACTATGTATAGATAAATCAGGGTCAGTACAGAGATCTCTCCCATCATCTATTATACCCGGGACTGTAACAAGGGGGCACTCTAATAATTATGCATAGATATATCAGGGGTCAGTACAGAGATCTCTCTCATTATGTATTATACCAAGGGCTGTAACAAGGGGACACTCCAATAACTATGTATAATATATCAGGGGTCAGTACAGAGATCTCTCCCATCATCTATTATACCCAGGACTGTAACAAGGGGCCGCTCTTATAACTATGTATAATATATCAGGGGTCAGTACAGAGATCTCTCCCATCATGTATTTATACCTAGGACTGTAACAAGGGGGCGCTCTAATAACAATATATAGATATATCAGGAGTCAGTACAGAGATCTCTCCCTTCATGTATTTATACCCAGGACTGTAACAAGGGGGCGCTCAAATAACTGTGTATAGATATATCAGCAGACAGTACAGAGATCTCTGCCATTATCTATTATACCCAGGACTGTAACAAGGGGGCGCTCTAATAACTGTGTATAGATATATAAGCAGACAGTACAGAGATCTCTGCCATTATCTATTATACCTGGGACTGTAACAAGGGGGCACTCAAATAACTATGTATAGATATATCAGGGGTCAGTACAGAGCTCTCTCCCATCATCTATTATACCCAGGAGTGTAACAAGGGGGCGCTCTAATAACTATGTATAATATATCAGGGGTCAGTACAGAGATCTCTACCATCATCTATTATACCCTGAACTGTAACAAGGGGGCGCTCTAATAACTATGTATAATATATCAGGGGTCAGTACCGAGATCTCTCCCATCATCTATTATACCCAGGACTGTAACAAGGGGGCGCTCTAATAACTATGTATAGATATATCAGGAGTCAGTACAGAGATCTCTTCCATCATCTATTATACCCTGAACTGTAACAAGGGGGCGCTCTAATAACTATGTATAATATATCAGGGGTCAGTACCGAGATCTCTCCCATCATCTATTATACCCAGGACTGTAACAAGGGGGCGCTCTAATAACTATGTATAGATATATAGGGGACAGTACAGAGATCTCTCCCATCATCTATTATACCCAGGACTGTAACAAGGGGGCGCTCTAATAACTATGTATAATATATCAGGGGTCAGTACAGAGATCTCTCCCATCATCTATTATACCCAGGACTTTAACAAGGGGGCGCTCTAATAACTATGTATAGAGATATCAGGGGTCAGTACAGAGATCTTTCCCATATTCTATTATACCCAGGACTGTAACAAGAGGGCGCTCTAATAACTATGTATAATATATCAGGGGTCAGTACAGAGATCTCTCCCATCGTCTATTATACCCAGGACTGTAACAAGGGGGTACTCTAATAACTATGTATAGATATATCAGGGGTTAGTACAGAGATCTCTCCATCATTTATTATACCCAGGACTGTAACAAGGTGGCGCTCTAATAACTATGTATAGATATATCAGGAGTCAGTACAGAGATCTCTTCCATCATCTATTATACCCTGAACTGTAACAAGGGGGCGCTCTAATAACTATGTATAATATATCAGGGGTCAGTACCGAGATCTCTCCCATCATCTATTATACCCAGGACTGTAACAAGGGGGCGCTCTAATAACTATGTATAGATATATAGGGGACAGTACAGAGATCTCTCCCATCATCTATTATACCCAGGACTGTAACAAGGGGGCGCTCTAATAACTATGTATAATATATCAGGGGTCAGTACAGAGATCTCTCCCATCATCTATTATACACAGGACTTTAACAAGGGGGCGCTCTAATAACTATGTATAGAGATATCAGGGGTCAGTACAGAGATCTTTCCCATATTCTATTATACCCAGGACTTTAACAAGGGGGCGCTCTAATAACTATATATAGAGATATCAGGGGTCAGTACAGAGATCTCTCCCATCATCTATTATACCCAGGACTGTAACAAGGGGGCGCTCTAATAACTATGTATAGATATATTAGGGGTCAGTACAGAGATCTCTCCATCATTTATTATACCCAGGACTGTAACAAGGTGGCGCTCTAATAACTATGTATAGATATATCAGGGGTCAGTACAGAGATCTCTCCATCATTTATTATACCCAGGACTTTAACAAGGGGGCGCTCTAATAACTATGTATAGATATATAGGGGACAGTACAGAGATCTCTCCCATCATCTATTATACCCAGGACTGTAACAAGGGGGCGCTCTAATAACTATGTATAATATATCAGGGGTCAGTACAGAGATCTCTCCCATCATCTATTATACCCAGGACTTTAACAAGGGGGCGCTCTAATAACTATGTATAGAGATATCAGGGGTCAGTACAGAGATCTTTCCCATATTCTATTATACCCAGGACTGTAACAAGAGGGCGCTCTAATAACTATGTATAATATATCAGGGGTCAGTACAGAGATCTCTCCCATCATCTATTATACCCAGGACTGTAACAAGGGGGTACTCTAATAACTATGTATAATATATCAGGGGTCAGTACAGAGATCTCTCCCATCATCTATTATACCCAGGACTGTAACAAGGGGGCGCTCTAATAACTATGTATAGAGATATCAGGGGTCAGTACAGAGATCTTTCCCATATTCTATTATACCCAGGACTGTAACAAGAGGGCGCTCTAATAACTATGTATAATATATCAGGGGTCAGTACAGAGATCTCTCCCATCATCTATTATACCCAGGACTGTAACAAGGGGGTGCTCTAATAACTATGTATAGATATATCAGGGGTCAGTACAGAGATCTCTCCATCATTTATTATACCCAGGACTTTAACAAGGGGGCGCTCTAATAACTATGTATAGAGATATCAGGGGTCAGTACAGAGATCTTTCCCATATTCTATTATACCCAGGACTGTAACAAGAGGGCGCTCTAATAACTATGTATAATATATCAGGGGTCAGTACAGAGATCTCTGCCATCATCTATTATACCCAGGACTGTAACAAGGGGGCTCTAATAACTATGTATAGATATATCAGGGGACATTACAGAGATCTCTCCCATCATCTATTATACCCAGGACTGTAACAAGGGGGCGCTCTAATAATTATGTATAGATATATCAGGGGTCAGTACAGAGATCTCTCCCATCATCTATTATACCCAGGACTGTAACAAGGGGGCGCTCTAATAATTATGTATAATATATCAGGGGTCAGTACAGAGATCTCTCACCATCTATTATACCCAGGACTGTAACAAGGGGGCGCTCTAATCACTATGTATAGATATATCAGGGTTCAGTACATAAATCTCACCCATCATCTATTATACCCAGGACTGTAACAAGGGGGCGCTCTAATAACTATGTATAAATATATCAGGGGTCAGTACAGAGATCTGTCCCATCATCTATTATATAGTGGCCCAGAGTTAAGGCCCATTTACACGGAGCGATGATCGCTCAAAGATCGCTCAGACGACAGTTTGAGTGGCAGCTTTGAGCGATCATTTTGCATAAACTATTAAGTAGCTACTCAGCTATTTAATATCTTATTAGTGTGCGAATGCAGCCTTTAACTGAATGCAGTTAATAGCCTCAGGGCTCTTATCTGCTTTTGGTTCCTTTGTTCTCCAACGGGAAACAATGCTATCAGCGCTACTGCTAATAAAGCCGAACGACGATTTTTCGGTTAGCCTGAATTTAACGATCAGCTAGCAGTGCATGTAAAGTGCACAATTGAGGCGCATTCAGACGCAAAGATGATCACTCAAATGATCGCTTTTTAGCGATTCTTGAGTGATCATCGCTCCATGTAAATGGGCCCGTAGAGTGTCTCTCTGTGATGTTATGTCTTTTTTTTGTGTATTGTATTCATGTTTGCTTGTGTGTTGTTTGGATTCAACCTATGTTGGTTGTGTAGTCTGTCTCCCTTCCCTGCTGAACATGTGACCTGTAAGGGGTGAGACAGGAGTTTTGGGGGAGGAGCCAGAGTAGTGTGGTAGTCGGAGAGGGAGAGAAAAGTGTGTGATGCGAGAGAGCAACAGTGAAGGTTGCTCAAGACCATGTGTGGAAATGTGATCCGAAAAGTGGACTGTGTGAAGAGGAGACATGAGAGCTGAAGCTTACCAGTTCTGAGTCCTGGTCTTACTCCCGCCGCTATGGAATACTTTTCCTTCAGAAAGTGTGAGGAGCAGATTCTGTTCAATCTGTGAAAATTCCTGGAGAACAGAAGAAGTCCCAGAAGATTGGGAAGGGACAAATGTTGTCCCTATTTTCAATAAAAGGGAAGAAGGTGGATCCAGGAAACTACAGGCCTGTGAGCCTGACTTCTATACCGGGAAAGATCTTAGAATTACTTATTAAACAGCATGTATGCAAGTGCTTGGATGAGAATGGAGTAATTAACCAGAGCCAGCATGGGTTTGTAACAAACAAGTCATGCCAGGCAAATCTAATTTCCACAAGGCTCTGTCCTAGGCCCAGTGTTGGTCAACATTTTTTTAAAATGATCTGGATCAGGGAATTGTTGGAAAACTGATCAAATTTGCTGACAACACAAAGCTAGGAGGGATAGCTAACACTGGGGAAGAGAGGGAGGATTCAAAAAGATCTAGAAAAGCTTCCACTGTGGGCGGTGACTAACAGAATGGTATTTAATAAGGAGAAATGCAAAGTCCTACATCTGGGCAAGAAAAATGAAGGAAGCACATACAGAATGGGAGGAATTGGGCTAAGCAGCAGCACATGTGAAAAAGACTTGGGTATACTAATAGATCATAGACTGAACATGAGTCAACAATGTGATGCAGCAGACAAAAAGGCAAACCCAATTCTGGGATGTATTAAGAGAAGCACAGAGTCTAGATCACGTGAGGTCATTATCCCCCTCTACTCTTCCTTAGTCAGACCTCATCTGGAATACTGGGTCCAGTTCTGGGCACCCCACTTTAAAAAAGACATAGAAAAACTGGTACAAGTTCAGAGAAGAGTTACCAAGATGGTGAGCGGTCTACAAATCATGTCCTATGAGGAACGGTTACAGGATCTGGGAATGTTTAGCAGAAGAGAAGGCTGAGAGGAGACTTAATAGCTGTCTACAAATATCTGAAGGGCTGTCACAGAGCAGAGGTATCAGCCCTATTCTCATCTGCACAAGGAAAGACTAGAAGCAATGGGATGAAACTGAAAGGGAGGAGACACAGATTAGATATTAGACAGTGAGGGGATCAATGAGTGGAACAGGTTACCACAGGAGGTGGCGAGGTCTTCTTCAATGGAAGTGTTCAAAAAAAGGTTGGATAGACATCTGTCTGGGATGATTTAGTGATCCTGCACTAAGCAGGGGGTTGGACCCGATGACTCTAGAGGAATCCATGACCCCGGAGGTCCCTTTCAACTCTACCAGTCTATGATTCTATGGTTCCTAGTTTGTCCAGAACATTTCCCTTTGTGTGGACTTCTTTATTCTACTGTCAAGGTTCACCGCAGAGGACAGAACCATGGCATCACGAGTGACGAAATGGCTAGACGTAATCTCCGGTTACCTTTCCGTGTGATCTCTCCCAGCAGTAACTTGGTTGGGTCCTGAGCTACCACCATGGGAGAAGATCGTAGAGCCAAACAAGGTCTTTATCTACCCCGCTATCTCCTTGGCTGTGGGCCCGCTCCTCAGAAGCTGCAGTTGCAAGTGTCCTGGTGATGACATGAGGTTTAGTTTGACACAATATTGGGACACCTAAGTCTATCGGAAGATTTTAAAGCCATTACTTCCCGCCAGGGTCTAATTCTTATAGGAAGATCACAAGTTTTCTATTGGACCTCATAGATGAGACGTCCAGTGCACTCAATGATAACCACAAAGATTACGATGCAGCTGATGGAGGACGTCACATGTTCTGTACAGATAGAGGGCGCCCTCAGTCGTCTCCTCTGGTGGACCTCAGATGCATCCTATAAAACAGGGTTGGGTAAAGAACAAGTTCCCAAACCCATCCAGCTTGGAACATCTGGTGCTCTCTGGTTTTGCCCAGTCAAGTTCAGAAGAAGATATGAAGTCTGATATTTACTCTGTGGAGCTAACGCCGTTTTCTCCATTACATTTCATGGAAGTATCTGTTGCCAGTAATAGTTGATTGCCCTTGATCCTCAAGTGTCTCTAATTTCCCACTTGTCACCTCCTGTAATAAGAGACAATTAGCCGTAGCCACATAGTCACAAATATAATTCTCCACCTTAAAAAGCAAAATGGAAGGCATAACTGCCCTGCATATTAGGCTCGGTAATGGCCTCAAACACTTGATTGATAATGCACCGATAGAGAGATTTCCTTATTTCCAGCAGAATGGAGAGAAGCTTGCCCTTTTTTCTCCACTGTATCTCAGGAATGATGCATGATTCAGCCTAGTTACAGCAATATCCAAGAGCTTCACCAATTTGAAAATGTGATGACTGAGTGATAATAGCGGACAATTTTGCACACTTCAGTTCCATTAGTGCAATTACCTTGCCTTAGGTGTTTTCAGTCGGGTGTTGAGCACAGCATTCTTCTACTGCACTGTTAGCATAATGGCGGCTTTTGTATACATTGTACATCCCGGGCTTTAGGATGCAATAAAAAGTATCATTTAATCAAATCCGGGCTCCATGTTATTGGAAAGTTACATCATTAGGAGCTAAATGTGGGGAAGATGAACGGATGAGCAACAGAAAAACCTCACAGAGTACATTGGGAAGCGATAAGGGGCCGTGGGTTCTGCCTTCCAGCTAGGCTCCAGTTTGGACCCTTGGTCGACTATTTGCCATTACCGTGGTTGGATGTTGACTTGAACTCTTCTGAAATATCTTCATACAAGAAAGGATCAAGATTGGTGGAGGCTCCTAGGCAAAACATGTATGAGACGCCCTACAATCATGGGGACCCAAGAGAATGCTATACAACATATAACTATACAACATAAAAATGTCCATAGAAGCTTGGCCAACATAGCCTGGCAATATAATGCTTCCATAGAAGCACCATAGCCAAATAACAGTGCCTAAATGATATGAGTCAGGAAGGGTATGGTTTATCCTTAGGGAGAGCACATAGAAGGTGTGAGGAGACTTATAAGGCCATGCATGCTCCTCTGGGAAATTTATGCAAATGGGAAGATGGAGCGATGCCTCTACAGCGCCACCTATTGGAAGGCAGCATTCCTGCAAGTCAATGTCAGACCTTTTAACAAGCCTTGCAGCAATGAGCCAAAGCCAGAGTCTACTACAGAAGGAGAAGATCACCATGTACCAGCAGACTGTTTCGGGGTGATTGCTTCTCATCAGTGTCTAGCAGGTTTCTGGCTTGGCTTGGGGAAAGATCTCCGACATGGATCTAAGCCCTTCCTGATACGGCACTGATGTGAATAGCGCATAACCCCCAGAAGACTGCCCCATGATAGCAACAATTTACAAGGTGGGGCCAAGCCTTACCTAAGCCCATCCACCAACATCACGGGTTGTGGCCATCTTGGTTATATAAATAGAATTAGTGATGTGCCAAAAAGGGACCCTGGTGGCAGCAGTGTGTTCTGCTCAGCAGCACCCAGCAGAGGCCCAACAGACACAGCAGAGGCCACAGAAATGTGGTGGCAGCCATCTGAAAGGGGCAGCGTAAAAGGTTATACCTCAGTCTAGAGAGCAGCACAGGAGGGAGAGCCGCTGAAGGCCGATGACCAAGGGGCTGAAGGTGAGGTTACACCGCATGGAAGGAGAGGAAGTCTCTCTTCCCACTGGAGACTTGTTCCCCAAAGCAGATAATGATAGTGGCATGGATCCGGAACAAGAACAGAGCAAGCTGCAGGACACGTAAGACTAGACCTACAACGGGGCCACTGTCAGACGAGTACGAACTCTGGGTATACTTCCCGAGGGGACCGTAGTTAATTGGGAAGTGTGATGAGTTGTATTTTTACCGCTAATATGTGATGTGACGGGTACAAGGCATTTTGGGTAGCAGCATTATACGCAGATAAAAAGTATGTGAGTTGGAAGTGTACGAGAGATGTCTGTTCGCACCTACAGTGCATTGAGTCTGCAGTGACATCGATCTCCTAAATTGTGAGTTACTCTGGCACCTACAGTCATAGAATCCTTGAGTGGTAGAGTTGGAAGGGACCTCCAGGGTCATCGGGTCTTACGGGGTTATCAGGTCCTCCGGGGTCATCGGGTCCTCCGGGGGTCATTGGGTCCAACCCCCTGCTCAATGCAGGATCACTAAATCATCCCAGACAGATATTTGTCCAGCCTTTGTTTGAACACTTCCATTGAAGGAGAACTCCCCACCTCCCATGGTAATCTGTTCCACTCATTGATCTCCCTCACTGTCTAATATCTAATCTGTGTCTCCTCCCTTTCAGTTTCATCCCATTGCTTCTAGTCTTTCCTTGTACAGATGAGAATAGGGCTGATCCCTCTGTACTGTGACAGCCCTTCAGATATTTGTAGACCGCTATTAAGTCTCCTCTCAGCCTTCTCTTCTGCTAAACATTCCCAGATCCTTTACCCGTTCCTCAAAGGACATGATTTGTAGACCGCTCACCATCTTGGTAACTCTTCACTGAACTTGCTCCAGTTTGTCTGTGTCTTTTTTAAAGTGGGGTGCCCAGAACTGGACCCAGTATTGCAGATGAGGTCTGACTAAGGAAGAGTAGAGGGGGATAATGACTTCACGGGATCTAGACTCTATGCTTCTCTTAATACATCCCAGAATTGTGTTTGCCTTTTTGGCTGCTGCATCACATTGTTGACTCATGTTCAGAATGTGCATTTGTGTAGAAACATGTTAGTTTGTGATCGGGGTCTCTTGCTCCTCTACTTTCCTTCTGAATTGTCTGTCTTTGTTCTTTCTTCCCACTTCTAATAACGAGGGTCTCAGATGTATTAATTAGCTGTATATTTTTCCTTTCACATCCCTTCCCATATTGTTCTAGTGTAAAGCTCTCCTGATGAGTGAAGCAAGGCGCCCACCAAATATATGCTTACCTCTCTGTAAAGTACAACCCGTCTCTAGCAAGCAGTCCATCATATAGGTAATTCACTCCGTGGTCTAGGAATCCCAATCTTTGCTGACAGCACCATCGATGTACCCAGTTGTTCACCTCTAGAATCCTGTTTCATCTCCTTATTCCATGGCCATCCACTGGGAGGATGGATGAGAAGACCACCTGTAAAGTTTATTTTATAAAACAATGCTGCCTCCACCTCCGCCTGTCACCGCCGCACCGTATGTACCACCACCTGCTTCACCTTCTGCAAGTAATTTGTGCGCTCTTTCCTGACTCCAGCCTGTTTTATGACTATCCTGACTTCTCCACTCCTGACCTCGGGCCATTACTGGACTTTGTTATCTGTCAGTTGCCTGCCTTGGCCTCTTGCCTGATCTGCATGCCTGACCTCAGCTTGTCTCTGTTCACATCCAAAGGTACTGCAGCTCGGCCTTGTGTAGCCTTCTGTGAATCATGGCCTGGGGACCCCATAGTGAAGACCAAATCCCAATTGGAGGGGTGAAAATGAGGCACCCCACATGCTGCCTCCAGATTTAGCCCACAGCCAACTTAATGTGTGGTAAAGTGGGTCCATATCCGCTCGCTGACAGGGTGGAGGCCCAGGACTGCTGCCCCTTATGCCCATGCCATGATCTGACCTCAACCCATATATTACTGGCTGGAGCTGCGAGAGTCCGGAGACTTGTCACTTTTCTTCTCTTTAGCCGTTAACTGCGGACATGGAGTCTCACAGAGCCCTCCCGATTCTAGATTTCTGAGAATTGCGTACTTCCCCGCTTTATTATGTAAGATTATTATAAAATATGTAAAGAAAAGTTGATTATTTCAACGTTTTTTAATTATTTATAACCAGAAAATTAATAAAAATAAGTTATTGTAAACATCCAGTTGATTAGGAGACTGAGAGATCCCACGTCCACGGAAGTGTAACGGATACATCCCACCCACAGGTGAAGGTTAATCAATCAATCTTTCTTTCCAACCCTGGGTCACTATACTGAGACCCCCAGCAATCAGCTGTCCTCTGGGCAGCTGCACTTGCACACTGAACTGATTTCTGCAGGAAGTAGACAGCTCCTTTCCTGCTGTAGTGGCCAGGCTGGGTAATGCAGGCCAAGTTGCCACTCATTTCAGTGCCTGCAATACCAAGGTTGGCCACTGCTATAAGAATGGAGCTGACTGCTTCCTGCAGCTCAGTGCACAAGTGTGCCAGCCTGCTGAACAGCTGATCAGTGGGGGTCTTAAGTGATGGACCCCAGCTAATCTTCTATTGATGACCTATCCTGCGGAAAGACCATCAATAGTTTACAACTGGAGAACCCCTTTAGGGCGCCACCTGTTTTTACCATGTTAAGCCTCCATGACGTGAATGAACATCATGGACTGACTTGTCTTAAGCCGCAATGATATTAATGTCACGGGCCCTGCGCTGCCTGATCACTACAGAGCTCTGTGCTGACTAACAGGCTCTCCTTGGAAGGGCCGGGATTGGGGAAACCTCTGATCCTGGCCATTTACCTTCCTGGTCATGAGAGCAATGAATGAGATGTCATCACTTCCTGCCTCAGCGGGAGCGGAGGGGGGCTGAAGGCCCAAAGAAGGGCGAGGAATGAGTATTTATTCTTTCATTCCATTCTTGGACGCTCTGGCCGGCGTCACGGCGCACATCACATCTACGTCCAGCCGCGCAGAAACCGAGGGCGCCGTTACATACAGCACTGCACGGATCCGTAAAAATGTACATGCACCCCGCACCCAAAACCTGGAATGTGTATAATCTGCACCCGAAGGGCAGGTAGACTATTTAAGGGGTCTTCTGACCTAAAAAAAACTACTTTCCAAACAACAAAAAAAGGTCAGAAGACCCCTTAAATAGTCTTCCTGCCCTTCGGGTGCAGATTATACACATTCCAGGTTTTGGGTGCGGGGTGCATGTACATTTTTACGGATCCGTGCAGTGCTGTATGTAGCGGCGCCCTCGGTTTCTGCGCGGCTGGACGTAGATGTGCGCCGTGACGCCGGCCAGAGCGGCAGATCAGGGCGGATCTCCATGTCTGTATCGTCCCGGCACAAGCAGGCGGCGCAGCCTGAGATGTAATTACAGCCTCCCCGGTGCCGGAAAATCAAACCACAAATTGCCTTTTAATGGTTGCACTTGTAGGGAAGCCGGGTCTTTGTGTTAAGAAGAAGCCAATGTGTTTAGTTGGTCACCTAAGGGAATCCACTTATGACTCTATTACCCGCTAAATTAACAGTGATTTAGTTAGGTGTATTTATCATGAGGAGAACAGCAGATAATTAATACGCGGCACTACATGCAAATTGGACCCACAGCACTTAGCTCATTTTCAATTAGCACAAATGTAGCGGCGGGAGCGGCTTGTTACAGTTTTACCACGGGTTGGGTAATTAATTTCTGCAAGTGGCATATCAGACACCTGATAATGCGGATTATTAATAAATGTCACCTCAGGTATCGGTTCGTTAAAGGAGGTAAATAATTGTTCAACTGTCTGCCCTACGGAAATTTATATTCACAGCTCATTGCATCTTCGTGATCCCTCCATACCGCAGACATAAGGAAAATAGTCAATGCCGGTGATTAGCAGTTATATAAGGGGCGGGCGCAGGTCTCCCGGGGAGGTGAGCGCAGGTCTTCCGGGGAGGTGAGCGCAGGTCTTCCGGGGAGGTGAGCGCAGGTCTTCCGGGGAGGTGAGCGCAGGTCTTCCGGGCGGGTGAGCGCAGGTCTTCTGGGGCGGCTTTAGGAGATTTGCAGACCACCTTTTGTGGTTCTGTCTAGGGGTCCCATCCCATCTTACATCTAAAATCCCAAAACAGGATTGGGTGAGACCCCTGGTGGTCCACCACCTTATTCCTTCTGGTTTGCATGCCAAGAGTGAGCCATAAGGGCTTAACCCAATGGAGATCCCTGCTTCTACATGGTTAAAATTGCATATAAGTGAAGGGCCCTTCCAAGGAGGTCATGTGATTTCATTCAGCTCGGCTCTGCCAGGACCCTAAGCTCTTGCTGATTGGCTGAAAGACTGAGCTTATAAAGGGGGGTCTCAGAACCTTCCAGACTGTGATGCAGCGGAACAGAGCGCTATCTAGTCAACCTCCTGGCGCCCCCATGTAGGGCAGCGCGGGCCGCTGAGCAGCTTCATCTATCCCACAAGTGAGGTGATGCAGCTGAAGGTTTAAGTTTGCGGCATCCAGCAGCGTTCCAACCTGAAGTGTGAGTAAGGCATGGCTGAGACTACTACTGAGACTGCCGGGGAGCCGAAAGCTGACTGCCAAGAGCATCGCCTGAAGGCTGCCGTGAGAGTACTCACACCGAGCTCAACACGATGCGACAAAAACGGAGCAGAGCCTATCGGACCATCAGATGCGGAGCCGGTTCTTTGGATTGAGCACTATGAAGGGGCCTGCATGCATAAAGAGCGCTACCAGTAGTACTCGTGAGTGCATTCCTTGTGGGAACAATACCTCTGCAGCGCCACCTATTGGACGGCAGCATTCCTTATTTGCATATATTTCCCAGAGAAGCTTGCATGGCCTCATAAGGCTCCTCACTCACCTCCAAGGTGTCTTCATACGCCTGTCCAGTTCCAGGGTTGGGGGTCTGGGAACTTATGGGACTACCCGAATGGGTTAATGCTACCAAACGGTTTTAGATATGCGCCATCTTTAGTGCACGGCCTTGGATAGTCAGTTAATAGGACGATGCAACGGTTATGGTGTAGCAAGCATATGATGGAAGTAAAGACGGACAGTGAGCAGCAACACTGTGATAAACAGCAATAACCAGATGAGGCCTCCATGGATTTACCGAAGGGGCTCTGCTGTTTAGTTCTGTGGGCTGAATGATTAAACCAAAGTAAGTCGTGAGAAGCGTATATTTGGGTGAAGGCTTCTGGGCATTTATTGTGTGCGGTGATGCAGTCAGGGATGGGTTCAGCCCTGTATGTGACATGCATGGGGTGTGCTGAGTAGCTAAGCAGCTTCCATATGTCGGCGCTCCGCTCTTAGGCCTGTACGCTGCGCTCTGCCCCGCCTGTGGTGCGCGGCATACAGGTAGCACATATACAGAACAGGGATGCACTTCTTCTCTGAAGGAGGCCATTGCACAAAAGAGACTGCTGACACTTCCCCATTGTTTCGCTAACCCAAACAGTGGACTCCACCGCTCCCAGGACGCTGTGCCCCAAATACGGCCCGCTGCAGGTGAAGTAACTCGCTGGCCATGGTGTTACCACTGTTGGAAGTAGGCTGTGCTTCCATATTTCTTCATCCGTCAGAGCGTTGCCTGATATGTAGATCCCACCTGTCTGTCGGCTTCCATCGGCCCTGCATGTGCCTTATTGCGGGGATGCCTGGAATTCCCTGGCCTTGTACCTGTGCCCCCACTTCCATCTCTGCCCGTGCGGCCCATCCCCGGACTTGTCTTCATTGGTCATAGGACTGGCAGCTATTCTCAACCATTGTATCACCTTCCTATCTGCCTCCGAAGTGGTTGACACCCAACAATCCATCCTCAGTGGTGTGCCGAGGGTTTTATGTGCTTACAGTGACATGAGGTCGGTGATCCCATCAGTCACAGCTTCTCCTATTAATCTAAAGCCCCATGTCTGTGTCTCATGCGCTCCCTTTGGTGTCCGGTTGGGGTATCCAGTTCACAGCTATTTTCGGACGTTCACACATTATTGTGGTTTTGTTACAGGAATGTATTTGCCTCTTCTACAAGGTGCTCGGGGTGAACCTTATATGTGATGACAAGTCCATAAAACAGCTGGTGGC
This sequence comes from Eleutherodactylus coqui, assembly GCF_035609145.1. Classification (NCBI taxonomy): domain Eukaryota; kingdom Metazoa; phylum Chordata; class Amphibia; order Anura; family Eleutherodactylidae; genus Eleutherodactylus; species Eleutherodactylus coqui. The sequence continues at coordinate 2,336,437 of NC_089839.1, forward strand.
CCCGGTAAGGTTACAAGCCTCTGAGGAAGTGACACCAAGTGCAGCTCCCATTGGAAGAGTCAGTTGTGATGGGACATTCCATCAGCTCCGCTAGAAATACCTCAACTTTAAATCAGCGGATCGCCCTGAGGCTGAAGGTCAGACTGAGCAGATGAATCAAGAACTGATGGGGTTTTTGTAAATGTCTTCTTCCAGCCATAGTTGGGCATTGCTGCTCTTGCATGCATGAATTTGCTATACTGTCTGCAGTGAAGGTACCCTGCAGCTGATCTCACCTTCTAGATGTTTAGTTGGCCTTTCTCTTGAATCCAGAGGACTAAATATTTGGCTCCTAAAGCAGACTTGTCATGTCCTAGGGTCATCAGGGCCGGCTGTAGACCTTTGCAGCCACTGCTACCTCATTCTATCCCATCTTTTCTTCTCTCCACTCCACTGGTGTAACTATAGAGGATGTGGTTGCACCCGGGCCCGGAGCCTTAGGGGGCCCATAAGGCCTCTCTTCTCCATATATGGAGCCCAGTACTATGAATAAAGCATTATAGTTGGGGGCCCTGTTACAGGTTTTGCATTGGGGCCCAGGAGCTTCAAGTTTCGCCTCTGTGTTAAGGGGTTAAGAGAAGTTGGGGGGCTCCAAGATAAACTTTTGCACCCGGGTCCATGAGCCTTTAGCTACGCCCCTGCTCTACTCCCCCTGTACCACGCACTGTTAGATTCCACTTCTGACACTTTGCATCTGCCAATGAAATCTGACCTCATTCATTGAGCATAAGTGGTGGAGGGTGGAGACCGCCCACTTGACAGATTCAAAGCAACTGGAGATGAATCTAACAGGACTTTGTATTATGAAAAAGGGAGACAGGGGAATAGAGAGAAAAGAAAAGCTGTGATGAAGTCAGTAGGACCACGGCTGCCACGTAATGCAGCCGGCCCACTGGCCCAAGCATATGGCAGCTTCCAATCTTCCTTGTGAGGGTGACTGGTATAAGGGCATGGCAGACTCTGTGTGTAATTAGAGAAAGCGTCAACGAGCCTCTGTTAGGTTCCTCTGATGTCACTTATCTCTGATGACCTCATACAGGAAGCTTCCTGCCCCACAGACTAAAATCTAAACTTTAGACCCAAAGTGGCAGCATGAAGGGGAAATGTTCCATTGACTTTGGCCAATATTTCCTTTTTTATTAACATCTGTTGCCCTGTTTGCACGGAGGAGCTCCACTGGCACAGTTATACAGGATGAATACATTGTGTGTACAGAGTGGAAAACTCGGCTGCTGCTATATATATTTCTAGCATGTATTTCCATGGACATGGGCGGTTACAAAGGTTGTTTTCAGTTCCAATAATTCCTTTTTATTGGAAGTTTTTTTAAACAATTAGTATACTGCATGGTATCCCACTGCTGGACCCCCTAGCAATTAGATCTTCAGGAAACTCTGATATCTGCTCTGTTCTCTGCAGCACCCCTGCAGGAGAAGTTGAGAATTACATGTGACCATTTGACTTTCTATGTAATGTGTGGATGCGCTGAGTCCTCCAGAGAGATTCTCTTTGTGCCGCTCTGCACTCTGGCTTATAGATGAGTCCCGGAGTAACCAAATAACTCCTGTTAATAAGGAGGGAAAACAGAGAGCTGATTAAGAGAGCTAATGAGATCCATCATGGAGTAGAATTAGAATTACCTAAATAAGTGTTCCTCCCATTTTACATGGTGGTGTAACTATAGAGGGGGCAGAGGATGCAGTCGTACCCGGGCCCCAGAACCTCGGCGGGCCCATAAGGTCTCTCTCCCCATATGAAGAGACCAGTGCTATAAATGAAGCATTATAGTTGGGGTTGGCCCAAAAGCTTCAAGTTATCCCTCTGAGTCAATGGACCACCAGCTCAAACATGCAGGAGGGTCTCCGAGGATGCAGCCTGCATCCAGGATATTTTCCACACAAGGAATGTGTTAAATTTCCCATCGACCTTACGTTGCTACCTGTTAGTAAAAGACTAAAACGCCTGGCAGCCGAAAAGCCATTTTGGCAGGCGCTCTACAAGGCGTTTCCCAATCCAGGTGGGTCTGTCGTAAATCTGCTTATAGGCAGATAATTTAGCAAAAACGCAAATGTCTTTATAGCAACATATTGTTTAGGAAGCTATAATTATTCACTGCCAGGCCAAATAACGGCATTAATTTCAGTTTGGTTTGCAGAACGCTAATCAGCAAGTTCTGACAGTACTGCAGGAAGGTTATTGCATTGTTTATCAACAAGACGGGGGGAGGAAATAAATAAACACAAACACCAAAATATCCCTTAAATGCAATCAAAAATGTAACCTAATTACAAAAAAATGCATCCAAAAAAATCAATAAGTTGCGCGTCGGACTATTAGACGGCGCTCTTACCGCGCGCATCTCCAACAAGATGGATCAAAATCTTGTATGATGAAGACATAATGTGTCATAATAATTAGGGACATAGACAAAAGAACAGCTAATCAGCATGCAAATTTATGCGGTTCCAGTGATTCAGATGAGGCAGATTCCTACCTCTCTGTCTCTCTCTTTTTTTTTAAAGCTTGATTCATCTTCATTGGTAATCATCACAAGTCTGCCAAATGTTCCGTGACACTAATGTATTACAGGTCAAGAGTATCAGGGCTTCACCTATTACCCCCACAAACAATATGCTCTCCTTTCCTGTTCCCTCTTCAGGATTTTAGCAATTACTGCCAGATGTAATCAGACTTCTTGAATAGGAGCAACTGGGGCTTGTTTGTGGCTTGGATTCATTAGAAGCAGGAGGAACAAGAAAGGAATAAATTACTTAATTGCACAAAAAAAGTTGCAGCCAAAGTAATAGTGAGAGAGGCTGATTGTGTGAATGTGTGTTCGACTACTCTTGGAATGGAGAATCTTCAAATAGCTGGTAGTTTGGCCTTGTAGATTCAGCGAGAGTTGGGTGTGCTCCAAAGCAGATGGTCCCATATAGCCATCCATTCTTCCCTTTGTCAGGTTTTACTGTTTATCTGATCTTGTCCGTCTATGATGCCGCTTATTCGAGATCTAACAAAAAATATGCATTCATATCATATTCATTTCACTGGGTATCCGTGCGCTCGGTCTCCCCCCACCTCCTCGTTTTATCTCGATGAGACGATCAAGTCGGAACAAAAGCCGTCCTCGTCGTCACACGAGCTCTGATGATACCGTTGGAGAAAAAAAACAAAGCTGAAATCACGAAAAAAGCCTTAAATGGTTTCACAGCCTGAGAACGCTGGCAGCGTCCCGCGCCACTTCTCCCTTTGAAGAATGTGAACTTGGTGTGACACGAAAGATGATTTTGCTCAGGTCTCCATTACCTCTCCTTCCAAGTGTTTTTATGGGGCCAGATTGGTAGGAATCGAAAATCACGTTGGCTCTTAAATATGTTCTGGAAAGCCAAATGTTTGGCGTATTTGGAAACTTTCTTTTTTCCTTCATTAGGATTCACTGTATAAAGAACTGTAGTTTGTATTCTTGGCTCTCCATAGAAATGCTCATAGGAGCCTGGAATGAAATGTGATGCATCAAAGAGTTTGAAGATGTGTAAGAAAAAAGTAATACCTCTCACTCTTGCTAGAGGATGGTAGTTCGCAGGTTTTGTGTAGACCAGGGTGCATTGTAGATGGTTGGTCTCACAAGTACAGGGTTCTCCAATCCTACTGGTGCTCAGCTTCATGGGTTTACTCCTTCAATACCGTCTCTTTAGCACACACCTTGACTGCCCTTAGTGGAGCAGACCTCCTCTATATAATCCCAAGGTGTAGGCCTCCTCATCATCATAGCCCTAGTGGTACATACCTCGTCATCTCCATAACCCCAGAGTTGCAGACCTCCTCTACATAATCCCAAGGTGTGGGCCTCCTCATCATCATAGCCCTAGTGGTACATACCTCGTAATCTCCATAACCCCAGAGTTGCAGACCTCCTCTCCATAATCCCAAGGTGTAGGCCTCCTCATCATCATGGCTCTAGTGGTGCAAACTGATCTCATCTACACAGCCCCAATGGTGCAGACCTTGTCATCTCCATAGCTCCAGTGGTGCACACCTCCTCTTGATAGTCCTAGTTATACACACCAAGCTCATATCCATAGCCCCAGCGATGGACACCTCATCCTTTTAGACAGTTGAGCCATTGACTCTCTAAATCCGGGTTCATAAAGGATGGAGAAATATGCAAATCTGCTGTGAATCTGCAGCAAAATCTGCATATGTAACCCCACTACATTGAAAAGAGTGAGATCCACTGTGAATCCGCAGCAGAGGTTGTGCACACTGTGGATATAAAAATCCTCTACACTGGTCAATGTCTATATGAAAACATTCAGCAAAATGTGGAAAAGACTAGTTCAAATCTCATCCAAATGTCTGGTACTTTAATCCGCTGTGCATTTTACCTGCAATTCGCTGCATTTTTGTCTCATATGGACGAATCCTTAGACTTCAAAAGAGAGAGAGCCACACCCATGCGGAGAGAGCCACGCCCATGCAGAGAGAGCCACACCCATGCGGAGAGAGCCACACCCATGCAGAGAGAGCCACACCCATGCAGAGAGAGCCACACAGATGCAGGGACACCTCTTTAGGGCTGATAGGATCACTAAATGGTTATCATTGAGGAGGATGTTGGGGACCACCTGGGTAGTGTAGATCAAGGCCATGTGCCCCCTGTGCCTTCTCTATAACGCAGCACTGGTATAGCACAGCACGTTGTCTCCACATCCTTAATGCACACAGTTCAGCATGAAGCAGGACCATTGTTTCTTCAACGCATTAACTATAACGCACAATATTACTGCATTTCTAGACTATCTAATAATTCTAGAGCTGGGAACTTTTTATAGTGAGTCAGGATTATATATAATTGGGCTCCAGTCTAATGAGGGCGGATAGTTTTAGAAGGGTTGTCTGGGCATTTTTTTACACTGATGACCTTACTTTTGGATAGGTCATCAGAAGTTGATGGATGGGGGGTCTGCTGTACCCTTGTCCATCAGATGATCGTCCAGCCCACGGTCAGCGCAGTGGTCCGGATGTTGTCATCACTGGTCAGGGGTGCGCCGCTCTCCTGTTACACTTCTTGCTCAGGACAATGGTCAGGACAGGACGCGACGTACTGACCCTGAGAGGAGCAGGTCTTTGGCTTCCTATGCAGCGGATCTTGTCTTCCTGCCTGAAATAGCTTGTGAATTTGCCTTTAGACAGAACGAATGAGTGGAGCAGAGGGGGGTGGGGGGGGGGGGGGGGTGGTCCTACTGGCGCTCAATAAGTAATTGATGATTATTAATGTGACCATAAACCTTCTTCTGTGAAAATTAGCTGCAGATTCCAGGTTCAGGCTTCTGGGTGCGATAAACACTTCTCCACTAGGGGGATTGTTCTCTTGTTTTAACTTCATCTACAACTTATTAACCTGGAATCTTTTATTCAGATCTAAAGGGTTTTCTTTGTGTATTTTGCCACAATCTCCATAATTACAGCAAAAAGCACGCAAAAACATGTAAAAAAAAATGCAAAAATCACAACAAAAAAATGAGAAAAGAACAAAATAGGGCGAACGAAACCTGACGAGATTTTATCCCCACGTAGTGAGCGTAACGATCAGCAGGAGATACAACTGAGTCTTCATCTCCTGTTCAGCATTGAATGTAGCTGAGAGCCGGGAGGTGAGGAGTGCAGGGGTGCCGTCCAGGGGCGGGCGGGTAGAAGTATCCCCGTGGGGGCCAAGATGTGTTTCTCCCTGCTAGCAGCACTGGGATAATCTGGTTTTGCACTGAATTATGTCAAGTGGTGCAGTTATGGGAGTCAAATGCCCTCCGCCATATAGGATGGCGCCAGAATTATAAACAGCACTTGGTAGGTGGCGGCTCTCATTGTGGTCCAGGAGCTTTAAGTAATGCCTCCTGTGTGCAGGCCGGGCTCAGAGCCTCATACATTAGCACCATATCGTATCATTATGTCTACAGTCTGGTGGCTTTAGTTTTTGTTCCATTTGACAGCATTATTAATTTGTTCAGGATGATGGCGCTGTTTATTTGTACCGTACGGTGATAGTAATTGTCTGTGCAGTGTGGCGGCATTATTTATTTGTACAGTGTGGCGGCATTGGTCTCTTTGTACAGTATGACTGTAATCCTGCAGTATTGTGCATTAGATGGACAGCATGCTACAATTATCTCCACAGTTTGGGAGCGTTATTTATGTACATTATGGCGGCACTATATGGCAGCATCAGTTATACATGGAGTAAGGCAGTGTAATGTCTGATCACTGTATACATTATTCTCTTCGTAGCGAGGCATGTGCATCTATTTACCAGCAGCCCTGAATCCCTTCTTCGTTCTCCCCAGCGTTCCCGCTGACTAACATAAGAAAGAAGCGGCTGAGCAGATACTTCGCAACTGCTGAACGTTCCCCTTCACACGGCTGAGGACTCTCAGGAGCGGCGGAGGCGACACTATAATGGAAGAGGTTAAATGTCGGAGGAACATTTGTTACTGTTGCAGCTTAACAGCTTTTATGTGAAGGAGCAGATAAAAGGGATACAATGTATATAAATTTCCTGCATCTGCCTGTTTAGCCCACGGCGTGCCAACCCAGCGGCCATAGTGTTTCCCTCACTGTTCACAAACTGTGATGTATTATGTCTGGTGTGGTAAAGCCGGCACATTACAGCTCGCCGGGGTATAGGCTACTGCAGTGTGTCAATGGCTACAAGGAAGACAACCTTCATCTGCTCAGCAGGATAGAGGAGGCATACAGTAACAGGCAGCGCGGAGAGCAAACTGTAACTGTCCAGCTGCTGAGAGCTACAACTCCAAGCATGCAAGGCCAAAGCTGCGGGAGGTGCAAAGGCAGCAGTCCAACCCGGACCCAAAGACCCCAGAACCCCTCTGCCCATATAAGAAGACACCACTATTATAAACGGCGCATGGTGGTTGGGGCCCTGGTCCAGATTTGCTTTTTGGCCCTACAACGTCTAGTTTTGTCTCGGCCGGCCTGTCCTGAGAGCCATAAACACCTCATAACAGTTGCACAAAATTTATGCTGGTGTCAACGCAAGGTAGCATAAAGAAGAGACATGGATCTATATTATGTAGTCTGCACCATCTTGATATCAGGGATTCCTTTTTTTCCTAAATTTAATGGGACAGTCGTGAATTTTGGGGGTTGTTCCCTGCATCCCAAGAGGCCAGCAGCAACTTTAATTCAGGAGGAAAAGTGAAATCGGGTCACTATGAGTGAGTGGAGACACAGACGGGCCACTATTAGAAAGTGGAGACACAGACGGGTCATTATTAGAAAGTGGAGACACAGATGGGCCACTATTAGTAAGTGGAGACATTGACGGCCCGCTATTAGTAAGTGGAGACAAAGACGGGCCACTATTAGTAAGTGGAGACAAAGACGGGCCACTATTAGTAAGTGGAGACAAAGACGGGCCACTATTAGTAAGTGGAGACAAAGACGGGCCACTATTAGTAAGTGGAGACAAAGACGGGCCACTATTAGTAAGTAGAGACACAGATGGGTCACTATTAGTAAGTGGAGACAAAGACGGGCCACTACTAGTAAGTGGAGACAAAGACGGGCCACTATTAGTAAGTAGAGACACAGATGGGTCACTATTAGTAAGTAGAGACACAGATGGCCCACTATTAGGAAGTGAAGACACAGATGGGTCACTATTAGTAAGTGGAGACAAAGACGGGCAACTATTAGTAAGTAGAGACACAGATGGGTCACTATTAGTAAGTAGAGACACAGATGGCCCACTATTAGGAAGTGAAGACACAGATGGGTCACTATTAGTAAGTGGAGACACAGACGGGCCACTATTAGTAAGTGGAGACACAGGCGGGCCACTATTAGTAAGTGGAGACACAGATGGGTCACTACTAGTAAGTAGCAACACAGACGGGCCACTATTAGTAAGTGAAGACACAGACGGGTCACTATTAGTAAGTGGAGACACAGACGGGTCACTATTAAGAAGTGCAGACACAGACGGGCAAGTATTAGTCAGTGGAGACACAGATGGGCCACTATTAGTAAATCGAAACACAGATGGGTAACTATTAGTCAGAGAAGACGCAGACAGGTCACTATTAGTAAGTAGAGACACAGACGGGCCACTATTTGTAAGTGAAGACACAGACTGGTCACTGTTAGTAAGTGGAGATACAGATGGGCCACTATTAGTAAGTAGAGACACAAACGGGTCATTTTTAGTAAGTGGAGACACAGAGAGTTCACTACTAGTAAATGTAGACACAGATGGGCCACTATTGGTAAGTGGAGACACAGACGGGTCACTATTAGTAAGTATAGATACAAACGGGTCACTATTAGTAAGTGGAGACACAGACGGGTCACTATTAGTAAGTGGAGACACAGAAAAGCCACTGTTAGTAAGTGGAGACACAGATGGGTCACCATTAGTATGTTGAAACATAGAGGTGTCACTATTAGTAAGCGGAGACACAGACGGGTCACTTTTAGTAAGTGGAGACACAGATGGGTCACCTCTAGTAAGTGGAGAAATAGACAGGCCACTATAAGTAAGTAGAGAGACAAACAGGTCACTATTAGCAAGTAGAGACACAGACAGGCCCCTAATAGTAAGTGGAGACACAGACGGGCCACTATTAGTAAGTGGAGACACAGACAGGCCACTATTAGTAAGTGGAGACACAGACGGGCCACTATTACTTAGTGGAGACACAGAAAGGTCACTATTAGTAAGTGGAGACACAGACGGGCCACTATTAGTAAGTAAAGACACAGACGGGCCACTATTAGTAAGTGGAGACACAGACAGGTCACTATTAGTAAGTGGAGACACAGACAGTTCACTATTAGTAAGTGGAGACACAAATGGGCCACTATTAATAAGTGGAGACACAGACAGGCCACTATTAGCAAGTGAAGACACAGACGGGTCACTATGAGTAAGCGGAGACATTGATGGCCCACTATTAGTAAGTGGAGACAAAGACGTGCCACTATTAGTAAGTGGAGACACAGATGGGCTACCATTAGTAAGTAGAGACACAGATTGGCCACTATTAGTAAGTGAAGACACAGACGGGCCACTATTAGCAAGTGGAGACACAGACGGGTCACTATTAGTAAGTGGAGACATTGATGGCCCACTATTAGTAAGTGGAGACAAAGACGGGCCACTATTAGTAAGTGGAGACACAGATGGGCTACCATTAGTAAGTAGAGACACAGATTGGCCACTATTAGTAAGTGGATACACAGACGGGTCACTATTAGTTATCGGAGTCACAGACGGGTCACTTTTAGTAAGTAGAGACACAGATGGGTCACCTCTAGTAAGTGGAGAAAGAGACAGGCCACTTTAAGTAAGTAGAGACACAAACAGGTCACTATTAGTAAGTAGAGACAAAGACGGGTCACTATTAGTACATAGAGACAAAGACCGGTTACTGTTAGTAAGTGGAGACACAGATGGGCCACTATTAGTAAGTGGAAACACAGATGGGTCACTATTAATAAGTAGAGACACAGACGGGCCACTATTAGAAAGTGGAGAAACAGACGGGCCACTATTAGTAAGTAAAGACACAGATGGATCACTATTAGTAAATAGTGACACAGACGGGCCATTATTAGTAAGTAGAGACACAGACGGGCCACTATTAGAAAGTGGAGACACAGACTGGCCACTATTTGAAAGTGAAGACACAGAAGGGTTACTATTAGTAAGTGGAGACACAGATGGGCCACTATTAGTAAGTGGAGACACAGACGGGTTACTTTCAGTAAGTGAAGACACAGACAGGTCATTATTAGAAAGTGGAGACACAGACAGTCCACTATTAGTAAGTAGAGACACAGATGGGCCACTATTAGAAAGTGGAGACACAGACGGGCCACTATTAGTAAATGGAGACACAGACGGGCCACTATTAGTAAGTGGAGACACAGAAGGGTCACTATTAGTAAGTGGGGACACAGATGGGTTACTATTAGTAAGTGGAGACAAAGATGGGTCACTTTCAGTAAGTGAAGACACAGACAGGTCATTATTAGTAACTGGAGACACAGACTGGCTACTATTTGTAAGTGGAGACACAGACAGGCCACTACTAGTATATAAAGACACAGACGGGTCACTATTAGTAAGTAGAGACACAGACGGGCCACTATTAGTAAGTAAAGACATAGATGGGTCACTATTAGTAAGTAGAGACACAGACGGGCCACTATTAGTAGGTAGAGACACAGGCGGGCCACTATTAGTAAGTGGAGACACAGACGGGCCACTATTTGTAAGTGAATACACAGACGGGTCACTATTAGTAAGTGGAGATACAGATGGGCCACTATTAGTACGTGGAGACACAGACGGGTCACTTTCAGTAAGTGAAGACACAGACAGGTAATTATTAGTAAGTGGAGACACAGACAGTTCACTATTAGTAAGTGGAGACACAGATGGGCCACTATTAGAAAGTGGAGACACAGACGGGCCACTATTAGTAAGTGGAGACACAGACGGGCCACTATTAGTAAGTGGAGACACAGACGGGCCACTATTTGTAAGTGAAGACACAGACGGGTCACTATTAGTAAGTGAAGACACAGACGGGCCACTATTTGTAAGTAAAGACACAGACGGGTCACTATTAGTAAGTGGAGACACAGATGGGCCACTATTAGTAAGTGGAGACACAGACAGGTCACTTTCAGTAAGTGAAGACACAGGCAGGTAATTATTAGTAAGTGGAGACACAGACAGTTCACTATTAGTAAGTGGAGACACAGATGGGCCACTATTAGAAAGTGGAGACACAGACGGGCCACTATTAGTAAGTAAAGACACAGATGGATCACTATTAGTAAATACTGACACAGACGGGCCACTATTAGTAAGTAGAGACACAGACGGGCCACTATTAGTAAGTGGAGACACAGATGGGCCACTATTAGTAAGTGGAGACACAGACGGGTTACTTTCAGTAAGTAAAGACACAGACAGGTCATTATTAGAAAGTGGAGACACAGACAGTCCACTATTAATAAGTAGAGACACAGATGGGCCACTATTAGAAAGTGGAGACACAGACGGGCCACTATTAGTAAGTGGAGACACAGACGGGCCACTATTTGTAAGTGAAGACACAGACGGGTCACTATTAGTAAGTGGAGATACAGATGGGCCACTATTAGTACGTGGAGACACAGACGGGTCACTTTCAGTAAGTGAAGACACAGACAGGTAATTATTAGTAAGTGGAGACACAGACAGTTCACTATTAGTAAGTGGAGACACAGATGGGCCACTATTAGAAAGTGGAGACACAGACGGGCCACTATTAGTAAGTGGAGACACAGACGGGCCACTATTAGTAAGTGGAGACACAGACGGGCCACTATTTGTAAGTGAAGACACAGATGGGCCACTATTAGAAAGTGGAGACACAGACGGGCAACTATTAGTAAGTACAGACACAGATGGATCACTATTAGTAAATACTGACACAGACGGGCCACTATTAGTAAGTAGAGACACAGACGGGCCACTATTAGTAAGTGGAGACACAGATGGGCCACTATTAGTAAGTGGAGACACAGATGGGCCACTATTAGAAAGTGGAGACACAGACGGGCCACTATTAGTAAGTAAAGACACAGATGGATCACTATTAGTAAATACTGACACAGACGGGCCACTATTAGTAAGTAGAGACACAGACGGGCCACTATTAGTAAGTGGAGACACAGATGGGCCACTATTAGTAAGTGGAGACACAGACGGGTTACTTTCAGTAAGTAAAGACACAGACAGGTCATTATTAGAAAGTGGAGACACAGACAGTCCACTATTAATAAGTAGAGACACAGATGGGCCACTATTAGAAAGTGGAGACACAGACGGGCCACTATTAGTAAATGGAGACACAGACGGGCCACTATTAGTAAGTGGAGACACAGAAGGGTCACTATTAGTAAGTGGAGACACAGATGGGCTACTATTAGTAAGTGGAGAAACAGATGGGTCACTTTCAGTAAGTGAAGACACAGACAGGTCATTATTAGTAAGTGGAGAAACAGACTGGCTACTATTTGTAAGTTGAGACACAGACAGGCCACTACTAGTATATAAAGACACAGACGGGTCACTATTAGTAAGTAGAGACACAGACGGGCCACTATTAGAAAGTGGAGACACAGACAGGCCACTATTAGTAAGTAAAGACACAGATGGGTCACTATTAGTAAGTAGAGACACAGATGGGCCACTATTAGTAAGTAGAGACACAGACGGGCCACTATTAGTAAGTGGAGACACAGACGGGTCACTATTAGTAAGTGGAGACACAGAAAAGCCACTGTTAGTAAGTGGAGACACAGATGGGTCACCATTAGTATGTTGAAACATAGAGGTGTCACTATTAGTAAGCGGAGACACAGACGGGTCACTTTTAGTAAGTGGAGACACAGATGGGTCACCTCTAGTAAGTGGAGAAATAGACAGGCCACTATAAGTAAGTAGAGAGACAAACAGGTCACTATTAGCAAGTAGAGACACAGACAGGCCCCTAATAGTAAGTGGAGACACAGACGGGCCACTATTAGTAAGTGGAGACACAGACAGGCCACTATTAGTAAGTGGAGACACAGACGGGCCACTATTACTTAGTGGAGACACAGAAAGGTCACTATTAGTAAGTGGAGACACAGACGGGCCACTATTAGTAAGTAAAGACACAGACGGGCCACTATTAGTAAGTGGAGACACAGACAGGTCACTATTAGTAAGTGGAGACACAGACAGTTCACTATTAGTAAGTGGAGACACAAATGGGCCACTATTAATAAGTGGAGACACAGACAGGCCACTATTAGCAAGTGAAGACACAGACGGGTCACTATGAGTAAGCGGAGACATTGATGGCCCACTATTAGTAAGTGGAGACAAAGACGTGCCACTATTAGTAAGTGGAGACACAGATGGGCTACCATTAGTAAGTAGAGACACAGATTGGCCACTATTAGTAAGTGAAGACACAGACGGGCCACTATTAGCAAGTGGAGACACAGACGGGTCACTATTAGTAAGTGGAGACATTGATGGCCCACTATTAGTAAGTGGAGACAAAGACGGGCCACTATTAGTAAGTGGAGACACAGATGGGCTACCATTAGTAAGTAGAGACACAGATTGGCCACTATTAGTAAGTGGATACACAGACGGGTCACTATTAGTTATCGGAGTCACAGACGGGTCACTTTTAGTAAGTAGAGACACAGATGGGTCACCTCTAGTAAGTGGAGAAAGAGACAGGCCACTTTAAGTAAGTAGAGACACAAACAGGTCACTATTAGTAAGTAGAGACAAAGACGGGTCACTATTAGTACATAGAGACAAAGACCGGTTACTGTTAGTAAGTGGAGACACAGATGGGCCACTATTAGTAAGTGGAAACACAGATGGGTCACTATTAATAAGTAGAGACACAGACGGGCCACTATTAGAAAGTGGAGAAACAGACGGGCCACTATTAGTAAGTAAAGACACAGATGGATCACTATTAGTAAATAGTGACACAGACGGGCCATTATTAGTAAGTAGAGACACAGACGGGCCACTATTAGAAAGTGGAGACACAGACTGGCCACTATTTGAAAGTGAAGACACAGAAGGGTTACTATTAGTAAGTGGAGACACAGATGGGCCACTATTAGTAAGTGGAGACACAGACGGGTTACTTTCAGTAAGTGAAGACACAGACAGGTCATTATTAGAAAGTGGAGACACAGACAGTCCACTATTAGTAAGTAGAGACACAGATGGGCCACTATTAGAAAGTGGAGACACAGACGGGCCACTATTAGTAAATGGAGACACAGACGGGCCACTATTAGTAAGTGGAGACACAGAAGGGTCACTATTAGTAAGTGGGGACACAGATGGGTTACTATTAGTAAGTGGAGACAAAGATGGGTCACTTTCAGTAAGTGAAGACACAGACAGGTCATTATTAGTAACTGGAGACACAGACTGGCTACTATTTGTAAGTGGAGACACAGACAGGCCACTACTAGTATATAAAGACACAGACGGGTCACTATTAGTAAGTAGAGACACAGACGGGCCACTATTAGTAAGTAAAGACATAGATGGGTCACTATTAGTAAGTAGAGACACAGACGGGCCACTATTAGTAGGTAGAGACACAGGCGGGCCACTATTAGTAAGTGGAGACACAGACGGGCCACTATTTGTAAGTGAATACACAGACGGGTCACTATTAGTAAGTGGAGATACAGATGGGCCACTATTAGTACGTGGAGACACAGACGGGTCACTTTCAGTAAGTGAAGACACAGACAGGTAATTATTAGTAAGTGGAGACACAGACAGTTCACTATTAGTAAGTGGAGACACAGATGGGCCACTATTAGAAAGTGGAGACACAGACGGGCCACTATTAGTAAGTGGAGACACAGACGGGCCACTATTAGTAAGTGGAGACACAGACGGGCCACTATTTGTAAGTGAAGACACAGACGGGTCACTATTAGTAAGTGAAGACACAGACGGGCCACTATTTGTAAGTAAAGACACAGACGGGTCACTATTAGTAAGTGGAGACACAGATGGGCCACTATTAGTAAGTGGAGACACAGACAGGTCACTTTCAGTAAGTGAAGACACAGGCAGGTAATTATTAGTAAGTGGAGACACAGACAGTTCACTATTAGTAAGTGGAGACACAGATGGGCCACTATTAGAAAGTGGAGACACAGACGGGCCACTATTAGTAAGTAAAGACACAGATGGATCACTATTAGTAAATACTGACACAGACGGGCCACTATTAGTAAGTAGAGACACAGACGGGCCACTATTAGTAAGTGGAGACACAGATGGGCCACTATTAGTAAGTGGAGACACAGACGGGTTACTTTCAGTAAGTAAAGACACAGACAGGTCATTATTAGAAAGTGGAGACACAGACAGTCCACTATTAATAAGTAGAGACACAGATGGGCCACTATTAGAAAGTGGAGACACAGACGGGCCACTATTAGTAAGTGGAGACACAGACGGGCCACTATTTGTAAGTGAAGACACAGACGGGTCACTATTAGTAAGTGGAGATACAGATGGGCCACTATTAGTACGTGGAGACACAGACGGGTCACTTTCAGTAAGTGAAGACACAGACAGGTAATTATTAGTAAGTGGAGACACAGACAGTTCACTATTAGTAAGTGGAGACACAGATGGGCCACTATTAGAAAGTGGAGACACAGACGGGCCACTATTAGTAAGTGGAGACACAGACGGGCCACTATTAGTAAGTGGAGACACAGACGGGCCACTATTTGTAAGTGAAGACACAGATGGGCCACTATTAGAAAGTGGAGACACAGACGGGCAACTATTAGTAAGTAAAGACACAGATGGATCACTATTAGTAAATACTGACACAGACGGGCCACTATTAGTAAGTAGAGACACAGACGGGCCACTATTAGTAAGTGGAGACACAGATGGGCCACTATTAGTAAGTGGAGACACAGATGGGCCACTATTAGAAAGTGGAGACACAGACGGGCCACTATTAGTAAGTAAAGACACAGATGGATCACTATTAGTAAATACTGACACAAACGGGCCACTATTAGTAAGTAGAGACACAGACGGGCCACTATTAGTAAGTGGAGACACAGATGGGCCACTATTAGTAAGTGGAGACACAGACGGGTTACTTTCAGTAAGTAAAGACACAGACAGGTCATTATTAGAAAGTGGAGACACAGACAGTCCACTATTAATAAGTAGAGACACAGATGGGCCACTATTAGAAAGTGGAGACACAGACGGGCCACTATTAGTAAATGGAGACACAGACGGGCCACTATTAGTAAGTGGAGACACAGAAGGGTCACTATTAGTAAGTGGAGACACAGATGGGCTACTATTAGTAAGTGGAGAAACAGATGGGTCACTTTCAGTAAGTGAAGACACAGACAGGTCATTATTAGTAAGTGGAGAAACAGACTGGCTACTATTTGTAAGTGGAGACACAGACAGGCCACTACTAGTATATAAAGACACAGACGGGTCACTATTAGTAAGTAGAGACACAGACGGGCCACTATTAGAAAGTGGAGACACAGACAGGCCACTATTAGTAAGTAAAGACACAGATGGGTCACTATTAGTAAGTAGAGACACAGATGGGCCACTATTAGTAAGTAGAGACACAGACGGGCCACTATTAGTAAGTGGAGACACTGACGGGCTACTATTTGTAAGTGAAGACACAGATGGGTCACTATTAGTAAGTGGAGACACAGATGGGCCACTATTAGTAAGTGGAGACACAGACGGGTCACTATTAGGAAGTGGAGACACAGATGGGCCACTATTAGTAAGTGGAGACACAGACAGGTCTCTTTCAGTAAGTGAAGACACAGACAGGTAATTATTAGTAGGTGGAGACACAGACAGTTCACAATTAGTAAGTGGAGACACAGACAGGCCACTATTGGAAAGTGGAGACACAGACGGGCCACTATTAGTAAATGGAGACACAGACGGGCCACTATTAGTAAGTGGAGACACAGAAGGGCTACTATTAGTAAGTGGAGACACAGATGGGTCACTTTCAGTAAGTGAAGACACAGACAGGTCATTATTAGTAAGTGGAGACACAGACTGGCTACTATTCGAAAGTGGAGACACAGACTGGCTACTATTCGTAAGTGGAGACACAGACAGGCCACTATTAGTAAGTAAAGACACAAAAAGGTCACTATTAGTAAGTAGAGACACAGACGGGCCACTATTAGTAAGTGGAGACACAGACGGGCCATTATTAGTAAGTGGAGACACAGACGGGCCACTATAAGTAAGTAAAGACACAAATGGGTCACTATTAGTAAGTGAAGACATAGACGGGTCACTATTAGTAAGTGGAGACACAGATGGGCCACTATTAGTAAGTGGAGACACAGACGGGTCACTTTCAGTAAGTGAAGACACAGACAGGTAATTATTAGTAAGTGGAGACACAGACAGTTCACTATTAGTAAGTGGAGACACAGATGGGCCACTATTAGAAAGTGGAGACACAGGCGGGCCACTATTAGTAAATGGAGACACAGACGGGCCACTATTAGTAAGTGGAGACACAGACGGGCCACTATTAGTAAATGGAGACACAGACGGGCCACTATTAGTAAGTGGAGACACAGAAGGGTCACTATTAGTAAGTGGAGACACAGATGGGCCACTATTAGTAGGTGGAGACACAGAAGAACTACTATTAGTAAGTGGAGACACAGATGGGTCATTTTCAGTAAGTGAAGACACAGACAGGTCATTATTAGTAAATGGAGACACAGACCGGCTACTATTCGTAAGTGGAGACACAGACAGGCCACTATTAGTAAGTAAAGACACAAATGGGTCACTATTAGTAAGTAGAGACACAGAGGGGCTACTATTTGTAAGTGAAGACACAGATGGGTCACTATTAGTAAATGGAGACACAGACAGTTCACTATTAGTCAGTGGAGACACAGATGGGCCACTATTAGCAAGTGGAGACACAGACGGGCCACTATTAGAAAGTGGAGACACAGACGGGCCACTATTAGAAAGTGGAGACACAGACAGGCCACTATTAGTAAGTAAAGACACAAATGGGTCACTATTAGTAAGTGGAGACACAGACGGGCCACTATTAGTAAGTGGAGACACAGACGGGCCACTATTAGTAAGTGGAGACACAGACGGGCCACTATTAGTAAATGGAGACACAGACGGGCCACTATTAGTAAGTGGAGACACAGAAGGGTCACTATTAGTAAGTGGAGACACAGATGGGCCACTATTAGTAGGTGGAGACACAGACGGGTCACTTTCAGTAAGTGAAGACACAGACAGGTCATTATTAGTAAGTGAAGACACAGACTGGCTACTATTTGTAATTGGAGACACAGATAGGCCACTATTAGTAAGTAAAGACACAGACGGGTCACTATTAGTAAGTAGAGACACAGACAAGTCACTATTAGTAAGTGGAGACACAGACGGGCTACTATATGTAAGTGGAAACACAGACGGGCCATTATAAGTAAGTGGAGACACAGACGGGTCACTGTTAGTAAGTGGAAACACAGATGGGCCACTATTAGTAAGTAGAGACACAGACGGGCCACTATTAGTAAGTGGAGACACAGACGGGCCACTATTAGTAAGTGGAGACACAGACGGGCCACTATTAGTAAGTGGAGACACAGACGGGCCATTATTAGTAAGTGGAGACACAGACGGGCCACTATAAGTAAAGAAAAACCCAAATGGGTCACTATTAGTAAGTGAAGACATAGACGGGTCACTATTAGTAAGTGGAGACACAGATGGGCCACTATTAGTAAGTAGAGACACAGACGGGTCACTTTCAGTAAGTGAAGACACAGACAGGTAATTATTAGTAAGTGGAGACACAGACAGTTCACTATTAGTAAGTGGAGACACAGATGGGCCACTATTAGAAAGTGGAGACACAGGCGGGCCACTATTAGTAAGTGGAGACACAGAACTACTATTAGTAAGTGGAGACACAGATGGGTCATTTTCAGTAAGTGAAGACACAGACAGGTCATTATTAGTAAGTGGAGACACAGACTGGCTACTATTCGTAAGTGGTGACACAGACAGGCCACTATTAGTAAGTAAAGACACAAATGGGTCACTATTAGTAAGTAGAGACACAGACGGGCTACTATTTGTAAGTGAAGGCACAGATGGGTCACTATTAGTAAATGGAGACACAGACAGTTCACTATTAGTCAGTGGAGACACAGATGGGCCACTATTAGCAAGTGGAGACACAGACGGGCCACTATTAGAAAGTGGAGACACAGACGGGCCACTATTAGAAAGTGGAGACACAGACAGGCCACTATTAGTAAGTAAAGACACAAATGGGTCACTATTAGTAAGTGGAGACACAGACGGGCCACTATTAGTAAGTGGAGACACAGACGGGCCACTATTAGTAAGTGGAGACACAGACGGGCCACTATTAGTAAATGGAGACACAGACGGGCCACTATTAGTAAGTGGAGACACAGAAGGGTCACTATTAGTAAGTGGAGACACAGATGGGCCACTATTAGTAAGTGGAGACACAGACGGGTCACTTTTAGTAAGTGAAGACACAGACAGTTCATTATTAGTAAGTGAAGACACAGACTGGCTACTATTTGTAATTGGAGACACATATAGGCCACTATTAGTAAGTAAAGACACAGACGGGTCACTATTAGTAAGTAGAGACACAGACGGGCCACTATTTGTAATTGGAGACACAGATAGGCCACTATTAGTAAGTGAAGATACAGACCGGTCACTATTAGTAAGTGGAGACACAGACGGGCTACTATATGTAAGTGGAAACACAGACGGGCCATTATAAGTAAGTGGAGACACAGACGGGTCACTGTTAGTAAGTGGAAACACAGATGGGCCACTATTAGTAAGTGGAGACACAGACGGGTTACTGTTAGTAAATGGAAACACAGACGGGCCACTATTAGTAAGTGGAGACACAGAAGGGTCACTATTAGTAAGTGGAGACACAGATGGGCCACTATTAGTAAGTGAAGACACAGACGGGTCACTATTAGTAAGTGCAGACACAGACGGGCAAGTATTAGTAAGTGGAGACACAGATGGGCCACTATTAGTAAATGGAAATACAGACGGGCCACTATTATTAATGGAGACACAGATGGGCTACTATTAGTAAGTGGAGACAAAGACGGGTCACTATTTCTTTATAGGGTACAGAAGGTGCATTATTATTTTGTGGGTCACAGGTTGGCCACTATGACTGTGGGGTTATGGAGAGGTTCATTAAGGAGTAGTAGTAGGGTAGGAAGAGTGTGCAAAGACAAGTCCTGGCTGTAAGAAGACTTTAAGGCAGGTTGAACCCAAATAAAGAAGAGAGACGAAAACCGATCTCACCAATTAGAGAAAACGTCACCTGTGATAACTGGAGGTAACTGCACTGTAAACACTACCACTGTGTAGAACTGGTATCTGACCATTATTTGGTGACTACATTATTTACAGTTATATTAGGGCTGAGTCACTGTATCATAAATGTTGTCTTACTCTGAAGGGTTCACTAATGGAACTATTACTGAAAAGGGACTCAAAGGGCGTGGCTTACCACATGTGCCACTCTTACCATATAGTTCCTGTTTTTATTGTTCAAAAGTTGGGAAGTGCCGTTCTTACTTTCCAATGAATTAACCTGTTTATGACCACCTGTCGTAAATGTATGACAGATGGTGAATTCCGAGTGGGCTCAAGAATTGGCAATCAGAGTTCGCTCCATTCGAGGCTGTTAGCTGCTTAGATACAACGGTTAATATCAACAATGGTAAGCAAGCAGCTAGTCGGATGGGGGCCCTGTGATGCCCCATTGGCCCCTCTGTGAAGTGAAGGGGGTGCAATGAGTTCACATAGCAGACCAGAGCCTACTGAAGGCTACCAGGCCTGCCATATGTTTAGTAACATTACAAGTGCAAGGAATCTCAAGTTCAAGTCTCCTATGGGGTGAAGAAAAACATACAAATAAGTTAAATTACATTTTTATTAAAATAAATATAAACATACTTTTCATATGAAAAAATACATAAAAGAAACATAATTGTTATCAGCGCCTCTGTAAAAGCCTAAACTATTGAAATATCACCTTCTCCACACAGCGAACGTCGTAAAAACAAAAACTATGCCAGAATTGTGTTTTTTTGTGTACCCCATCTCCTAAAAGTGAGCAAAAAGTCATATGTACCCCAAAATGGTTCCAGTAAAACTACAGGCTGCCCCACAACAAATAAACCCTCAGACAGAAAAATAAAGAGTTATGGGGTCAGAATATGGCGCCAAGTAATTTTTTTTAAGGATTCTTTTATTTTTTACTAGTAATAAAGTACTGTATAAACATGGCGTCACTGCATTGGTACCGACTCAAAGAACAAAGTCAGTATGTCATTTTTTCTGCACCATGAAGGCTGTCGAAACAAATCCAAAAAACTAATAACACAATTTTAGAGGTTTTTTTTCTATTTCACCCCACTTAAAATTTTGTGACAGCTTTTCCAATTAATGATATAGTACATGTATTAACCCATTGAGTCATAGAATCCTAGACTGAAGTTGGAAGGGACCTCCGTGGTCATCAGGTCCTCGGGGTCATCGGGTCCGACCCCCTGCTCAGTGCAGGATTCACTAAATCATCCCAGACAGATGTCTGTCCGGCCTCTGAAGACTTCCATTGAAGGAGAACTCACCACTTCCTGTGGCAACCTGTTCCACTCATTGATCCCCCTCACTGTCTAATATGTAATCTGTGTCTCCTCCCTCTCAGTTTCATCCCATTGCTTCTAGTCTTTCCTTGTACAGATGAGAATAGGGCTGATCCCTCTTGCACTGTGACAGCCCTTCAGATATTTGTAGACCGCTATTAAGTCTCCTCTCAGCCTTCTCTTCTGCTAAACATTCCCAGATCCTTTAACCGTTCCTCATAGGACATGATTTGCAGACCGCTCACCATCTTGGTAACTCTTCTCTGAACTTGATCCAGTTTGTCTATGTCTGTTATAAAGTGGGGTGCCCAGAACTGGACGCAGTATTCCAGATGAGGTCTGACTAAGGAAGAGTAGAGGGGATAATGACCTCCCGTGATCTAGACTCTATGCTTCTCTTCCCAGAATTGTGTTTGCCTTTTTGGCTGCTGCATCACATTGCTGACTCATGTTCAGTCTATGATCTATTAGTATACCCAAGTCTTTTTCACATCTGCTGCTGCTTAGCCCAATTCCTCCCATTCTGTATGTGCTTTCTTCATTTTTTTTGCATTTCTCCTTGTTAAATACCATTCTGTTAGTCGCTGCCCACTGTTCAAGCTTTTCTAGATCATGAATCCTTTCTCTTCCAGTGTTAGCTATCCCTCCTAGCTTTGTGTCGTTGGCACATTTGATCAGTTTCCCATCAATTCCCTCCTCCAGATCATTTATAACAATGTTGACCCACACTGGGCCCAGGACAGAGCCTTGTGGTCCCCACTTGATACGTTCTTCCACTTGGATGTGCAGCCATTTATGACCACTCTTTGATTACGATCACTCAGCCAGTTGTGAATCCACCTAACAGTTGCCTTGTCAATCCCGGATTTGGTCATTTCATCAATAAGTCTGGTATGAGATACTTTGTCAAATGCTTTGCTAAAGCCACAATATACTATATACACTGCATTTTCCTGACTAACAAATGTCTGGATGGGTAAAATCTCCCATGATCACTATGTTGGGCTTCTTTGAGAGCTTGGCCATCTGATGTGGAAAGAGTTCCTCCATATCTTCTGCTTGTCCAGGCGGCCTATAGTAAATGCCTACAATGGGGTCCTTTCTGTTGTTCTCTCCTTGTATTCTTACCCAAACAGTTTCTACAGAACTCCCAGCTCTGAAGCTTGAATCTCTGTGGAGATGAATGGTTTCACCCTCCACCAAAATGGATACCCATTTCACCGACCTCAGAAGGATGGAAGGCTGAGTCAACCCTGAGCCGGCTACCTGAACCTTGCAAGGATTGAACTCCCAAACTTCAGGTAATGAGTGAGAGCAGAGGCGTAACTTGAGGATTCAGGGCCCCAATGCAAAATCTGTAACAGGGCCCCACAACTATAATGCTTTATTCATACTACTAGGCTTCCTATATGTAGAAGAGTGGCCTTATGGGCCCCCTAAGGCTCCTGGGCCCGGGTGCAACCGCATCCCCTGCATCCCGTACAGTTACGCCCCTGAGTGAGAGCTTAGGACTGCATTTCTGCTGCCTTAAGATACTGTGCCACAGTGTTGTATTCCAATCCTGTGTATCATCCCACCAAGTTTCTGTGATGCTTTGTTTGTTTCCCAGCTCTGGGCATTTGTGTAGAAACATGTTAGTTTGTGATCGGGGTCTCTTGCTCCTCTACTTGCCTTCTGAATTGTCCTTGTTCTTTCTTTCCACTTCTAATAAGAAGGCTGTCAGTTGTATTCATTAGATGTCATGCTTTCAATTAGCAGTTCCTAGATAGAAGTCCGAAGGACTTCCGTGAGGTACGAGGCTCTGGGCACCTCCAAGGCTGAGCAGTTGAGATCTATCATCAGGGTTTACATCACCAATTTGTCGGAGCAGCAAGTGTGGTAAAAAAAAGTGAAGCGCATTATGGTTCTGTGTGTAAGTTTCTTGCTGGCGCTGGTTACATGTCAGTTATTTATCGCTGGTGGAGGAGATGGCTGCTGATTCCGGCTATTTGTGTTTTGGAATCCTCATTTTCATACATCTGTCACTTGTCAGAGATAATCTGGTGTTAAGTTGTTGTGTTTTGTAATTAGCCGTTCTGTTACCATCTCCTTCTGCTTCGCTATTATACATCTTCCGGAGAGATGAAAAAGGGTATTTACTATAAAATATTCACAAGGAGCTGATTCACAGAGCCGTTACATATCGCTCACATCCTCATCCTGTCACTTTATTGTCTGGCACAGCTAATTTGATTTTTATACATTGGCAGGAGAGCTGCATTCTATAATATAATAGTGGGTGGGGATTAAAATATCAGTGAAGTGGAAATCTCCGATACTAGTAAAAATCTCCTAAGTAATTGCTCAAGCAAAACCAATACGCTGTGCAATGTTATGTGCAGATCCTCAGGGGCAAAACCAGATTATTGGATCTATTCAACCCGCTCCATGAGCCATGCTCTATCACCTCAGGCTCCTCAGGGGCGGAGAACACCCTCTTTGCACCATGCTCTCTCTGCTCAGGGGCGGAGCAAAACAGCAACATCCAATAAACACCCATCCTGTGTCATGCTCCCTCCTCTGGCCCTGCACTGGGTATAACACATTGTAATAGTTTTGCCTGGGCTTCTTGTTTAAGATGACCCTAGACACAACTTCAGTACTACTGAATCGGCAGAGTTCCTATTAAATGTATGGCTGGTGGAGTGCGGATTCTGAAGCAGTGGCTGCGTGTGGGGGTGGTGGCGCGGTAATGTTAGGGCGTGTTCACACTAGCGTTAGGCATTTACGTTCATCTGTTCCGTTTTTGGAGCACAGAAATGGTAATGAAACAGGATTAAACGTTTCCTTTTTCTCCAGCGATTTCAATGGGTTTGTAGAAAAGTAGAATTCTTTACATTTGCTTCAGTTTCCTCTCATTCCCGACAAACGCGGCGCTATTTGTAACAACAGCAATGAAACGCCAACAAACGGAAACACGTGAAATCAGCGGGAGAAAAAGGAAACTCTTCTATCACTTCTTATTTCTGTTTCTCTGCTCAAATAAAGGAATAAAGGAATGGAAATCAGTAGCGCTGGTGTGACCAAGCCGTACTGTGTGGTCAGGGGGAACAGAGGGCATAAGGGGGCAGTGTTTGTGGGGGGCACAAAGAGGGCACTATTACTTTGTGGAGGGCATAAGGGGGCAGTCAGGGGGCATTGTTTGTGGGGGCACAAAGAGGGCACTATTACTTTGTGGAGGGCATAAGGGGGCAGTCAGGGGGCATTGTTTGTGGGGGCACAAAGAGGGCACTATTACTTTGTTGAGCACTGTCGCCTCGTGGGAGGCACAATGGGGGCTCTGTAACTTTATTAGACACATAGAGGGGGCAATGCTACCTTGTGGGGTCACAACAGAGGCATTTGGGCACTATTACCTTGAAGGCTCCCAAAAAAATGCAAATAAAAGTGATAAAAAAGCCAAACATATCAAAAAATGGAACTAATTAAAACTACGGCTCATTCTGCAAAAAACAAGCCTCACGGAGCTCCACCCATAGAAGAACAAAAACAGAGTTACAGAACTTGGGATGCTAAGATGAGGAAAAATACATATACTTTTCAAAAAAAGGATTTTTTGTGCAAAAGTGGAAAAAGCTAAAATAAATATAATTTTGTTAGTGTTGTGATCCCACCGACCCGCGGAGAAAACGTATGATGGCATTTATGCTGCATGACTGATGCTGTTAAGAGGACAATGGTAGAACTGAGGTGTTTTTTCTTCCTGCCCTCCAAAAAGTTGTGCAATACATTATATTTACCCAGAAATGGTATGAATAAAAACTTCAGCTCGCAACGCCAAAAACCCCGGAAAAATGAAAAAGTTATGGCTATTGGAAAGCAGAGATGAAAATTGTCCCGTCCTCGGGTCCATTGTAGGCTGCGTCACTAAGGGGTTAAAGGCACAGCGATACAACAAACAGACATGGAAACAAGAAGGGGCTTCTGTCTACAGGTGGGCAAGGACTAGTGCCGAGGGGGTCTTCTCATCTACATCGAGGGGCAGCGGAATAAGCTTCATATACGCTACAAAAACCCGGAAATGTCCCATAATAGGAATGAAGCAACGCCTCGGCCGTAGGCAGGATATCTGATCCCAGCAGCATACGGAAGCTGATACGGTGATACTTCCCTTTCAGAAGCCGCGCTCTCCAAGTACAGTATCCTGTCATTAGCGGACGGGGAACAGTGACGAGATGTTATCTGTTACACGCCGTCCTGTAATGGCATCTAATGGGGGACTGCTTAGAGGACATTGTGAAGACGCACCATAAACCTAGAAGACGGCGGTGCGGATCGGGTTTCATGCATCACGATTACACAATATATACGGCCTTCAGACAAAAGACCGTTCCAACGGTCAA
Source organism: Eleutherodactylus coqui (assembly GCF_035609145.1). NCBI lineage: Eukaryota > Metazoa > Chordata > Amphibia > Anura > Eleutherodactylidae > Eleutherodactylus > Eleutherodactylus coqui. Next base: position 2,362,224 of record NC_089839.1, read on the forward strand.
CAGTGGGGGGCGCTCTTGTTGTGAAGACGGTGGGGCTGAGATGAGGAACTTCGCACAATTACAAGCCGAGTCCTTCATTTCATGGTGCAATGTCATAAACTATCCGCCGCCAGAGGAAGTTGTAAATGATGGGAATTGTGCTGTGATTAGAGGAACCGTCTCGTCACCATCCTTCTGCGGTCGGTAAAATCAGCACCCGGCTTGTTGGGGGGTAAGAGATGACTGGGGAGGCAATGGCAAACCAACCCGCAAAAACAGTCTGCCTACAAAATGTTACAATGTGGCATCCATGTGTCAGGTATCACCCAAGGAGTCAGTCAGGACTCGGTGCTTCACCTTACCCTAACAGTCTGACAAGGCGGGTGCCAACGCAGGGAAGAGATGTCACCCCGTTACCAGAGTCTGAGGGGGGCGCATTATTGGGATGTGAGAAGCTGGATGGTCGTATCAATGAATGTTAGGAGGTGTTGGACCAGACATCACTAGGTGACCGGGCTCAGGACGCCCTCGACAGACCACCAGTAGTGGTACCATATGATAGGACATCCTGCAGCCACATGAGGCAGCAGCATAAAGGTTGGTCAGGGAAATGCGGTGGATATAGTATATCTTGGCTTTAGTAAAGCATCTGACAAAGTATCTCATACCAGCCTTATTGAAAATGACCAAATCTGGGATTGACAAGGCAACTGTTAGGTGGATTCACAACTGGCCGAGTGATCGGACTCAAAGAGAATTTACCAAGATTGGCTTCATACGTCACGGGAATCATGGCAGCAAAAGGAAAGAAATATGTCGATCGGGTCGGTGGCCGATTCACTAGAGGAATTATGTCAGTGAAGACAGTTCTTCATGTAACAGGATCAATGCCAAGAAAAGAGTAAGAACACAAAACCCTGCAGCCAATCAAACATGCTTACAGCAGGAGAAGAGTGTGGTGACCTGGAGGGGGCAGTGACCGATTCACCTGTACGAGGGAGGCGCCATACCAGAGGGCAGAGAAGCTGGTGGGGGCAGTGACCGATTCACCTGTACGAGGGAGGCGCCATACCAGAGGGCAGAGAAGCTGGTGGGGTCAGTGACCGATTCACCTGTACGAGGGAGGCGCCATACCAGAGGGCAGAGAAGCTGGTGGGGGCAGTGACCGATTCACCTGTACGAGGCAGGCGTCATACCAGAGGGCAGAGAAGCTGGTGGGGGCAGTGACCGATTCACCTGTACGAGGGAGGCGCCATACCAGAGGGCAGAGAAGCTGGTGGGGACAGTGACCGATTCACCTGTACGAGGGAGGCGCCATACCAGAGGGCAGAGAAGCTGGTGGGGGCAGTGACCGATTCACCTGTACCAGGGAGGCGTCATACCAGAGGGCAGAGAAGCTGGTGGGGACAGTGACCGATTCACCTGTACGAGGGAGGCATCATACCAGAGGGCAGAGAAGCTGGTGGGGGCAGTGACCGATTCACCTGTACGAGGGAGGCGCCATACCAGAGGGCAGAGAAGCTGGTGGGGTCAGTGACCGATTCACCTGTACGAGGGAGGCGCCATACCAGAGGGCAGAGAAGCTGGTGGGGGCAGTGACCGATTCACCTGTACGAGGGAGGCGTCATACCAGAGGGCAGAGAAGCTGGTGGGGGCAGTGACCGATTCACCTGTACGAGGGAGGCGCCATACCAGAGGGCAGAGAAGCTGGTGGGGACAGTGACCGATTCACCTGTACGAGGGAGGCGCCATACCAGAGGGCAGAGAAGCTGGTGGGGGCAGTGACCGATTCACCTGTACCAGGGAGGCGTCATACCAGAGGGCAGAGAAGCTGGTGGGGGCAGTGACCGATTCACCTGTACCAGGGAGGCGTCATACCAGAGGGCAGAGAAGCTGGTGGGGGCAGTGACCGATTCACCTGTACCAGGGAGGCGCCATACCAGAGGGCAGAGAAGCTGGTGGGGACAGTGACCGATTCACCTGTACGAGGGAGGCGCCATACCAGAGGGCAGAGAAGCTGGTGGGGGCAGTGACCGATTCACCTGTACGAGGGAGGCGCCATACCAGAGGGCAGAGAAGCTGGTGGGGGCAGTGACCGATTCACCTGTACGAGGGAGGCGCCATACCAGAGGGCAGAGAAGCTGGTGGGGACAGTGACCGATTCACCTGTACGAGGGAGGCGCCATACCAGAGGGCAGAGAAGCTGGTGGGGACAGTGACCGATTCACTTGTACGAGGGAGGCGTCATACCAGAGGGCAGAAAAGCTGGTGGGGACAGTGACCGATTCACCTGTACGAGGGAGGCATCATACCAGAGGGCAGAGAAGCTGGTGGGGACAGTGACCGATTCACCTGTACGAGGAAGGCGTCATACCAGAGGGCAGAGAAGCTGGTGGGGACAGTGACCGATTCACCTGTACGAGGGAGGCATCATACCAGAGGGCAGAGAAGCTGGTGGGGACAGTGACCGATTCACCTGTACCAGGGAGGCGTCATACCAGAGGGCAGAGAAGCTGGTGGGGGCAGTGACCGATTCACCTGTACGAGGGAGGCGCCATACCAGAGGGCAGAGAAGCTGGTGGGGGCAGTGACCGATCCACTTGTACGAGGGAGGACAGGCGTCATACCAGAGGGCAGAGAAGCTGGTGTGGACAGTGACCGATTCACCTGTACGAGGGAGGCATCATACCAGAGGGCAGAGAAGCTGGTGGGGGCAGTGACCGATTCACCTGTACGAGGGAGGCATCATACCAGAGGGCAGAGAAGCTGGTGGGGACAGTGACCGATTCACTTGTACCAGGGAGGTGCCATACCAGAGGGCAGAGAAGCTGGTGGGGACAGTGACCGATTCACCTGTACGAGGGAGGCGTCATACCAGAGGGCAGAGAAGCTGGTGGGAGCAGTGACCGATTCACCTGTACGAGGGAGGACAGGCGTCATACCAGAGGGCAGAGAAGCTGGTGGGGGCAGTGACCGATTCACCTGTACGAGGGAGGCGCCATACCAGAGGGCAGAGAAGCTGGTGGGGGCAGTGACCGATTCACCTGTACGAGGGAGGACAGGCGTCATACCAGAGGGCAGAGAAGCTGGTGGGGACAGTGACCGATTCACCTCTAGGAGGGAGGCACCTTACCAGAGGGCAGAGAAGCTGGTGGGGGCAGTGACCGATTCACCTGTACGAGGGAGGCGCCATACCAGAGGGCAGAGAAGCTGGTGGGAGCAGTGACCGATTCACCTGTACGAGGGAGGACAGGCGTCATACCAGAGGGCAGAGAAGCTGGTGGGGGCAGTGACCGATTCACCTGTACGAGGGAGGCGCCATACCAGAGGGCAGAGAAGCTGGTGGGGGCAGTGACCGATTCACCTGTACGAGGGAGGACAGGCGTCATACCAGAGGGCAGAGAAGCTAGTGGGGGCAGTGACCGATTCACCTGTACGAGGGAGGCGCCATACCAGAGGGCAGAGAAGCTGGTGGGGGCAGTGACCGATTCACCTCTAGGAGGGAGGCACCTTACCAGAGGGCAGAGAAGCTAGTGGGGGCAGTGACCGATTCACCTGTACGAGGGAGGCGTCATACCAGAGGGCAGAGAAGCTGTTGGGGACAGTGACCGATTCACCTGTACGAGGGAGGCGTCATACCAGAGGGCAGAGAAGCTGTTGGGGACAGAACCACCTGCAGCCAATGCTGATAGCAGTGACAGCAGCGGGAGGGGAGTGTGCTGATCCTGCAGGAATCAGTGACCTGTCAGAGAGAATCCAGCTGCATATCCCAGAGGGGAACAGAGGTGGAGGGGCCACAAGTAATACATAGTGAACCGTTCTGTCAGGTACGCCTTTAATCAATCACTTCCTGCCTGTATATTAGAACATTAGGTCCTCCCATGATTTTAGGTTCACTGGGTGACAAAAAAATTTCATCTTTGGCGATCAAAGGCAACAGTTTCGTCATCATTCCATGAAAGGCCGGCGGTTGAAGTTCTCTATTAGAGATGAGCGAACCTACTCGGCCACGCCCCTTTTTCGCCCGAGCGTCGCGAATTTCGAGTACTTCTGTACTCGGGCGAAAAGATTCGGGGGGCACCGGGGGTGAGTGGGGGGTTGCAGCGGAGAGTGGGGGGGAGAGGGAGAGAGAGAGGGCTTCCCGATGTTCCCCGCTGCTACCCCCCGCTCTGCCACGCCTCCCTCCGCCCCCCGGCGCCCCCCGAATCTTTTCACCCGCAGTGCTCGATCGAGTAATTACTCGAAACGAGTAGGTTCGCTCATCTCTATTCTCTATCAATGAACGCCGCAGGGTGATCTTTTGCCGCTTTCCCTTTCACTTGACTCTTTCACGTTTGTCTCAACGGCGCTTGACTTGGCGATGGGGATGCGGAGGCTGCTCTTCTTGGCAGCTTGTTGGTCACTTGATATGGCTTTGTCTTCCATCAGCCGTTCATCAATCGCCATGACTCCCCCGGCTCCATCGCTCTCTAACCCCTCAACACGACTTGTTATAATAAGAGGGGAAAAACCTTTCGCCACATTTATAACAAAAATACTGAAATATATTTGGTATCGTTGTGTCCGTAAAAGTCCGATCATTCAAAGTAGCGCATTATTTACCCTGCATGGTGAACGGCGTCAGAAAAACAATACACAGCGCCACGGCTGAGAGAAAAGGTAATAAAAAATGATCAAAAAGTCCCATGTACGCCAAAATGGTCCCAACGGAAACTACAGGGCGCCCTGCGAAAAATGTGTCAACGCAAAATAAAGAAGTTATGGCGGCAGGAAATGGTTTTATTGTTTTCCAAAAGGGTTTTATTTTTAAAAGTAGGACAGCAAACTCTCTAAATTTGGTGTCCTCGGACCGTACCGACCGCGGAGCGCAGTTATGTCATTGTTGCTGCATGTTGTAAAGCTCAGACCCCCTGCGCCCCAAGATCGCGGAATCACATTTTTTCCCATTTCACTCCACTTCGAATTTTTTAAAAGGTTTTCAGTTCATTATGGTAAATAAATACTATTGCTGAAAAATACAACTCGTCCCGCAGAAAACCTGAAGCAGCGTCCGGCAGCGATGGCGGGGGACAGATAAGAGAGTTCAGATAGTGGGGGGAGAAACCAAAGATGGAAGAAATAAAGGGCTTAAATGGGGTTAAAGTTCGTCTTCGTGGTTCTGCTTGTCGCCGGCCACAATGGTGGGATGTCCCCTTCGGTGCGCAGATCCTCAGGTCCCGCCCACACAGCGCAGCGTACGGTATATACTGCAGCACATGAGAAGAACCGCCGACTTTACAGACTTCATTTTACCGCTAAACTTTCCCCAACAACCAAGCGCCGTCAGCAGGAGAACAAACCTCCAAATAAAGTTTTCATACGCGAAGTAAAGTGGAGAATCATACAGCCGGCCGTAAACTGTACGCTTGGCAGGGGCAGCCGTTGGCTGGCCGCGCCGCGCCGCTACTGTACAAACACGGAATGTAAATTTCATTGTCTCTACTTACCTGCTTTCTTTATGATCTTGTATTTTGGGCTTTTTTCGCTATTTGCTCTCCTTTGTCCCACAGCAGATCATGAACTCAGCATCTCATCGGTTTTTGGCTGGGTAGACGTGGGGTCATATATCAACCTGTCCCAGGGAACATTCTGGCAAATGTGATAGCTCTTTAATGAGTTTGTCTGGCCGTTAATTCTTCATCTGCCATGCAAAGATGCTGGTCTCTTTGTTTGGGCAACATATCAAAAGTTAACCGTGTGATTGTAGCACAAATGTCACTGAATTCTTCCTTGGCTGCCACCTTGTTATTAGAATTAACCCTTTAACTGGAGGAGCAAATAAAGACATCCATCCCCCACTTCTAAGATTCGCCTCGTTCATGGGAAATCAGATGCAGGACTTCTGTCTGCTCATTAACATTTCAGAAATTGTTATGAAATCTGGCAAATAAAGGGTGTTCTGTTGTATCTCATCTCGGCGCAGAAGGGCGATTCAGACAATTGTTAATTAGTTCTGTCTCCATAACTGAACATCAAGTTACAGTTTTAACTCCTGAGCCCATTTTTTGCCGTCTCTCTCGGCCCTTTCCAGTTCTGACGCTCCGTCCGTGGTTTATCCTTTGTTCTTGTCATATTAGGGCATTGTCCTCCATCAGCGCCCCCCTGACTGACCCCCGCACCGTCGGCCCCTTCTGCATGAATTGGGCCTGTCTCTTCGTAGATGGACGCCGGCCTTACAGGCAGTTGGATGGGCTGTCCTTGGAAATTAAGAGATTACACCTTGATCAGCTGGGATCTGCCCCAAGCTGCTCCTCGGCATTTATTGGGCACGACCCTCTTGCCATCAATTATGGCAAATTTACAAAGGTTTCTTTTTTCGCCAAAAAATGTTTAATCTGAAAGCTGGAACATCGATGCGGAAGGGTCTGCGGTGCGATTACTGGCTGCTACATTACCACCGGCGCGCTCATTGACTGCAGCGGAGAGTGAAGCCTCCATTATGAATGCCGGAGGCGGTTACCAACTCGGCGCTCATTTTTGTTGTGCAGTTTGTCGTGCGTGAATATAGCACAACACAAATGGAGGCAATATCACATTAGTGCATGCTGTCCTAGGACTTGGGGCTTATTCACACCGGCGTATTTCACGGCCGGACGATATACACTACCATCTGATGTAGTGGATTCCAATGCATCAGATCACATGACCGTATTCCTGCGGCGTAAAAATGCGCGGCCGGCAAATATAGCGCCGGGCAGCAAAGATAGTCCTGGAACTATCCTTCCGGCTTGAATACATCTGCGGCTGCTCCTATGAGAGCCAATGACAGCTGCTGGAGAAGGGAGGTGGGAGGGGGATTAGCAATGTGACTGCTAAAGTTCCTCCCCCTTCTTTCCTCCTCTCCCCTCCCCTCTGGCTGTTTGCAATGGGAGGGGGCGGGAGGGGGGTGGAGCTGAGCCCCACCCCCTCCCATTGCTGGCTGCAGACAAGGGGAGGGGCAAGTGTTTAGCTCCACCCCATCCTGCCCACTCCAATTGCAAACAGACGAAGGGAAGGAGAGAGGAGGTGAGCCGGTGAGGGAAGGAGAGACAACGGCATTGCGGTCTTGGTGTATACGCACCAGGGCCCGTGCCATCTGAATAGATACACAAGCGTTAGATTTGTGCACCCGTTCATGTGGTTTTAAGGTGCTTGAGGCTGCACATAAAAATGCCTACGCTCAAGAGCCCTTAAAGGGATTATCTTATCACAGACAAACCCTTTAACCCTTTCCAATCCAATTTGTATCCTGGTTTTCCTAGGGGGCTTACTCTTTTTTCTGCCATTATACAACGGCGCTATCTGCTGGCTAAAGCCAGTACTGCATGAGGTGACACATTGGATAGGCTTCGACAGCAGAGAGGCTGGCAATATACAGCAAGAGAACCCCGACGGACGTCTTCCAACATCGGAGCTGTACAGCCTTAAATCAGAATGTCTTCAGAGGTCAGACAGTGGATTGGAAAGGGTTAATATGAGAGCTGCACCCAGGACCCCCCTAAACACAGGTGATTTGGCTTTGAAGAGTTGCCATCAGCTGCAGGTGAAATGGAATATATCATGTGGCTATTGAGATGAATGGCGGTCCATGTAATAGATGTGGATCTGGAAAAAGAGAGCAAAAAACAACTAATCCCGACAAGGTACTCCCCTTATAAAGAGAGGTGCAGAAGCTCTAAAGCAACTCAGAGTGAGGGGTGAGTATGCAGCTGGTTTTGTTTTTGAGATGACTACAAAACAGGCCTGACTGCTTCTTACCGGATCTGCTGAGTGGTGAGGACTAGAGATGAGCGAACGTGCTCGGCCACGCCCCTTTTTCGCCCGAATACCGCGATTTCCGAGTACTTCCGTACTCAGGCGAAAAAATTCGGGGGGCGCCGTGGCGGCACGGGGGGTAGCAGTGGGGAGTGGGGGGAGAGAGAGAGGGCTCCCCCCTGTTCCCCGCTGCTACCCCCCGCACCGCCACGCCTCTCCCCGCCCCCTGGCGCCCCCCGAATCTTTTCACCCGAGTACTGAAGTACTCGAAAATGGCTGTAGTCGGGCGCGTAAGTACTCAAAACGAGTACGTTCGCTCATCTCTAGTGAGGACCAGTGTTAGGGGCCCCTCCGCTCGCTGAAGAGCAGGTGCAGGGGCCTGAAGTCTATAGATCTGGCCCCTCCGTAATTGTCATACAATTATGTACAGTAGAAGCTCCTTCTACCCAGTAGGGCACGGGGGTCCATTTCTAGAAACTTATAATCGAGTCATGGATGACTTTAGGATACTAAATGGGGCAAACATGATCATGGAAATCTGACCAATGCACAAATGAGAATAAAAACATAACCATAAAAAAGGCTGACAATAGTTATACTGAACACCACTGTCCATCATGAAGAAGCTAGGAATATCTCAACTACCGGTAACAAGGAGTACTATAGAGAACTCACCAATAACCACAGTCTAATAATTACTAAAATTAGTTCAGGAAGCATTTGATAGTAATTGTATTACCAAAAATGAAAAAGACTATAAATATATATCCCAGAAACCCCATACTTTACTACCTGCCCGAAATTCAGAAATCCCTAACGAATCCTCCGGGCGCCCTATTATGGCTAGTATGGGTTCACCAACACGTAATGTATGCAAATATGTGGACGGACAACTACAAAGCTTTGTCAATTATCTTCCATCATATTTAAAGGACATCGACTTGATTTAATAACAAATACAAATTGGAAGGAGACATATCTGTGGGTGTCACTCGATGTTAAAGCTCCCTTCCCAAATATACCTCACCATAAAGGCCTTATACCAATTGAACATTTTTTGGAAATGGATCCCCTCATGCCGCACAAACAAAAACATTTTATTATAGATTCCATTGAATTCATTTGAAAACACAATTATTTTCTGTATGACAATGAGTTTTATATGCAGCAAAAAGGCACCGCAATGGGCACTACGTTCACCCCATGCCATGCCAATCTGTATGTGGGCATGTTCCAGCAATACTTCATGAAGAATCCTATTATTTTCCATAAAAGATTCATTGACGACGTGCTCCTGATATGGGGTGGCACCAAAAGTGAAGTCCAGAAATATATATACACAATTAACCAAAATGATTCGGTCCCAGAGTTTGAAGGCAATATTGATAAAGAAACACACTTTAAGGAGGTGGACTCCACCAAAGAGACCGCCATGCAGTGTTCAGACACCTGTCTGCAAGTGAGTGTCAGTGGAGTGTGTTGTGCTCCTCCAGTGTTTGTGTCTGGGAGCGGAGTCATACAGATAACTAGGACTGTAGGCCCGGTGTCTTCCTGTATCCCGGAGTGTGTCTTTCCAGCAGTGGAGTCATACAGATAACTAGGACTGTAGGCCCGGTGTCATCCTGTGTATTCCTATTCTTCAAGTAAAGTTCCAGTCACTGACTGTTCCCAGTGACTGAGGTTGTACCCATCAGATGTCCTGCGGAGTAAGGAACAATGGCATCATAATTCTTCAGGTCCATCATACTGTTTATTCAGGTAGCTGCTGTCTCAGTGTTGCCTGGAAGAGGCATAGTGGCACCTTGGCCAAGGTTGCACGCGTCCCTCAGGTGAGGAGTTGGTAGAGCCACCGTGACAAGTACCATCTCTACCCCACCATCTCCTCAGTGTTAGGCCTTGTGTCTCAGTCGTTGCAAAGGAAATCAGGGGCCCCCTGAATATAGGGGAATGCGTGATCTGCAGCCACTGCTCCATTTGCATCATGGTTAATTCAGCCCTCTGTGCCATATCCCCCAGGTACAATGCTCTAAAGACACAGGAGGCCATAATAAAATGAACAAACAGCAGGCGTCCGTTCTAGTCTGTGCACTAGTATTTGGGGAGTGCACCCCTGCTTTTTGTGTTTCATCATGTAATCCACGGAGCTCCTAAGCCAGGAAGAGAAATATGATGTCATAGGCATCACGGACACTAGGTGGGATCATACACATGATTGGATACAAGGCTTGAAGGATATAACTTATTTATAAGGAACAGACCTAATAAAAGGGGAGGAGGTGTTGTATTGTATGTTAGGAGAACATTCATCTCCACAGAGATCCAAGCTTCAGAGCTGGGAGTTCTGTAGAAACTGTTCGGGTAAGAATACAAGGAGAGAACTGTTAAATCATTGAGACTTTTGGATCCTGTCCAGTTGGTAGTATGTAGAGAAGGACTTAAAAATGCAGAACATGTGGCGTTATCAGAAGGTCCCAGCATATGTGTTATTTGTGAGTTTAAATGCAGGGAATAGTTCATATGCAAACATACAGTTGTTTTGCAAAGGTGGGGGCTGACGGTTTTAGACTTCACTCTTTGCTCAGGGTCACAGACAGAGAAGGAAAAGTGTGTTAGCTGATAATGAAGGAATTTTGGTAAATAGACGATCCAGGTGGTAGGTTTGATCCACATGTATATATAGATGCAATAGGAGTGCCAAGGGGGGTTCCAGATGAGTTCAAGACCAGACCCCAGACAATGGCTATATGCCTATAATACAACAGAGTGATTTACCCCTTATGGATCTGTCTCAGCAGAAACAGGGGTGACCACTCTAGTTTCCCAGCCATTAGAATAGAATAGCATGTGTGTTGTAGATCCCTTCTGTGTCCATTAGGTCTTCGCGTTTAGGTAGTTAGGATTACTCGTCGGAGAGGGATTAGCCCTTGAACAGCTGACCAACAATGATAGGTAGGGCATAGATCATAAGCTTAAAATAGGGAAAGCAAACCTTACCCCGTCCTGTAGAGTTATAAAGGTATTGTTTATTTTGAGACAGTTTCTAGGGGGGATTGAGAAAGTACAGGCTCATAACGTGGAAGAATCTGTCTCAAAATGGCCGCTAGATACAAAATGGAGCATTATAAGATGTGAATAAGCTTGTGTGTAGTAGAACCATAATACAAAGCAGATATAAGTTTAGAGCAGGAGGTACGGTACAGTGTCTAATGATCTGTTTCTGTTCTTTCCGAGAAACAAGTCTGGGTGCCTGATGTACAATTGTTATCAGAAGAAGCCCCCCACGCCTCCAGCTTTTAACAAAGGAACTGGCTGTGCTGACCATCTAAATCACAAGGGAAGAGCCAGACCACAGATATTTGAAGGACATTTCATAGACTCTCACGCTATGCGATTGCTGAACAATGCATGATTTATGATCTGTGTCTAACCCAATGAGATTAACGCTGTGACTAATCAACCATTCCTTTCCTGTATAAAAAACTATACAAAGGTAATAAACGCTCAGAGTACAGCGCGCCTCCCTACAGAGAGAACCACTTGTTACTTGCCGTAGTTTCTCTCTACGTATCTGAGGAAACTGACGACTGTCCCAGTGTCTATTTCTTGGTTTCTGGGATGCATCCAGATACGGTTCTAATTTGGACCTCAAGACCTGAAAGGTTATGTGACCGGGCAGCGGTCCTAAACAGAAGAACAGAAAGGACAACATTGTAAACATTTACTATAGGCCGCCTGGACAAGCAGAAGATATGGATGAACTCTTTCTACATCAGATGGCCAAGCTCGCAAAGAAGCCCAAGATAGTGATCATGGGAGATTTTACCCATCCAGACATTTGTTGGGAATCTCTCAGGTAAAAGTAATCGATCCAACAAATTCTTATTCGCTCTTTCTGACAACTTTATCTTCCAGAAGGTAGAAGAGAAAACAAGGGGATTTGCTATCTTTGCCCTATTTCTTACCAACAGGGAGGAAATGGCTGAGGAAGTAAGGCCAGCTGCAGATGGTCAAATCAGATCCCACTGCGAGAATTCAGGCATTGAAGTAAATAGCAATTTTGCCTGCAATACCAAGCCAGGCCACTGCTGTGACAACAGAGCTGTTTGCTTCCTGCAGAAATCAACTAAGTGTACAAGTGCAGTGGCCCAGTAAACAGCTGTTTGACAGGGGTGTGGGGTGGCAGACCCCGGCTGATCTACAATGTATGGTCTTTCCAAAGGAAAGGCCATTAGTAGGTTACAACTCGTCAATCCCTTTAATCGATAGAAAAGCAAACAATCATTGAATGTGCCCTGGAAAAAAAGCCAGGTCTTGGCTTACTTTGTCCCAACAGAGGATAATCAGAGAACACTTACTTCACTGGAGGAGTTTGGATTACATCCAACTTCCCCCCAAACGCCTGGTCAGCAGATGATAGTCACAAGCGGGTCAAAACTGGTCATCATTCCAAATGATTAATCAAACAGAGTTGGAGACAAAACAGAAGTAGGCAACGCGTTTCAGAGTGTCCAGGATCCCTCTATCAAGGTAGATAAAGAGGGTCCTGGACACCACCAAACGCGTTGCCTAATTCTGTTTTGCCTCCATCTCTGTTTTGTGCACTGCAAGACTCACAAAACATGCATGAAAATACAACCTATCATTTGCAATGGGTCTATTTACAATTTTTCTCTTGCAGCAATGTTGTGATATTACAAAACTGCAGCATGTTCTATTTTTTAACAAGTCCACAGAAATCTTGGCCATTATTTCCAATGAGTGAGAAAAACAATTGCATTGTACTCGCGTGGACATGCAAGTTTCATTCAAGAGTGATGTAATTTAAAATTTTTCCTTTTATGTGATTTTAAAGCATGTTCAGCCATGTAAGTGTAGCAGAAAGATTTGCTAAAAGGAAAGTCTTTAGGTTTCCAAATTAATAGTTTAGATTCGAGCTCGAAGTAACTTGCAGACCGCACACACATTGGATGTGATAGGAAGTCGTCTGGCCATTTCACTAACCAACAGTATTTATACAATGACATTTGCAACGAGGCTAGAACACGCCTCACTTGTAACACTTATAACTTATTATAATTCATTTATTATCATTGGTAAGAAAAACTAAACAAGAAGTTTAACGTCCTGGTTGTCAGGCAGACTTCTGTCAAGTGGATTGGAACATAAATGTATAAACAATAAGATATGTCTTTTCCGGGGAACAGATTGTGCCGACACCGACCGTCAGTCTAGATTCCTTATCTCTTCAGCATAGGACACTCTGCACAATCAATGCCTTTTGGACTGTTGGTGCACAGCTCCACATTCTCGTTAAAGGAAAATGACAACAATATGATATGACAGAGGCATACAAGATGGAAGACGGGTACAAGATGGAAGACGGGTACAAAATGGAAAACGGGTACAAAATGGAAGACGGGTGCAAGATGAAAGATGGATACAAGGTGGAAGATGGATACAAGGTGGAAGACAGATACAAGATGGAAGACAGATACAAGATGGAAGACGGATGCAAGGTGGAAGACGGGTACAGGATGAAAGACGGGTACAGAATGGAAGGCGGGTACAGGATGGAAGGCGGGTACAAGATGGAAGACGGATACAAGATGGAAGACGGGTACAAGATAGAAGACGAATACAGGATGGAAGACGGGTACAAGATGGAAGACGGGTACAAGATGGAAGATGGGTACAAGATAGAAGACGAATACAGGATGGAAGACGGGTATAAGATGGAAGACGGGTAGAAGATGGAAGACGGGTACAAGATGGAAGACGGATACAAAATGGAAGATGGGTGCAAGATGGAAGATGGATACAAGGTGGAAGACAGATGCAAGATGGAAGACGGATACAAGATGGAAGACAGATACAAGATGGAAGATGGATGCAAGGTGGAAGACGGGTACAGGATGGAAGACGGGTACAAGATGGAAGACGGGTACAAGATAGAAGACGAATACAGGATGGAAGACGGGTACAAGATGGAAGACGGGTACAAGATGGAAGACGGATACAAAATGGAAGACGGATACAAAATGGAAGATGAGTGCAAGATGGAAGATGGATACAAAATGGAAGACGGGTGCAAGATGGAAGACAGATACAAGGTAGAAGATGGATACAAGGTGGAAGACAGATACAAGATGGAAGATGGATACAAGGTGGAAGACGGATACAAGGTGGAAGATGGGTGCAAGATGGAAGACGGATACAAAATGGAAGACGGATACAAAATGGAAGATGGGTGCAAGATGGAAGATGGATACAAGGTGGAAGACAGATGCAAGATGGAAGACGGATACAAGATGGAAGACAGATACAAGATGGAAGACGGATGCAAGGTGGAAGACGGGTACAGGATGAAAGACGGATACAAGATGGAAGACGGGTACAAGATAGAAAACGAATACAGGATGGAAGACGGGTACAAGATGGATGACGGGTACAAGATGGAAGACGGATACAAAATGGAAGACGGATACAAAATGGAAGATGGGTGCAAGATGGAAGATGGATACAAGGTGGGAGACAGATACAGGATGGAAGACGGATACAAGATGGAAGACGGATACAAAATGGAAGACGGATACAAAATGGAAGATGGGTGCAAGATGGAAGACGGATACAAGATGGAAGACAGATACAGGATGGAAGACGGATACAAGATGGAAGACGGATACAAAATGGAAGACGGATACAAAATGGAAGATGGGTGCAAGATGGAAGACGGATGCAAGGTGGAAGACGGATACAAGATGGAAGACAGATACAGGATGGAAGACGGGTACAGGATGGAAGACGGGTACAGGATGGAAGACGGATACAAGATGGAAGACAGATACAGGATGGAAGACGGGTACAAGATGGAAGACAGATACAGGATGGAAGACGGATACAAAATGGAAGACGGGTGCAAGATGGAAGACAGATACAAGGTAGAAGATGGATACAAGGTGGAAGACAGATACAAGATGGAAGACGGATGCAAGGTGGAAGACGGGTACAAGATGGAAGACGAATACAAGATGGAAGACGGATACAAGGTGGAAGATGGATACAGGATGGAAGACGGGTACAGGATGGAAGATGGATACAAGGTAGAAGATGGATACAAGGTAGAAGATGGATACAAGGTGGAAGACGGGTACAAGATGGAAGACGGATACAAGGTGAAAGACGGGTACAGGGTGGATTCATATTCACTGCACTCACAGGCAAAATGACATGTTTAAGAGTGTGATAGCAGTCTGAGTTTCTCAGACCAATTTCGTACTCACCCATCTAATAACATCCCACTTTTAACCATGATTTGGATGCTGCATTTTGTGAACACGTGTGAGAGCGGCCCTGATGGAGGGGGTCGGGCTGCCTGTAACCCCGTAGATTTGCTGTAAATTACACCAGAAATTGATGTAAATTATGGTTTTAATCCATATCCGCTCATAGCTGATGCCGTTTTTTCAGCAGCTCCATTACATCCTGCCCACCAAAAAGTGATGAGAGCCATAAAAAGCTAAAAAGTTGCTTATGCCTCTTAATACATTTGACGCATCTTCCTTTCGGGGGCTTCAGATTAAGCCTGGCATGTGAAGCACCAGCTATAATAAAGTCCTCCCCACATTGCATCTTCTTCTGGAAACAGCGCCCCTCATGTCCATAGGCTACATTTAGTATTGCAGCTCAACCCTAATCAAGTGTAAGCTGCAATACCAGACATAGCCTACGGACCAGAGCGGCAGTGTATGTGACTGCCATGTTTTCTTGATCTCATCTACCTGTCGTCTGATTGCTGCTCTACTGCTGCTGAAAACCATCTGATAATAAAGTTTATGGAAGTCGCCTTTAACTGCAGGTTTGCTTGGAGCGGCTGATTCTGTGGCCCGACACAATAGAGGCTTTTAAAAGCAATCTTATAATGAGTTACAGCATGTTTTTTTTTTAGGAACACATTTTTGCAGCTTCCCAAGTGAATTAGTGGCGGGTCATGAAATCTTCTATAGCCGGGTCTCAATTTTCGTTAAGCCTGGATTATAAGAAAGCAGAAGAATAAAGCAAAGAACACTTTATAATGCAGATTCACAAAGGAAGTGGTGTAACTAAATTAATTAGGCAAGTCTTGCGTAAAGATGCAATGTAATTATATATTGGAGACAGTTAATTAGGGAGCTACTTGGAAATTTCAGTGAATACAGTATTAAAGTAATTATACATAAATACTATCACCATTAAGAGAGCACGCAGAATGAAAGTAAGAAGTAATTATGGCAATAATAGAAGACTTGTTTTTTCTAATATTCCCGACACCTAACAATACTTCCCTCCTTCACTCTGCAGATGGAAACGGCGTCTTCTATCAGCTTAAACATTCATTTCAGACACCGCAGTTAAAGAATTGATGAACTTTGCAATCTTTTCCCATTATATTCTTGTATGTGACTGAAGAGGCTGAGTCAATGGATCCACCTTACGTGGGAGCAGAGGGGGGCGAGCGGCAAATAGTCCGCCACTGGATTTGCATAGAAAAGCAACATTAGCCAATAATATATATGGAGAACATCCCTAGTCCGGGGCGCAGAGTACAATTCGGGGTGCAGGCGATAGATCTGGAGCTTCACTGCTTAGTCTGGATTAGACTCTTGATGAGTCTTCAATAAGGCGACATAATGTATTCAGCTGCAATGTCATCACATTAGTAATGCCGTCTCCATCCATTAGTAATGCCGTCTCCATCCTTCTCCTTCCCTTCTGACCTGTCCGTCACACCTTTATGTCCTGGACTCATTTCCTTCCTTCTTACCTTGTTGTTCCCTCACTTCTTGCATTCATCCTTTTTTTCTTCCTTAATTCCCCTCTTTTTCTTGTCCATTCCTTTTAGCCAACCAACCAAAATCCTTACCTATGGCCACTAGTTGCTTCTGTCCTTTCTTTCTCCTTCTTTTCTCCAAACCGCCTGCTCACTTTTTCCTTCTTTCTTACTTTTCTTTCTGGCGCGGAGAGTTCAGATCGTAGTATGCAGACCTAAGCTCCCCCGCATGGTCCAGGTGACCGGCTCAAGGTTCACTCAGCCTCCATCCCTCTTTTTTTCTTTCTTTCTCTCTTCAGCTACGGGGGATTTTGGTTGACTCAGGGATTCCAAAGATTTGTATCATTGTTTCTTCTTCTTTCCTACTGACCTCCCACCATCACTCCCTTCTTTCCATTCTTCATTCCTTCCTCTGTCTATCACTTCCTAACCTCCTTCCTTCATTCTTTCTTCTTACCCTATGATATTTATGTATATCACTTCTTTCCTACTTTCCTTCGTTCCTCCATTCCTTCCATGATAAATATCATCTATCTATCTATCTATCTATCTCATATCTATCTATCTATCTCATATCTATCTATCTCCTATCTATCTATCTATCTATCTATCTCATATCTATCTATCTATCTCATATCTATCTATCTATCTATCTATCTCATATCTATCTATCTATCTATCAATCTATCTATCTCCTATCTATCTATCTCCTATCTATCCTATCTTCTATCTATCTATCTATCTCATATCTATCTATCTATCTATCATCTATCTATCTATCTCATATCTATCTATCTCCTATCTGTCTATCTATCTCATATCTATCTATCATCTATCTATCTCCTATCTATCTAACTTCTATCTATCTATCTATCTATCTATCTATCTCCTATCTATCTATCTATCTATCTATCTATCTATCTATCTATCATCTATCTATCTCATATCTATCTATCCCATATCTATCTATCTATCTCCTATCTATCTATTTATCTATCTATTTATCTATCTATCTATCTATCTATCTATCTATCTATCTCCTATCTATCTATCTATCTATCTATCTATCTATCTATCTATCTATCTATCTATCTATCTATCTATCTATCTATCTATCAATCTCATATCTATCTATCTATCTCCTATCTATCTATCTATCCATCCATCTGTAGTGGCCCAGAGGGTCCTCCAGAATAGCCACATTTTCATAGTCCTGTCACATTTTGCTATGTGCTTCCAGGAGACATAGAAAGTGCCAAACGTCGGAGAAACGTTTTTTCCCCCTTATTCCTAACTTAAAAGCTTGGCAACAGCTGTCTGCTCGTTGGCTGTATGTCATGCCCTCACTGATTGGTCAAGGGGTGTGGTAAGAGTTCAGAGTGGGAAACTGTATAGTGAGCTAGTATGCTGACAGGGCGGAGAGAAGAGAGAAAGTGTGGGAACAGGACAGGAAGGGAAGGAGTAGTTAGGAGGAGTCTGCTTAGGGAGTTAGGAGGAGGTCAACGGAGCAAGTGGCTACAACATGAGATCTTCCAGCAAGGAAGCTAGGATTCATCAGCTTCCTAGTCTGTCAGCAGTGAGGAGGAGAGAAGCTCGGACCCGTTCCACTAAGCAGTGAGTTACCCAAGAACCTGGTGAAGTCAAAACTAGGGATAGTCAAAAGGTCCACTAAAATCTTCATCTCAGTAACTGCATCAACAACCTCCAGTAAGCCCAACAGATAACTAGGCCTGTGGGAACTTTTACTGTGTCACCTCTAGAGAGAGAGCGTTGTAGAGAGGACTGGGTTTGCTCAGGATTCAATTGTATTGCACTGTGCTGTCTATCCCAAAATTCATTGCTCTGCTCAAGACTGTCATTGTTATACTATGTTACTGATATAAGAGCTTCAGTAAACCGTGCACTTCCCGTTTACTATTGAAAAGCTACTAGGACTCGTGCCAAGTTATTTCCCGCCCTTGACTCTTACAGTCCCAAATGAAGTGCTGGCGTCACAAGACAAGCCATCATTCATTACAGAGAGTATATCTATTATTTGTGCCACTGTGTGGCGACTAAGCAGGACCTCCTTTGCTGCTATTTGTGGGAGAGATTGCACAGCCACCCGTGACATCCATATTGAAGTCCCCGTGGTCTCCTCCTCTTTGTCGCGTCTTGCTCGGGCGCTGCACATCTATCTATCTCATATCTGTCTGAGTAATATAAAATGATATAAGTAAAGCCCCATAAATGTGGAGCTCCTCCGCCGAGCGTTGCCGACAGGCTTCATTCATCTAAGACACATTAAACTTTGGTTTGATTCATTTTACCTCCATTTCTTGACAATTAGTTGATGTGAAGTGATGTTGCGGCTCTGCGGACGGCGCTGTGTAACATCCTCATTATCATTAATATCCAATGTATTCACAGACTTGCTGCCGTTACAACATCCAAGGCAATTCTACAAGCAGCTGAGTGCACAGTCTGAGGTGACCACTTACAAACGCGCCTCCTGGGCTGATGGGGCGTTGGGGGGCAGACCACCCCTTTGCTACCTTTTCCCACTTAGTTTTTAATGGTACCACCTGGACCTCTAGGGGTTAAATACCCCCTCTACCCCATTTCCTTTTCAGTTGCTATGGGCTAGGGGCGGTTTGGGAGCCCTAAGTTGCTCTGAAAAAAAAATTACAAACTGGCCTCAGGATGTAGGGGAACACGGCCCCCATACAGCCATGTCCATGGCCAGGAGGGCCCAGCCGACGGCAAAACACAGCGTACGTTACCCTGTCGACTAAGTTAAGGTGCTGTGGGGACGCGTCAGGGACCCGAGGAGGTGATTTTACTTACCAGGTCCCGCTGACTGCACGTCTTACTGTACTAAAGCAAGATGCCGCCGGCTTCGGAGGACGACCAGCTGTCCGCGGCGACCCCGGTAAGTATAACAACCACATCCCCGGGTCCCTAACATGTCCCACCTAGGCTGCTCTAGAGACACGACAGACTGTTTCTACGCTTTGTGTGAATGGTTGTCTTTGCCAGCGTTATACGCCCAACAGGTAGGTCTCTGTGTGCTGGAAATTCTGCCAACAAATGCGCTATAGTAGTGAGAGCGAACCCGCGGGGAACAAAGGCTTCTATCCTCTGAGTATTCGGCTTCCAGCAAGAACCGGCGTATCAAATAGTTAACTTATCATATTGTTACATTTAATTCATGGTTTCAGATTTGTAAACAATTCAGCTTCATTGGATAAATTACAAGCTGAACGACAAGCGAAAGATCGACCTGGCCGTCAGCTCAGGAAGATGTCACAGAGCAGGAATCTGCTGGCGACTGCGCTGCCACCGCGGACGCATCTACTACCCAACTATCGACTGGTGATGAAGGCCGTCGGGGATCATACTGGGAAAAAAGGGCAAAAAACCTTGTTTTACTCAAAAACAAAAGCTTTAAGAACAAGTAAGACATTTCCTTGTAGGCGATTGATGTGGAGTCCTAAATGGAAGGCCTGGAAGATCCTCGATGAAGCGCTGCCTCGCCACGGAAGCAGATCTGTGCTTAACAACAGTTATTTGTCTTGGAAGTCAATGGAAGGCGAATATTAGATGTAACATTATTTTTGTCGTCTTCGCCTGTCAAGGGCTTACCACTCATATTGGGGACGTCCACAATGGACATTTCCTAGGGACTTTTCAACTAATAGTCAACTATGTTAAAACTATGCGGGAAAACCTCGCAAAGTGCAAAAACAACAATTAGAGGGAAAACACATGAAAGGCCCATATAATGCCCTCAGCATTATCTATGGGAAAAACGTATTATCGAGAAACTCAGGGAAGAAGCCGTCCACTGTGGAGTAATAGTAGATACAGGATATGGGGCACGAAAAGCCAATGTGTCATTATTACGCTATGTCAGCCCAGACACGGATTCCAAGTTTGAAGTAGATGAAAGGTTTGTCCACTTCCTGAATGTTAGCAGTAAGGCTGGCGGGGCGATTACCAATGGAGTGATTTCTACTTTGGATGGTTTTGATATTCTGTTAGATGCCTGCCGCTCCCGGAGACAAGATAATGGTGCTAATATGCGGGGCACAGAGCCGGATGCTTGAGATGAATGAGTCAGCGATATTTTCACCCTGCAGCACATATTTGTTAAACCAAATGTAGTGACATTCGACTTGTTTGGCCGATATTAAACATTATGGATAGTGAAAATGAAGGAATGAAAAGTAGTTGTAGAGGTGCTTTACAGAGAATGACCTGTAGGGGGCAACAGACAGGCAGTCAAGGAAAAAACACCCACAGGTGTGGTCAGTAAGTAGGATAAAGGTGTTTGTTCCTGCTACAGTCAGAGGTGAAGTGGGCTACAAGCCAGAGACAGGTCCAGTGAGAGGGATCTGGGTTGTGAGCCAGAAACAGATCCAGGGGGAGAGCTGGACTTCTGTTGTAAGCAGAGAGAGACGCTGTGACTAAACAGAGAGCTGCGTTGTCCTGGCATGACACTTGGGGTCTGAAGACGATACAACATAAAGACAAGCTGCGCTTCTGGACTACAGGTCTGGGAAAGTAAACGGACTTATTGCTGTTTGGCTGAGTTGTGGACTTCATCGCTCCTCCTGTGGACGGTTGGAGGATTAAATTGATGGACTTTGCAAACTTTATCATTTTTCTGGAGACCCAGTCATTTCTGTTATGCTAAACTTATGTTGAATAAACTGAACAAGAAGTAAAAGTTACCGTTGGCGTACTCATTAACCCCCGTGTCGTTACACAGTGTAAAAAGTCTAGAGGTGCAAGGAAGGTTCCCCTGAGGATTTATTTGTGAAATGAGCTTCTCAAAGCGCAATTGTTAACAATCTCTAAAAGAAGGAAGAATGGGAAGTGCGGTGGCCAACGGCGTCCCTTAGGGATACCCTGGACTCATTGCATACGTGGGGAGCTGGAGGGACACACGCAGCCAAGGCTAGGGTAGTGCCGTGGCCTACCCCAGACACCCCTAGGATAGGGATGCCTGCTAATTCGTATGACCGGAGACACTTGTCACTCATGACGCCACCGTTCCTGCATATGCCGGCATGACCTTTTGGTGAATAAAAAAAAATGCAGCCACAGACAGTTCTTAGTACCACGGGTCTCTGGGAATGGTCAGAGCCCGGCATAAACTTTACTTATGATAATGAGGGTAACAATACAAAGCAGTTCAATAAAAGACTTCACAGTGCAGGCAATTAAGTAAACTTTGGAGATTATTGACTTGTAGATTATTGACTCATAGTACCTCCACCTAGCCTTGGAGACGCATGGGTGTGACAGACATAAATGGTGTACCTCTACGTGGTGATCTAGACTTCAGACTGCCACATAAGAAAAGCAGGAAAACAAATAGCACCTCTGCACTGGGCCTTGCACAACACAACAGACTTACTGATGCTCTCCTTTGTCTTTCCTCTCTTTGGGGCTCACTATATTCAGCATCCATCCACAGCAGAAGAGGAAATCTCTCCTTCTCCTCCTTGCTTCAATACATGAGAGCCGAAGGGGCCCCCATGTACCCGGACCTCCTGTACCACCAAACTCCTGAAGACATGGACTGGAATCTTTCCCACTCTCAATTACTCATATTTATATCCTCTCTCACACGACATAACTTGATACATTTACATGCAGGCTTTGGATTTTGTTATACACTTAACCCATCTAGCGCTGCAGCTGTGCAACACACATACTGTAAACAACAAGAAAGGTTTGCACAGTGCATCTACATAAGACTAACATGTATGACATTTATGGAGGGGACCAGGATGGTGTACTGGATCACTACACAGGCATTTAAAGAGACCCGGATGGATGAACACAGAACTTGTACACATGTTAAAAAGAAAGAACGATATATTTATCAAATAGAAAGAGGAGGAATATCTAAAGAAGAATATAATGCGGTCTGCAGAAACTGTAGGGCAAGTGTCAGAAAAGATAAAGCTGATAATGAACTGAGGCTTGTAAGAGAGGCCAAAAGCAATAAAAAGGATTTGGGGGGTCAAAAGCAAAAGAAAAGTCAAAGATACTATTGGATGCTTACAAGATGAAAATGGTGAATTGGTTAAGAATGATGGTGAGAAGAACGAACTATTAAATTCCTATTTTGTATCTGTTTTCTCTCAGAAAGTAGATGTAACATCAGCTGATCTTCCCTGTGCTATTGGGGGGATACAAGAAGGCAGTCTATCTGTAAGCAGAGAGATGGTGAGGGAATACTTAGATAACTTACATGAATTCAAGTCTCAAGGTCCAGATGAATTACATCCTAGGATACTAAAAGAAGCAGCGGGGATAAAGCACATACAGAATAGGAGGAATTGGGCTAAGCAGCAGCACATGTGAAAAAGACTTGGGTATACTAATAGATCATAGACTGAACATGAGTCAACAATGTTATGCAGCAGCCAAAAAGGCAAACACAATTCTGGGATGTATTAAGAGAAGCATAGAGTCTAGATCACGGGAGGTCATTATCCCCTCTACTCTTCCTTAGTCAGACCTCATCTGGAATACTGGGTCCAGTTCTGGGCACCCCACTTTATACAAGAAATAGACAAACTGGAGGAAGTTCAGAGAAGAGTTACCAAGATGGTGAGCGGTCTGCAAATCATGTCCTATGAGGAACGGGTAAAGGATCTGGGAATGTTTAGCAGAAGAGAAGGCTGAGAGGAGACTTAATAGCGGTCTACAAATATCTGAAGGGCTGTCACAGTGCAGAAGGATCAGCCCTATTCTCATCTGTACAAGGAAAGACTAGAAGCAATGGGATGAAACCGAAAGGGAGGAGACACAGATTAGATATTAGACAGTGAGGGGATCAATGAGTGGAACAGGTTGCCACGGGAGGTGGGGAGTTCTCCTTGAATGGGAGTCTTTAGAGGCCGGATAGACATCTGGGATGATTTAGTGATCCTGCACTGAGCAGGGGGTTGGACCAGATGACCCCGTAGGACCCGATGACCCTGGAGGACCCGATGACCCCGTAGGACCCGATGACCCTGGAGGACCCGATGACCCCATAGGACCCGATGAACCCGGAGGTCCAGATGACCCTGGATGTCCCGTCCAACTCCACCATTCTATGATTGTATATACACATAAAGAGTATTTATGAAACCGTTTTTAATGTAAGCGCTGCGGAATAAGTTGGCATTATACAAATACAGATTATTATTAATGAAGGAAAGGCCCCGTTGTGTTTTATTTCAAGCGTTTTACAATTTTAACCATCAAGGGATATTTGTAAATTCCTGTCTGGCTCTTCGGCTCCATCCCGTCCACAGAGGCATCTGCAGAAAGGTCCTTCAGTAGACTTGCGAATACGTTAGATACCTGGCAGAGGAGCTCCACATCGCAAGAAAGGCTGAACGGGTTAGCATTACTGAAAGGAAAGGAATTGGCAAAAACTGTTGATTCTTCAGATATCATAAATCAATTTGCTCAAATGAAAGCTTTGTAACTGATGGGACTTCTAGGACTACTTCTGGGACTACTTCTGGGACTACTTCTAGGACTACTTCTGGGACTACTTCTTGGACTACTTCTAGGACTACTTCTGGGACTACTTCTGGGACTACTTCTGGGACTACTTCTAGGACTACTTCTGGGACACTCACTTTGCTGTTTGTACTCTATGAACACTTATCTAATAAAATGACTATCTATTTTTTCCACCTTGACTAAAACCAGCAGAGTTCCGTAACAAAATGTTTAGGGGTGTAGAGGGTGGGCTAACGGGTCAGGGTGTGATGGGGGGCCCGGTTGGTATTCTGGTAAGGGGGACCCTGAATAAGTGTGGCGGCCGTGGAGGGGAGAAGCCTGTGTGGTCTGCATATCTCACCACAGGTAATTTCCTACAAAGCAAATGTTCAAACTGGAGGTCTATATTACAGGGAACCGGTCGCCTCTGTATAGCGCCATGAACTACGTTCTGGTTAGGAGAGGGGATGGAGCTGAGGGCTTGTGTTTATACTCGCCCGCTCGCTGGCACCTGCGCTGTCACCCGCCGAAGATAGTTGGACTTTTCCCAGATTTCCGCGTGCCACAAGTCAATGGAAGAGCGCATGCGTGGCAATCTAAAAGCAGTCAACTTTGCATGCGGCGTGTGATGTTCAGCGAGTGACATTGCCGGATCACGGGAGCGGGCGGGTATAATAAATACAAGCCCTCAGCCCCATCACCTCTCCTAAACGTAGTTCTTTATCCTAGAATGGCTTGTCTGAAATCTCCGCGATGGGCATGTCTGTCATGGGTCCTGCGCCGGCGCGGTCACTTGGGGAACGCCATGTCGGCTGACTCCTGCGATTATGGGAAGGATCAGAGAAAACTCTGATCCCAGTCAGGTAACTCTGCTCTGCCCAGGGTGCTCCAAGTCTATTTACTGCTTGAGGTGGGAAGTGAATTGCTGCCCCCCACCTCCGCCCACGCCCGCCAAGAAGTGACGCTTTACATAGACATGTTAATGGAGGTTCATCTACACGGATGTCGCACATCACAGTATCAGTGAAGAACTGCAGTAATCAGCCTGCTGTAGCGAGAAGAATAGAGGGGCAGCGGTACGGGCCGCGCAGCGGTACGGGCCCCCCCCCCTCTGATGTCCGATATCCAATACAAAGGATGGAATATTCTGCAGGACGCTGCAGAACACGCTGCTGTCAAAAGCAATCAAAATGAGTGTTTCAACGAGGAATTTTCAGCAGATCTCCGCCATTTTCAATTCTGATGGATGTGCGGATTTTGATGCAAATTTTGCCAGAGAGCAGAATATTCCGGAGCGTCCTGTGGGATATCTCGAGTCGTGTGAAGGTGGCCTCAGCATGGCTGCAGTTTATCATCATGATGGTACAAGCAAACCAACCATATTATAATCCGCATTAGTGAGGGGTTAGGCCGGCTTTACATGGACCCAGGGCGTCAGTATAGGGGGTGCGGTGACAGCGGGCCCAGGAGCCCAAGGGGGCCCCTAAAGTCTCTCTTCCCCATATTGGAAACCAATACAATCAATGAAGCTTTATAGTTGGGGGCCCAGCTCCAGAGTTTGCTCTGGGGCCCGGCAGCTTCAAGTCGCGCCTCTGCATGGACCGTAAACGCTACAGAATTTCCGGAATTACTGCAGAAAGGATTTACAGGACAAGAGGATTTAATAAATCTCCTCCGCGAGGCGCAGAGGGAATAATCCTGCGCATTTATGTTGCAGAATTTGCAATTCGAGGGTTAAAGTCCACAGCTGATCTGCAAGTAAATCATGAGCCCATCCCCCCTGAATGGAGTGGATTCGGCCCCCACAGATTTACAGTAATTGCTGCGGGGGTTCTGTAGTGAAATGCCTGCAGCGTTATGGGCGGTACTTGCTGCGGACTCTGGATTCTGCAATGCATATCCGCCCGTGTGCCTCCGGCCTCAGGCTGATCCTCCAGCACCGACTAATAAATGGATTTATAGTTTTAGACTCACAGGGACTAATTGTTTGACCTACGGACCCCCAACACACAGCAGGACTATAAGCCCCCGGGGTGCAGTCACATGTCCCACGGCTGGTGTTGTGTACCTGATCCGGGGCAGTAAATGTCCTGTCGGGGGGCTTTATATCGGTGAGCCGGACAGAAACTAGGAGTGAGGATGAGATCTCACCACCACATGATTACAGAGAGACCGACTTACCTGCGGCCGAGCGCTGCTCCAGTCACGGACACAACACAGGAAAGTTATTATACTGAAGGGCAACTTCAAGTCGCAGCGTTTATGGCCATGTTTGACACCCTCAATGGAATGAACCTTGGAGTGGGGTTCTTGCATCAGTGGAGAATACGAAAGGTCTGAAGTAGGTCAAGAGTGGTTTCCTTGGGGAGGGCACCCGGGGGGTGGGTGGGTTGGGGGATGGCATCCACTCTCCCCTAGGGGCGGGGGCACGCAAAAGGGGAGCTTTTCTTAATAATTGTTTGAAAGATTTGGTTAATAGTTGTACATTGATTTGAAGGAATGTTGCCATCCAATAGGTGGCGCTGCAGAGGTATTGTTCCATCTGTTTATGTGCAGGCCTGTCACCTTATAGAGATAATAAAACTGTCACAATCCTTACCGGTTCCAATACCAAGAGCAGCACCATGTAAGTGCCATATGGTTTTCTGCTCCCCCCATCGGCCCAGGACCCAACTGACCCACCAGGAACTTTCTTGGTGACTTTAATGGCCAATCCGCCCCTGGCTGTGGATGGGATATACTTGGACTTGTCAGGAAGGGACAAGTTAATGCAGTGGGGCAGGCTTAGGGGTATG
The DNA here is from genome assembly GCF_035609145.1 of Eleutherodactylus coqui. Classification (NCBI taxonomy): domain Eukaryota; kingdom Metazoa; phylum Chordata; class Amphibia; order Anura; family Eleutherodactylidae; genus Eleutherodactylus; species Eleutherodactylus coqui. The sequence continues at coordinate 2,389,074 of NC_089839.1, forward strand.
CCCCTCCTACCCCTCGGGTACCTTAAATAAAGGAGCCAAGTCCTCCCCCTTCCTCTTGGCGGTACCTCTGCCAGCGTTTCCCATACGGTCTGCTGTTTTACATTGTAATGTTGTTGTTTGAGACTTTGTTTTCTTTAAAAGAAATATAATTTATTATTGAGGGGACAGAAGGGGTACGGGGGTGGGGGGGGGGTACTGAGACCCTGTTTCTCTGTGCTTGTATGTCACGGCCGGTGGCTCTGGGAAGGCGGTGAAGGTGGTTCTTGGAAGGTGGACCTGCTCAAGAAGGTAGGCCTCTGGCCAGCACGTCCCTTCTGGGCAAGAGAACGGCTCGTTTGTGCTTAAATGCCTGTTCATTTTCCAGTATTTACAAAGTTTAATAAGGTTGGGACCGTCTTTCCCCCCCACCATGGTTGTGCTGCTGAGTCCTTTATAGGGTCAGCTGGCCAAGAGGTTATGGCGGCTGCGGGCAGAGTGCGGGCATCCCCGCAGTCTGTGTACTTCTGGCACCCTCCTAGGACTAAATACACCATATAAGAACTGCCTTTATTTGGCTTTATTGGCCTTTTAGGAGTATCTCTGCCTTTACAAACACGATTTCAGCAACTACTATGACCAGTTGTATATCATGCATCCTCCTAGGTGTTGCGGTCAGGGTAGATCTGAACGCCCATGTAGCACAAGTACTTGGTTCCTGGGATACAAGTTCAGATGGTTCATTGTGAGCCGAAACATAATTACTATAATAGTAAAAGGTGAAACATTTGTATCAAATTGCTGCACAACTCAGTGTAACCAGAAGCAATGAGGTCACGGCTGACAAAGAAGGCTCTGTCCTCGGGCCTCTGGCTCGTCTCCCTCACACCTTTGAACTCTTATCTGTTATCTCCAATTATCAACACTCCTTCAAATAAACACTTGACTCTTATAAATAACTCAAGGTTATGTCCCCTTTAAGACTAGTAGAAGACCGCAGTTTAAGACGGCCTGTGGATGGTCACTCCCTTGCAGGTGGCAAATTGATGGATGTGATCCTTCCGCTTGATAAGTCAGGTTTGACGAGTTGCTGTTCCTTATATTGCGGGTGGGGGTGGGGGGGGGTCAAACTCATATTCACAGAGGGCCATATCAGCCTTGTGGTTGTCTTCAATAGACCAATTGTAATACTGTATAGTAATAGTGACTCCTGTAGTAATAGGGTCTCCATAATGGCCCCGGTAGTAATAGTGGCCCAAGTAATAAGTGACCCCCATAGTGACACATGTAATAATAGTGACCTCCATGATGGCCTCAGTAGTAAAAGTGACTCCTGTAGTAATAGGGTCCCCCATAGTGTCCCCAGTAATAATAGTGACCCCAGTAGTAAAAGCGTCCCCCATAGTGGCCCCAGTAGTAATAGTGGTCCAATTAATAAGTGACCCCCATAGTGATTCCATAACCCCATAAATAATAATTGTGATCTCCATAGTGGCCCCAGTAGTAATAGTGACCCCAGTAGGAATAGGGCCCCCAATAGTGGCCCAAGTATTAAGTGACTCGAGTAATAAGAGTGACTCCTCAAAGTGGCTCCAGTATTAATAGTGACCCCAGTAGTAACAGTAACTCTCATAGTAGCCCAGCTGGTAATAGTGGTCCCAGTAGTAAATTACTTCCATAGTGACCACAGTAATAAAAGTGGCCTCAGTGATAATAGGGTCCCCCATAGTGGTCCCAGTAGTGATAATGACCCCCATACTTGCCCCGGCAGTAATAGTGGCCTCCTAAAATGGCCTCAGTAGTATTTCACTCCCATAATGGTCTCATTATTAATAGTACCCGCTATTGGCCTCTGGCTAGTAAGCATTCCTATGGGCATTCCAGTCACCCAGCCTGTAGCGGTTGTCCAGGGGCAGATGCTGCTGAGCCTACAACTGCTGACCTCTTCCCTCGGCATCTGCGCTGCGTGCAGGATGGCACACATAGACACCGGGGGATGGTAAATAGGTAAGCGCTCACAGACTCTGCACCACCGCCACCTCATTGATGTCTCCATACACTGTACACACAGGTGAGCAGGATCTCTTCTCCATCTCTGAGCTGCTGGGTGTAGACTGCTGCTATGATGTCTCCATACACTGTACACATAGGGGAGCAGGATCTCTTCTCTATCTCTGAGCTGGTGGGTGTAGATGACTGCTATGATATCTCCATACACTGCACATATAGGAGAGCAGGATCTCTTCTCTATCTCTGAGCTGGTGGGTGTAGACTGCTGCTATGATGTCTCCATACACTGTACACATAGGAGAGCAGGATCTCTTCTCCATCTCTGAGCTGGTGGGTGTAGACTGCTGCTATGATGTCTCCATACACTGTACACATAGGGGAGCAGGATCTCTTCTCTATCACTGAGCTGGTGGGTGTAGACTGCTGCTATGATGTCTCCATACACTGTACACATAGGAGAGCAGGATCTCTTCTCTATCTCTGAGCTGGTGGGTGTAGACGGCTGCTATGATGTCTCCATACACTGTACACATATGAGAGCAGGATCTATTCTCTATCTCTGAGCTGGTGGGTATAGACTGCTTCTATGATGCTCCATACACTGTACACATAGGAGAGCAGGATCTCTTCTCTATCTCTATGCTGGTGGGTGTAGACTGCTGATATGATGTCTCCATACACTGTATACATAGGACAGCAGGATCTCTACTCTATCTCTGAGCTGGTGGGTGTAGACTGCTGATATGATGTCTCCATACACTGTACACATAGGAGAGCAGGATCTCTTCTCTATCTCTGAGCTGGTGGGTGTAGACTTCTGCTATGATGTCTCCATACACTGTACACATATGAGAGCAGGATCTATTCTCTATCTCTGAGCTGGTGGGTATAGACTGCTTCTATGATGCTCCATACACTGCACACATAGGAGAGCAGGATCTCTTCTCTATCTCTATGCTGGTGGGTGTAGACTGCTGATATGATGTCTCCATACACTGTATACATAGGACAGCAGGATCTCTACTCTATCTCTGAGCTGGTGGGTGTAGACTGCTGCTATGATGTCTCCATACACTGTACACATAGGAGAGCAGGATCTCTTCTCTATCTCTGAGCTGGTGGGTGTAGATGACTGCTATGATGTCTCCATACACTGCACACATAGGAGAGCAGGATCTCTTCTCTATCTCTGAGCTGGTGGGTGTAGACTGCTGCTATGATGTCTCCATACACTGTACACATAGGAGAGCAGGATCTCTTCTCTATCTCTGAGCTGGTGGGTGTAGACTGCTGCTATGATGTCCCCATACACTGTACACATAGGAGAGCAGGATCTCTTCTCTATCTCTGAGCTGGTGGGTGTAGATGACTGCTATGATGTCTCCATACACTGTACACATAGGAGAGCAGGATCTCTTCTCTATCTCTGAGCTGGTGGGTGTAGACTGCTGCTATGATGTCTCCATACACTATACACATAGGAGAGCAGGATCTCTTCTCTATCTCTTAGCTGGTGGGTGTAGACTGCTGCTATGATGTCTCCATACACTGTACACATAGGAGAGCAGGATCTCTTCTCTACCTCTGAGCTGGTGGGTGTAGACTGCTGCTATGATGTCACCATACACTGTACACATAGGGGAGCAGGATCTCTTCTCTATCTCTGAGCTGGTGGGTGTAGACTGCTGCTATGATGTCTCCATACACTGTACACATAGGAGAGCGGGATCTCTTCTCTATCTCTGAGCTGGTGGGTGTAGACTGCTGCTATGATGTCTCCATACACTACACACATAGGAGAGCAGTATCCCTTCTTTCTCTGATCTGGTGGGTGTAGACTGCTGCTATGATGTCTCCATACACTGTATACATAGGAGAGCAGGATCTCTTCTCTATCTCTGAGCTGGTGGGTGTAGGCTGCTGCTATGATGTCTCCATACACTGTACACATATGAGAGCAGGATCTATTCTCTATCTCTGAGCTGGTGGGTGTAGACTGCTGATATGATGTCACCATACACTGTATACATAGAAGAGCAGGATCTCTTCTCTATCTCTGAGCTGCTGGGTGCAGACTGCTGCTATGATGCTCCATACACTGTACACATAGGAGAGCAGGATCTCTTCTCTATCTCTATGCTGGTGGGTGTAGACTGCTGATATGATGTCTCCATACACTGTACACATAGGAGAGCAGGATCTCTTCTCTATCTCTATGCTGGTGGGTGTAGACTGCTGATATGATGTCACCATACACTGTACACATAGGAGAGCAGGATCTCCTCTCTATCTCTGAGCTGGTGGGTGTAGACTGCTGCTATGATGTCTCCATACACTGTACACATAGGAGAGCAGGATCTCTTCTCTATCTCTGAGCTGGTGGGTGCAGACTGCTGCTATGATGTCTCCATACACTGTACACATAGGAGAGCAGGATCTCTTCTCTGTCTGTGAGCTGGTGGGTGTAGACTGCTGCTATGATGTCTCCATACACTGTACACATAGGAGAGCAGGATCTCTTCTCTATCTCTGAGCTGGTGGGTGTAGACTGCTGATGTGACGTCTCCATACACTGTACACATAGGAGAGCAGGATCTCTTCTCCATCTCTGAGCTGCTGGGTGCAGACTGCTGCTATGATGTCTCCATACACTGTACACATAGGGGAGCAGGATCTCTTCTCTATCTCTGAGCTGGTGGGTGTAGACTGCTGCTATGATGTCTCCATACACTGCACACATAGGAGAGCAGGATCTCTTCTCCATCTCCAGCTAGCAGGGAGGTGACAGGTCCCTGCCTAAAGCAGGGTAATTGCCTCGATAAAGGCGGCACTCGGTCTTCTTTCTGGGCCCTGATAGTCCCTATTGGAACCCCTGGAGAGATGAACCAACACCACAGCATAGCAATAATAATGCAAACCAAAATACAACCAATAGCAAGCAAACAGCACTTATATGAACATGTAGCAATTCACCCAGCCTAGAGGAGCACCAGACTCCAGCCTATCCTCTAGGGTACGGAATAAGCAGCCCTACACACCAGGAGTGGTGAGAATATATAGCCCCTCTGCACCTGAAAACTATCAGAGTGACTAGAAAACCACACATCCAGCCTACTCCCAGGCATGGCTATTCCAGCATGCATCCATGCAGCAACGCAGACAGCCCCAACAGACACTGCACATGGTGCATTAACCCTCAACCTGCTTAACAAGGCGACTAACAAGCCGTGACAGTACCTCTCCTCTGAGGAGCGGCCTCCGGACCCAGGAATCCATTTATGAGAATTCCAGATCAAACGTTCTGCATTGACCCCACCCGCTGGAACCCACGTCCTCTCCTCAGGGCCGTACCGCCGCCAATGCACCAGATACTGCAGCGAGTTCCTGACTCGACAAGAATCAATGATGCGGCTGACCTTGAACTGCAGATTCCCGTCAACCAACACTGGCGGAGGAGGTGACGACCCAAGTCCGGGATTCACCAGCTTCTTAAAGGGGTTGTCCCACCGTGACAAATGCATCTATACACTTCTGTATGGCCATTACAAAGCACTTTGTGATATAATGTGTGTTTTGTAAATGAGCCATACAGAAGATACATACTGTACTTACCTGATTGGGTGCCCCCCCCCTTTATATACATGTCCGTCGTACTTGGATACGACAAATCCAGCAGTGTCTCTGCACCTTCTCATCACGTAGGCAGAGTAGCTCTGGCCGGCTGGTCGGGCCCCATGAACATGCATCTCATGCACGCGCATGCGCAGTCCGCTCACCCCTCGGCTCCCGCTGAAGAGGAAGAAGAACAGCTGCTTCAAAATTCACTCCGCAGCATGCACGAGATACTGACAAAGAGCGTGATATACCAACAGAGTGTGCAAGATATTGACAGCCTGCGTGAGATATGAACAGCGTGCGCGAGATACGCTGTCATGTGCCATGAAGAATGGCTGCCATATTCGGTGATATGCCTGCAGACCGCGGTAAACGCTGTGTTATACTCATAGTGTTTTACCCCGCGCTCGGCCGTAATCATGAGTTTCCTGCCCCTCTTGCACTGCGGTCTCAGGGCTTTGACAGACGCACGTGTTTCGCACTGCAGTTCCCAGGAGTGCATGGAGCTCCTCAGATCGGGCGCCAACCCTCTGGGGGGCAGTCAGTCACAGGTTCCCTCAGAAGTGCCCTCACTGCTCCCGGAAGCATCCCAGCCACAAAGCCATAAGCTGCTCTATTTAGTGCTTCGGTCCCGGGGGCCCTTTTAGCGCCTCTGACCCACGCACCCCCTCAGTTCCCCCTGTTGAATGCTGGGACTACTGTAGCTAGAGGGGAGCACTGGGCCCTCGAACCTTGGGGGCCCATAAGATCTCTATTTTTGTCATATGAGGCCAGTGCTATACATGAAGCATTATAGTTGGGGGCCCTTATTACAGATTTTGCTCTGGGGCCCGGCAGCTTCAGGTTACGCCTCTGATTGGGTGTGTATACGTGCCGTACCGCCAGTGTTGGAGGTTGTGGATGGGTCTAGCGGGGTGCTGGTGCGTTTCTTTAACCCTTTAATGCTGCAGGGCGTACAGTTACATCGCACAGGTTCCGGGGATGTATGGGGGGGGGGATGCAGGGTGATCCCGCTCCATACAACATGGCTGCTGGCTGTTTCTTACAGCTGACACCCTCCAGCAAAAGCTCCAATAACCACATCGCTCATGGGAGCTGTTAACCCTTAAAATGCCTCAACTGAAGCTTGGGGGTCCCATATGGCCCCCTGCAATGTGATCGCAGGGTGCCGTGCGGTTGTCATGGAAACCCGGGGCCTTCTGAAAGGCGCCATGGCTGTCATTGCAGAGTGCCTGTCAAGCCGTGTTCATGGGGTGGCCTGATAGACTGCCTGTTGGATCGCGGTATAATGTAATGCTATGGCATCACATCTTACTGCAGGAGCGATCCAAGCAGAGAAGTTCTTGCTCCCTCTGGGGACTAAAAAGAAAAGCGAGAAGAAGTTTTTAAACGCTTTACTAATTATTAAAAAAAAAAAGTAAAAAAAGTTTAAAAAAATAACCTTATAGCCATATTGATAATAAAATATTCTAAATAATATAATAAGAATACATATTTGGTATCGCTGCGTCCGTAAAAGTCCGTTCTATCAAAGGAACGCATTATTTACCCGCGCGGTGAAGAACCCCAGAATTGAGCTTTTTTAGTCACCCCATCTCCAAGAAAAAATATAACAAAAATCAATCAAAAGTCCTATGAATTCAAATATGGTGCCAATAGAAACTGCAGGCCGCCACGCAAAAAATGAGCCTCACACAGCTACGGCGACGGAAACATAAAAAAGTCATGGCGGTCAGAAAATAATTAAAAAAATTAAATATCTTTGAAAAAAATAAAAGTAGAACAGCGAAAATAACTCTACAAGTTTGTTACCGCGGCAACCGTCCGACCACAGAATAAAGCCATCAGGTCACTTCTGCTGCGGTTTGTGCGCCGTAGAAACAAGAAGCACCCAAAAATGGCGGGATTTAGGTTTTTTTTCCATTTCAGCCCAAATGGAATTTTTAAAAAGTTTTTCAGTCCATAATCTGGAACATTAAATACTACTATTAAAAAATACAACTCGGCCTGCAAAAAACAGCGAACCCTCAGACAGCGATGGCGGGGAAGAAACATATAACCGGGAAAAAAGGCCGTGTCTTTAAGAGGTTAAAGGGGTTGTCCAGTTGTAAACTATTAATGGGCCAGCCTCAGAATAGGTCATCAACAGTAGATTGCAGGGGCCTGCCACCCGAACCCCCTGCCAATCAGCTATTTGGTGAGTCTGTGTGCTCCTGCACTGACATGATTTTTAGCAGGCAGCTCCATTCTCACTGCAGTGGCCAGGATTAGTATTGCAGGCTGTGTCCTATTCACTTCAATGGGAACTTTGCTTGTAATACCAGGGCTGACCACTGTGGTGAGAACAGAGCTGTCAGCATGAGCGAACTGGCCCGGAGAGCAGCTGATTAGCAGGGGTCCTGGGCGGCAGACTCCTGCTGATCCACTATTGATGGCCTATCCTAGGGACCGTCCACCAGTAGCTTACAACCGGATGACCCCTTTAAGGCAAATCCTAATTCTTTTCATTCTAATGTAGAGGGTCCCATAACAATCAGTCTGGCCTGCAGACGGGTCACATGTCAGACTCCGGGATATGGAGCAGCCCCTTCCTCTACAAGTATATATTTAGGTCGTCCTTCGAGGCTGATGACATTGTTATTAGTCGTTGGGGCTTGAACACGAGCGGCACAAGGCCAGATGCCAGGACGTTTCTTCCACTTCATCTCCTACTTGAGGAATCTCTGCCTTATCTTCAGTTTATTCCACTTCCCCATGAAGGAGGTGATGACTTCCAAGGGGCCCACGGGCTCCAAGCAGCGGCCAGTTTCTGATTCCGGCATCACTTGGCACCTTGGAGCGATACAGGATGTGTGATTGGCGCGCTCACGGCCTGGCAGAGCTTCCGCCCTAACAACTGGCTAATTAGGGACAATTATTAGACGGTCTTCCTCGTTTGCCGCGTCCATTGTGAAAGAGAAAAATGTACAGAAAGGAAAACAACGAAAAGCATTTATTTTACGTTAATCTGTAAAATGGCGGCTGGAAAATTCCCCAAATCCGCCAGGAAGCCGTGGTAAGCAGCGTGATGAGCGCGCCCCGCAGGCCTCTTCCACACGGACCCCGCAGTTATGGCTTGTGTGCATAAGGCCTTGGAGTTAGAGGAGTTACTACAGATGACCCATCCATCATCACCACTCCGCCGATCGCCCGGCCGCTGCCCTGCCTTGTCAGCGGTGTAGAAGGCGTAAGCGCCAGGAGTGTCATGGGAGACACCTGGGAGTGAAGACGCCTGATATCTCCGCCTCCGACACCAATGACTCTGACAGCGGGCTGGGGGATCCGCCGATCGCTGCAGATCCCAAGTGGTGGTCCCGGTGATGAACCATCGATGAGCCATCCTGAGGTCAGCTTGGAAAACTCTTTTTAAAAATTGAATTCTGTCTGCCTGCAGTCACCACTGGGGGGCGCTCACAGAAATACCGTGTTATTACTGAGGTCAGCGCAGCGGCTCCCTCTAGTGGTGGCTGCAATTGTTCAGCGACTTAAAGGGGTTTTCTGGATAAATATGGCTTCTCTTAGGGCTCACACACACACTTGCATTTTTTAACGTGATTGTCAATGGGACTTTCTAATGTTACAAACGCATCGTAATTTGGCGCTCTGCGGTTTAAGTGCGATGCGTTTTTAATATTAAAAAGTCTAATTGACAATCGTGTGAAGAAAAACGTGCAAGAAAAACGCAGGTGCGCCGGAGGTCTTATACGTACCCTCCATCGACACCGGTGGGGCTTAAAGTGTCTATGGAGACGATCCGGAGGTCCGACTATGATCTGTGAAGCCATCAGCGCCCAGTGAACGGACTCCGGTACTGACAGCCTGTCTTCAGGTTAGGCTCTCCATGCCCTGTCAGTGGGGGCCCACCTCTCTAGACCCCCACCAATCCCGCCAGTACACGGCCCCCCCAACTATAATGCTACAATTTGGGGGGATTTTCATCTCTACTTTTTGAAAGCCCGGACTTTGATTTTTTAAAATAGTTTTTGCCATGTGGATACAAAGTGCTGTGTCTAAGGGGACCAGATTTTCCCCTGGACAGAGGGGTGTGGTCAGGGGACGGGACAAGCTGGGTGTGGTCAGGGGTGGGATGAGAGGGGTGTGGTCATGGGCGGGGCTTATAAAACGTACAGGGCCGGTTCAAAAAAGGCAGGAAACAAATTCTGCAGCATTTGCGCCATGTGTAAACATCTGCTGTCACCATGAGGTACGCTGCCATGTGCCGAGGGGTCCCTGTAGTAATAGTGACCCCTATACCAGCCCCAGCAATAATGGTGACCCCCCATAGAAGCCCCATAGTATTAGCACTCCCCCTAATATCCACATACTAACCTCCTCCTGGTCTTCAGAGCACCGCTGCTCCTCTCAGCGCTGCCAGTGTGTGTAGTGGCCCAGAGTTAGTGGGGCCCCTCCATAATGTTATATGGGTGTCTTGTGTCAATGTGTTGTCAGTGTCTTATATGTAGTCTGCATCAGAGTTATGTGTATTGCACCTCTGCCAGACTGAATGAGGTTAATGTCTGGGTTATGTCTGGAAAATGTATCATTGTGTGAGTCATGTGACTATGTTTTATGTATATGTATGTGTTCGAAGGATGCAAGTCAGAATAAAGGCGGAATAAAGAGAAACTGGAGGAGTACTTCTGACAAGTTAGCAAGTGAGAGAAGCTCTGCTGAGTGAGCCTCGCAGACACTGATCGGTCCGTGTGAGGAAAGAATGTAGGAAGCCGAGCGATCCCTTTCTGCTGGGCCTGGGCCCAGTCTACCCAGGATGTGCCGGTGCTACCACTAAGCACTGAGAAAGAGAAAGACCGCTGCATGGCGAGAAAAGGGCAGAAGTAATGTGAGTGTTGACCGGTAGAGAGTCGCCGGTAGCTGGATCACACTGATAACTTGGACTGTGGATCTATCTTGAGTAATCCTCCCTGTTGCACCCCTTTATCTTGTTGTATCTGTGCCAGGACTGTTGAAAGTTGCCAAATTATAGTAAACCGACATTACTGACCGTTCTGGTTGTGTTCAGAAAGTTTCCCTGTTTGTGGACTACTTTATTTCATTGTCAAGTTTCACTGTAGAGGATGGAACGGTGGTGTCATGAGTGACAAATGTACTGCATGTAACCTCTCCCTAGCAGTAACCTGGTCATGTCCCGAGCTACCCCCAGGGAAGGAGATGTAAGAGCCCTGTGAGAAGGTCTTTATCTACCCCGCTATCTCCTCGGACGCTACATGTGCATCCACCCCGCAGCGCTGCAAAGTGATTACCGGCTGGAGAACTGTGGCACCCCGGCCAATAATCATTATAATGGTGACCCTGCGTCCCGAAAGGGGGACAAAGGGCTGTCCCACCGGAGTCCTGGCGGAAAGTGGGACACAGGGTCCCAAAGTGGGACTGTCCCGCCTAAATCGGTACGTCTAGTCACCTTACCGTGCCTGATATGCAGTGAACAGAACATAGCACCATGGTGTTGTCACACAGCTGATTGGGTCCTGAGTGGCGGATCTCTGCCCATCTGATATTTATAGGGTTGTACCCCCGTCCACAGGATAAGGGATAACGTGCCTATCGGTGGGAGTCTCCCCACTGAGACCCCCGCTGACATGGAGAGTGGGACTCCCGTATCCCGTTCTCCTGTCACTGCGGGGGTTGCTTCCTCCCCAGCAGTGACGTCACTCTGAATGGCGCTTTGGTCAAGCATGAGCGGTCAGTGCTACATCCATTTCAATGGGAACGCCGAGATAATCGAGCATCACCAGCTTGGGTATCTCCATCACTTCCATTGAAATGAATGTAGTGCTGACTGCGCATGCTCGGCCAGCGCTCCATTCAGAGTGACCTCACTGCGGCAAAAGACACAAACCCCGCTGTGACAGGAGAACGGGGCATGGAAACCCGCTCACAAGATCAGTGGGGGGCTCAGAGGTGAGACTCCCACCAATCAGCAAGTTATCCCATATCATGTGGACAGGGGTAACTTGTAATTCTGGTAAACCCCTTTAGTGACCCCACGGCCCCCTCAGTGACCCCACGGCCCCCTCAGTGACCTCACGGCCCCCTCAGTGACCCCACGGCCCCCTCAGTGACCCCACAGCCCATTTAGCGACCCCTCATGAGGACAGTTAATCAATACTGGAGCCTTAGAAATCCCCTTTAGATTTTACCCGTCAGCAGGTGGGGTGACATGACGGAGCTCCGCGGTCCTAATCTTCCCACGGTGATCGCCAGCTGTCAGCGTCGTCAGGAAGTCAGTTTTTGGCAAAATGTGGATATATGTAAAAAAGTCACATGCTGCAGTTGTTGGCGGCAGTTAAGTAGCGATCAGCGGCGCCTCGCTTGGAGCTTACCCCCTCTATTATACACTCCAGCAGTAGAACTATCCAGCGACCACAGAATGGCGCGGCGGCGAGTTGTGTAAATGAAGGAGCCATTCCTCAGCGTGTTTACGGGCCGGCGGATGCGTTTTATCTCCTGTTCCTCGGGCTTCTCGCTACACCTGAGCACTTACCGCTCCGTCCATCAGATGTGCGCAGAAGCGACTCACAGGAACTGCCGCGGTTTCTAAAAGCTAAGAATGGCGGTGGATATTAAAGGGAAGGTCTGATGGATATGATTGTAGTCCCGGCATTAGATATCAGAAATAGTGTTGGGCCTCATTCATCTAACAGTAGAAGCGTCCTTGTTGCCTCCAGTAACCAATCACAGCGCAGCTTTCAGCTCTTAAATTGCTCTGGAAAAATGAAATGTGCGCCGTGATTGGCTGCGAGGGGGGGGGGGGGGGGTTACTGTCTGACAGGTTTGATGAGGCCCATTAAGGCAATGGTTCTGTCTTATAACTGATGGCGGACATTTCTTGTCCTAAGCACTTGCCTGCGGCGGCCATATTGGCGACTTCTCTGTAATGTGCGCTTTATGGCAGCTGAAAGGAATGGTAGAAATGTCACCCAACTGACCCAGCACTGATGGAATCCCCCTCCTCCGCTCACCTTATTTCCTGCCCCCACGGCCGGATGAGGGATATTTTTTGCGCGACGAGTTTTAATTGGTCCCATTTTTGGGTCATATAATGGATTGTAAAACTTGTATTCATTTTTTGTAGGTCCGGAGAGAAAACCCCAATCCTGTCATTGTTTATCTGTCTTTTACGGCATTTACCTGCGGGATGAAGAGCGAGATGACCTGCAGCTCGCACGATTACAGCTACAACAGTATTTGGGGTTTTCTAGTTTTTTCTTTCAACTTTTTTACAGTCTAAATGCTTTTTCTGTAAATATATATTTTTTGCATCGCTGCATTCAAAGACCCGGAACGTTCCCTATTATTCCATGGGCGGAGCTCCGTGAGGACTGTTTTTCAGGACTAGCTGCACTTTTTATTGGTACCATTTTGGGATAAATATGATGTTTTTGATTACTTTTAAGGCTTTTTTTTTTACCTTTCACACTCATGAGTTGGAAAACAAGTATGAAGGTAGGTCCTTCCGCTCCTTGTCACACGCAGTATTAAGGCCCGAGAATCCCGATATAAGAGAGAACCATTGAAATCAACATCTCACCCAGTTATGGCGCGGCTCGCACAGACTCGGCCATGCCAAACGGGACTTTTTTTAATTGATTTTTGTTTTAAACAAAAAAAGGGAAAAGTGCTCCAAACTGACCTTTCACCCGGGAGGGGGTGCTCTGCAGCCCTTCTGCGGGGTGCTCTGCAGCCCTTCTGCGCTGCTAACTGCGGAATTTGGTGCAGAAATGAAAATAGAAGAATCCTTCTACTCCTGCAGTTTTGCATCAAAATCCACAGTTGGCCATGCAGGTTTTGGTGCAGGATATTCCGCAGCGCTGTTCCATGACATTCCATCCCACGTGGAAGAACCAAACAGGTTATTTTTAACATAAATTTCGTTCACTATTTTTATTTTATTCCACGTTTTATTGCATCCCTTTAGGGGACTGGAACCTGCGATTTTCGGATTGTTCAGGCAATGAACTGCAGTACTTCTGTACTGCAGTGCATTATGTAATTCCCTTGCCAGCACTTACTACAGCAGACCCAGAGACCACTGTTAGGTCTCCGGTTGCCATGTTGTCAATATTGATCGCGGCATGTAAGGAGTCAATGGGGGGATTGGAGTATTTACAAATCCCAGCGACTGCAGTGGGAGGCCAGTTGTCAGTCACAGTTGGCTCCTGCTGCAGATGGCGTGGCCTATGTCATCCATATGACATCATTCCATGTCTTTTTGAATAAGCCTCCTCCCGTCCACGCTGTAGTCCAGAGGACGGCAATCCAGGCGTAACTGCAGTCCTCGGGACAAGAGCTAACACATCATTGGTTTTATCCCTAGGCCTACAACCATGACAAGAGTGCCCCCTACGTCTAGAGAAAAGAAGGTTTCCTCTTCCTAAAAGGCGGGATTCTTTACTGTAAGAGCAGATGTCTTTCTTGGACAATCTATGACAGTATGCGGGCGCCTCAGACGGGTCCCTCATCCCAGGATTTGTCCTGCTGCCAAAATTGGAATTAGGATTATTTTCTTCTAATATGAGGCAATCGGCATCCACCACATGAGGGGGTTTGCCTTCTTCTGGATTAACACTGTTGATGAAGTGGAAGGTTCTCCCCACAGGAGGACAGTTGAATGTTACACGCAGCCTCACAGTCTCAAGGGTTAAAAACTGTACACAGTTCAGAGCACAGTACGCCTATATACAAGGCTCACAGCGGCCATTTATTGCTGCTACGGGGCATGGATGCTGTTTTGTCACCGTTCAGACTACTACTCAGCAACACAATGACTCCTGTCAACACTTGTCTATGGCCACACAGCTCCTGGGACCACCAACCTACAGCCACATAGCTCCGGGGACCACCAACCTACAGCCACACAGCTCCTGGGACCACCAACCTACAGCCACACAGCTCCTGGGACCACCAACCTACAGCCACACAGCTACTGGGACCACCAACCTACAGCCACACAGCTCCTGGGACCACCAACCTACAGCCACACAGCTCCTGGGACCACCAACCTACGGCCACACAGCTCCTGGGACCACCAACCTACAGCCACACAGCTCCTGGGACCACCAACCTACAGCCACATAGCTCCGGGGACCACCAACCTACAGCCACACAGCTCCTGGGACCACCAACCTACAGCCACATAGCTCCGGGGACCACCAACCTACAGTCACACAGCTCCGGGGACCACCAACCTACAGCCACACAGCTCCTGGGACCACCAACCTACAGCCACACAGCTCCTGGGACCACCAACCTACAGCCACACAGCTTCTGGGACCACCAACCTACAGCCACATAGCTCCGGGGACCACCAACCTACAGCCACATAGCTCCTGGGGCCACCAACCTACAGCCACACAGCTCCTGGGGCCACCAACCTACAGCCACACAGCTCCTGGGACCACCAACCTACAGCCACACAGCTCCTGGGACCACCAACCTACAGCCACACTGCTCCTAGTGTAGTGGCCCAGTACAATGGGGCCCCTCCATAGTTGTATACATGCAATTGTCTTGTCGGTGTCTTCTGTGTGGCAAGAATGATAGCTGCAGCACTGGAAGGGTTAAGTGTCTGGTATGTGAGCTGACTGTCTGGGTTTTGTATCTTTCTGTCCGTCACGTGATGATGCTTGATATATGTGTTTGCAAGCTGTGTGTAGAGAGAGTTCTGAGGGAGAAGCGAGTTCTGTGCGGGTCCTGTCAGGGAGAGGAGCGTTCTGCAGGAAGCCCTCACCGGTACCTTCAACCTGTGCAGTACAGAATGGAGGAAGCTGAGAGAATGGACTAGTGATTGTCGGGGACGGCCAACCCCAGAAGTTCTTCAGCGTGTTTCTACTCATGAGTTTGTACCGGTAGAGATTGAGAGAGGAAAGCAAGCATGGTGCCGGGCCGGGAGCTACAGATAACTGTGACTGTGGCTCCTCCTGTGATCCCGTGAGGTCTCCCTGTCACACCATTTATCAGGAAACTGCTGAGCTGTTTAGCTATTGGAAATTGAAGTCGCCCATCTGTTTCCGGGGGCTGTGTCTTACAAAGTACCCGTGTGTGTGTGAATTTACTCCTCCAACTTGGATTTCCCCTCACGAAGTCTATGAAGCACAACATGAGAAGCGGCGTCATCCAGCCAAAGACGCGAGGACGGGCATGCTACACTGAGATTGTTTTTTTGACTGCAGGAGAGGATTTACTCTGCCAACTAGGAATTCCCGCTGAAGAAGAAACGGTGGCGTCATGAGACACAGAACAGGACTAAAAATAATCCCGCATTAGGTCCCCCGTTTATTAACCTGTCCTCGGCCCTTGGACGTGTAACCAGAGACTGTAGAGCCACCGTGACAAGGCCCAAACTCTACCCCACTGTCTCTTAGGCCGTGGCCCACTTCTCAGACTACAGTCACACTGCTCCTGGGACCACTAACCTGCAGCCACACTGCTCCTGGGACCACTAACCTGCAGCCACACTGCTCCTGGGACCACTAACCTGCAGCCACACTGCTCTTGGGACCACTAACCTACAGCCACACTTCTCCTGACACCACCAACCTACAGCCACATAGCTTTTGGCACCACCTGCCTATAGCCACATAGCTCCTGGGACCACCAACCTACAGCCACATAGCTCCTGGGACCACCAACCTACTACAACACCACTCCTGGCACCACCTGCCTACAGCCATACTCCTCCTGAGACCACCAACCTACAGACACACTGCTCCTGGGACCACCAACCTACTGCAACACCACTTCTGGCACCACCTGCCCACAGCCACATAGCTCCTGGGACCACCAACCTACAGACACACCACTCCTGGCACCATCTACCTATAGCCACACCTCTCCTGACACCAACAACCTACAGCCACACTGCTCCCGGGACCACTAACCTGCAGCCACACTCCTCCTGACAACACCAACTTACAGCCACATAGCTTCTGGCACCACCTGCCTACACCCACATAACTCCTGGGACCACCAACCTACAGCCACATAGCTTCTGGGACCACCAACCTACAGCCACATAGCTTCTGGGACCACCAACCTACTACAACACCACTCCTGGCACCACCTGCCTACAGCCATACTCCTCCTTAGACCACCAACCTACTGAAACACCACTTCTGGCACCACCTGCCCACAGCCACATAGCTCCTGGGACCACCAACCTACAGACACACCACTCCTGGCACCATCTACCTATAGCCACACGTCTCCTGACACCAACAACCTACAGCCACACTGCTCCTGAGACCACCAACCTACAGCCACACTCCTCCTGACAACACCAACTTACAGCCACATAGCTTCTGGCACCACCTGCCTACACCCACATAACTCCTGGGACCACCAACCTACAGCCACATAGCTTCTGGGACCACCAACCTACAGCCACATAACTCCTGGGACCACCAACCTACAGCCACATAGCTTCTGGGACCACCAACCTACAGCCACACCATTCCTGGCACAATCTACCACAGCCACACCTCTCCTGACACCACCATCCTACAGCCACACTTCTCCCGGGACCACCAACCTACAGCCACACCACTCCTGGCACCACCAACCTACAGCCACATAGCTTCTGGCACCACCTGCCTACAGCCACACAGCTCATGGGACCACCAACCTTCAGCCACACCACCCCTGGCCCCACCTGTCTACGGCCACACCACTTGTGCCGCCACCCACCTACAGCAACGCTGCTCATGGCACTACCCAACTACAATCACCCTATTCCTCGACATGTCAAAGGCTTTGAACAGTGGGGGTCCGAGAGCTGAGATCTTCACTGATCACTCACCTGATAGCTGTTCCCCTTCAGCTGTCTTTGTTGCTTGCCGACTCCTTTTGGCACCTGAAGATGGACGCATAGAGGTCTAGAGAGGAGTCCTCTCAGCCAGACGTAAGTGGATAAACCTTAAGCGTCTTCAAGGGGCAATAAAACACTTTACATATCATATACATCCGCACTGCACATACACCACTGCCACCCTGGCAATCAGCAGCAACATTTTTAAGGGGTTGTCCAGTTGTAAAGTATTCATGCCTTACCCTTAGGAAAGATCATCAATAATAGATCACAGTGGTCTGTCATACAAGACCTCTGCTGATTAGCTGCTCACTAGGTCAGTGGACCCATGCACTGAACTGATATTGGCAGGAAGCAGACAGCTCCGTTCTTACTATAGTGGCCAGGCTTGGTATTACATTGAAAAGAATTTGAATTTGGCCTGCAATACCGAGCCTGGCCACAACATGGAGCTGTCTGCTTCCTGCAGACATCAGCTCAGAGTACACGTCTGCTGGCCTTGGTGATCAGCTGTTTGGTGGGGGTCCTGGGTAGCAGATCCCCTCCAATCTATTATTGATGACCCGTCCTATGGATAGAGCATAAATAGTTTACAACTGGACAAGCACTTTAAACAGCAAATAAAAGACGATGAACCTTCTGCGGCGGCTTTACTGGTCCGCTGTGGTCCCACCATGCTACAACTTGTGTGGATGGAAGCTGTCGTTTGTCACTTGGACTCATTGCCATTCTCCACTTCCTCGTCTACGAAGCACAACATGAGAAGCGGCGTCATCCAGCCAAAGACGCGAGGACGGGCATGCTACACTGAGATTGTTTTTTGACTAGGGCCCAGGTCTGCACACAGATCGCTCGTCCAAGTCCCCCAAACACACCGAATGCTTCCCGTTACTTCTATATCCAGTAATCAGGACGGACAGTAAATCAATTACCGACTATTGGATTCACCACACCGGCACACAAAAACATCCCTATCATCTGGCTACACGGATTGGCAAAACCGGGGAATTACAAAAAAATGCTTCCTTCGACTCTTGAATATTTTTTGTCTTATCTGCGGCTCAAAGGCCAGACATATGCTCCCGGGGCGCGGCGCTCTCATTAATCTTGCAGGCTTCGAGGGGTTTTTTGCAGGGTTGAAGCTGAAAAAAGGGGCTTGATCGATTAAAATGTACCTTAGAAAAACGGAGAACATTGATGAGGGTATCAGCTGGGCACTGGCTACAGTTATGTCAAACAAAGTGTGCAGAAAAGTGCCAACTTCTCCTTTTGTGCTGCGACACCGACTGCTGCCAAAAGATATTAAAAAGCTTGCATGAACTAGGTGATGGCAGCTGTAACTATCTAAGTTATTGCCTGCCAGCTGCAACGCTGCTTCAGTGCTGCTGGCTGCCTTTTTGTTTGGTTCTGTGTTTTGTGTGCCCTTCTTCTAGTGACCGATTCGACGGAAGCAAGCAATCACCGAGTCACAGCACACTGCCACTAGCGATGGCAGGAGCCGCAGCTTAGCAGTATCAATTGAGAGCCTTTCATTGAGCAGCTGATACAAGTAATATTTCTTTTGGACAATGCCCAAACCGGCTTGTATTGGTCAATGTAATCCAAGAAGCCCCATCGCCGGGCGGGAGGGGGGCGGCCGCGCGCACACATACTCCGATGCACAACGCTGCTTTATTTTATTTTTTTCTCGTTAATCTTGGCTCCCAGCAATCTCAAACAATATAGCCAGAGCGAGGCGGCTGCCAATCCTGCATCTGCGCCCTTAAACCTCCAGCAAATAAGAATTATGGAGGATTGTTTGACAAGAGCTTATGATACGCGCACTTTCACGGCTCATATCTGGACATAAGTTCAAAGGTGTTGGGAGATAACGGCGAGCGTTGCCCCTTGGATGGCGCCCTGTTCCGGGGGAAATAGGCACGATTCCGTGGGCTTTGTAGAGTTCTTGCTCTTGACTTTGACTATTTCTAATTGGTCTGTGCAAGGACTTGGCCTGCTGGGGACACCACTGGAGGTAGGTTACCTCCGTTATCTCCTGCTTATGCTAATCAGTTTTGGAGCTGGAGATAGCGGTGGAACATATGCTGCCTCTGGTGGGGAAGGAATAGGAAGCAGAAGGGAAATTGAGAAGGAGAGCTGCAAATGATTCCCATTGTATTCTAGCAGATGCACCCTCGAGATGTTTGAAATCGCACTTGGATTGCTTAGATAATGATACTTGGAACGGACAAGCGAACCCTTTCCAGGCCAACGAGCGATTCCAAACTTTTCTTTTAACTACCGAGAACTTAGACTACAAGTTTGTCCTCAGGAGGAAAATAAGCAACCTCCTGTACTGGCATAAATATCACGTATGCCGTGCTGTAAAGTCATAACAGACATTGTCGGCTGAGCACAAACGCTGGCAGCGCCGGCGAGGTGTTTGCACCGAATACAGACATTTCTAGCAAAGTGCCATCCTTCCCGTCTTTACAGACTGGCGATGACCGTTTGCAGACACTAGGGGCGCTCTAGTGGGCAGTGTTTGGGGTCGGAAATAGCAAGCAGTGGAAGTGACAGCACTCCCTCTGATACATTGTATCGTGTTTGTTGTGCCTTTAACCCTTGAGAGGTGGGAGATTTATTATTAACATCATCCTAAATTGAGACGAGATCAGACATGCAGAAACTGGGCACAGCGGGCAGGTTTATTACTGGCACTGCACCGCAATGCTGGCATAAGTTGTGCCCTTTTTTAACCCTTGACGCCCCAGGGTGTAGAGTCATGTCCTGGGCACACAGGGAGATAGAAGGCCAATCCTGGCCAATACGTCACTGACAACTGACACCCGCCCGCGGCAGCTGCAAACAGCACTTACAATGACAGCGACTGTTAACCCTTTAAATGCTCTGTAAATTCTGACAGTGGCATTTAAATATCCCTTATTGATGTTTGGTGGTCTCAAACACCCCGTTTTATGGTGAAATCGCGAGGTGCCGTTCAGTTGCAATAGCAGCCTGGGGTCTTCTGAAGGCCTTCCAGGGCCGCCATGGCTGATGCCTGTCACGGTGGGCCTGTGGGGGGCCTTGATAGACCGTCTGTACGTGGTATGATGCAATACTATACTATTGCATTATACTGTTAGAGCAAACGGCTGCAAGAAAGGAAGAACGGAAAAATTGGTTTTAAAAAGCTTTATTAATTATTTGAAAAAAAAAGATACTAAAAGTCGCCCCCCCCTTATAATTTATAATAAAATAATCAAAACAGCCCCCAAACAATGTGGTCACGCTGCGCCCGTAAAAGAGTAACAGATTACTGATCCTGCAAGATGAGATCCATCAGAAACAATGACACTCCACAATGTAAAGCGATGACAGTGGTCTGCACCCTGCGCTGGTCCCGATAGACACTACAGGACGGCCGCAGGAGGAGGCGGCGCACAAATGTCAGCGGACGCCAAAGCACTTATGGCGGCAGAAATCAGAATTATTCTTTCCCAGAGACGGTTTCTATAAACAGATCTACATCCCCGTATACAGCAAAGCCACCACAATATGTTTGGCGCTAGCCGTGCCGACCCGCAGACTGAGGTGACAGTAAAACAAGACCCTCCCACAGATGGCCGAATTGTGGTTTTTTCCCTCTTCACCATAATTAGGAATTATTAAAGGTTTTTCGGTACGTTTTGCGGTACATCCCATATTACCGCTGAAAAATACAACTCGTCCCGCAAAAAGCAGCAGCAAACCCTGCGACCGCGACCGCCACGGAAAAGGTAAAAGTGTTCTGATATTTTTGAAACTGGGGAGGAAAAACCAAAAATGAAAAAACAACAAAACCACAGGACCGCGTCATGAAGGGGTTAAGTGCAGATCGGTTTAGACACGTTTTATATTGATCTGTGCCAAAAAGAACAGACGTTCCACCTTTCACTCCACTTTTCATAAGTGTTTACAGAAAGGGGCGGGGCTTGAGTGGCGGTAAGCACCGGGAAGATCCCACAAGCCCACGCAGGGCGCAGTCTTCTGCCACAACGCTGCCGCATGTTCAGCACCCACATCCGCGCTGCCGGCCTGTGCATTGTGATGCAGACTTGTACCAGCATTTCTGCGTCAGACTCCATATTTAAACCTGGGGCGGCATATTCGTGACGTTGTTGCATCATATTCTGTCAGCTGTGAAAGCCGCCTCAGGGGCCCATATTGAAGCACTATAATCGGGGGCCCCGCTACACATTTTACATTGGAGTCCAGCATCTTCACGTTACACCTCTGGCTGCCATCTCCCTCCAGCCACCAGGGGGCGTACAAGCTATGGCTTACTTTACTCGGTGTTTAGGGCCATGGTAGTGGCACATGTGATGACGTCCCTCAGCCTCGCACACTTCTCTAGAACTTTCCAAACCCGTGTGGTGGCTCATAGAAAGTGTCGAAAACACACAATAAATGAGGCGCATTGTGGGAGATTTATGAGGATTATACCCTAAAATAATAATAATAATAATTTCTTACTGCTCTAACAGTCTATATCAGTTATCACTATATACAGTGATATGGAGCATGCTGGTATAACCTGGGTATCTCCTGTATATAATTATATATGTACAGCTGGTATAAGTTATACATGCCTGTATATAGTGATATGGAGCATGCTGGTATAACCTGGGTATCTCCTGTATATAATTATATATGTACAGCTGGTATAAGTTATACATCTGCCTGTATATAGTGATATGGAGCATGCTGGTATAACCTGGGTATCTCCTGTACATAATTATATATGTACAGCTGGTATTGGTTATACATCTCCTGTATATAGTGATATGGAGCGTGCTGGTATAACCTGGGGATCTCCTGTACATAATTATATATGTACAGCTGGTATAAGTTATATATCTCCTGTATATAGTGATATGAAGCGTGCTTGTATAACCTGGGTATCTCCTGTATATAATTATATATGTACAGCTGGTATAAGCTATACATCTCCTGTATATAGTGATATGGAGCATGCTGGTATAACCTGGGCATCTTCTGTATATAATTATATATGTACAGCTGGTATAAGTTATACATCCTGTATATAGTGATATGGAGCATGCTGGTATAACCTGGGTATCTCCTATATATAATTATATATGTACAGCTGGTATAAGTTATACATCCTGTATATAGTGATATGGAGCATGCTGGTATAACCTGGGTATCTCCTGTATATAATTATATATGTACAGCTGGTATAAGTTATACATCTCCTGTATACAGTGATATGGAGCATGCTGGTATAACCTGGGTATCTCCTGTATATAATTATATATGTACAGCTGGTATAAGGTATACATCTCCTGCATATAGTGATATAGAGCATGCTGGTATAACCTGGGGATCTCCAGTATATAATAATATATGTATAGCTGGTATAAGTTATACATCTCCCTGTATATAGTGATATGGAGCATGCTGGTATAACCTGGGCATCTCCCATATATAATTATATATGTACAGCTGGTATAAGTTATACATCTCCTGTATATAGTGATATGGAGCATGCTAGTATAACCTGGGTATCTCCTGTATATAATTATATATGTACAGCTGGTATAAGTTATGCATCTTTAGTATATAGTGATATGGAGCATGCTGGTATAATCTGGGTATCTCCTGTATATAATTATATATGTACAGCTGGTATAAGTTATACATCTCCTGTATATAGTGATATGGAGCGTGCTAGTATAACCTGGGTATCTCCTGTATATAATTATATATGTATAGCTGGTATAAGTTATACATCTCCCTGTATATAGTGATATGGAGCATGCTGGTATAACCTGGGTATCTCCTGTATATAATTATAAATGTACTGCTGGTATAAGTTATACATTCTGTATATAGTCATATAGAGCATGCTGGTATAACCTGGGGATATCCTGTACATAACTAAATTTGTACAGCTGGTCTAAGTTATATATCTCCTGTATATAGTGATATGGAGCATGCAGGTATAACCTGGGTATCTCCTGTATATAATTATATATGTACAGCTGGTATTGGTTATACATCTCCTGTACATAGTGATATGGAGCATGCTGGTATAACCTGGGTATATCCTGTATATAATTATATATGTACAGCTGGTATAAGTTATACATCTCCTGTATATAGTGATATGGAGCATGCTGGTATAACCTGGGTATCTCATGAATATAATTATATATGTACAGCTGGTATTGGTTATACATCTCCTGTATATAGTGATATGGACCATGCTGGTATAACCTGGGCATCTCCCATATATAATTATATATGTACAGCTGGTATAAGTTATACATCTCCTGTATATAGTGATATGGAGCATGCTAGTATAACCTGGGTATCTCCTGTATATAATTATATATGTACAGCTGGTATAAGTTATACATCTCCTGTATATAGTGATATGGACAATGGTGGTATAACCTGGGGATCTCCTGTATATAATTATATATGTACAGCTGGTATATGTTATACATCTCCTGTATATAGTGATATGGAGCATGCTGGTATAACCTGGGTATCTCCTGTATATAATTAAAAATGTACTGCTGGTATAAGTTATACATTCTGTATATAGTCATATAGAGCATGCTGGTATAACCTGGGGATATCCTGTACATAACTAAATTTGTACAGCTGGTCTAAGTTATATATCTCCTGTATATAGTGATATGGAGCATGCAGGTATAACCTGGGTATCTCCTGTATATAATTATATATGTACAGCTGCTATTGGTTATACATCTCCTGTACATAGTGATATGGAGCATGCTGGTATAACCTGGGTATATCCTGTATATAATTATATATGTACAGCTGGTATTGGTTATACATCTCCTGTATATAGTGATATGGAGCGTGCTGGTATAACCTGGGTATCTCCTGTATATAATTATATATATACAGCTGGTATAAGTTATACATCCTGTATATAGTGATATGGAGCATGCTGGTATAACCTGGGGATCTCCTGTATATAATTATATATGTACTGCTGGTATAAGTTATACATTCTGTATATAGTGATATGGAGCATGCTGGTATAACCTGGGGATCTCCTGTATATAATTATATATGTACAGCTGGTATAAGTTATACATCCTGTATATGGTGATATGGAACCTGCTGGTATAGCCTGGGCATCTCCTGTATATAATTATAAATGTACAACTGGTATAAGTTATACATCCTGTATATAGTGATATGGAGCATGCTGCTATAACCTGGGGATCCCCTGTATATAACTATATACATACAGCTGGTATAAGTTACACATCTCCTGTATATAGTGATATGAAGTATGCTGGTATAACCTGGGTATCTCCTGTGTATAATTATATATGTACAGCTGGTATAAGTTATACATCTCCTGTATAGATTGATATGGAGCATGCTGGTATAACCTGGGTATCTCCTGTATATAATTATATATGTACAGCTGGTATAAGTTTTACATCCCCTGTATATAGTGATATGGAGCATGCTGGTATAACCTGAGTATCTCCTGTATGTAATTATATATGTACAGCCGGTATAAGTTATGCATCATGATTATAGTGATATGTAGCATGCTGGTATAACCTGGGCATCTCCCATATATAATTATATATGTACAGCTGGTATAAGTTATACATCTCCTGTATATAGTGATATGGAGCATGCTGGTATAACCTGAGTATCTCCTGTATATAATTATATATGTACAGCTGGTATAAGTTATACATCTCCTGTATACAGTGATATGTAGCATGCTGGTATAGCCTGTGGATCACGTGTAATAATTATACATGTACAGCTGGTATAAATTGTACATCCCCTGTATATAGTAATATGGAGCATGCTGGTATAACCTGGGTATCTCCTGTATATAGTTATTTATGTAAAGCTGGTATAAGTTATACATCTTCTGTAAATAGTGATATGGAGCATGCTGGTATAACCTGGGTATCTCCTGTATATAATTATATATGTACAGCTGGTATAAGTTATACATCCTGTATACAGTGATATGGAGCATGCTGGTATAACCTGGGGATCTCCTGCATATAATTATATATGTACAGCTGGTATAAGTTATATATCCCCTGTATATAGTGAGATGGAGCATGCTGGTATAACCTGGGTATCTCCTGTATATAGTTATACATATATACAGCTGGTATAAGTTACCCATCCTGTATATAGTGATATGAGGCATGCTGGTATAACCTGGGTATCTCCTGTGTATAATTATATATGTACAGCTGGCATAAGTTATACATCTCCGTGTATATAGTGATATGGAGCATGCTGGTGTAACCCGGGTATGTCTTGTGTAAAACTATATATGTACAGCTGGAATAAGTTATACATCTGCTGTATACAGTGATATGGAGCATGCTGGTATAACCTGGGGATCTCCTGTATATAATTATATATGTACAGCTGGTATAAGTTATACATCTCCCGTACATAGTGATATGGAGCATGCTGGTATAACCTGGGTATCTCCTGTATATTAAGTTATATATGTACAGCTGGTATAAGTTATACGCATCCTTGTATACAGTGAAATGAAACCTGCAGGCATAACCTGGGTATTTCCTGTATATAATTATACATGTACAGCTGGTAGAAGTTATACATCTCCTATATATAGTGATATGGAGCATGCTAGTATAACCTGGGTATCTCCTGTATATAATTATATATCTACAGCTGGTATAAGTTATACATCTCCTGTATATAGTGATATGGAGCATGCTAGTATAACCTGGGTATCTCCTGTATATAATTATATATCTACAGCTGGTATATGTTATACATCTCCTGTAAATAGTATTATGCAGCATGCTGGTGTAGCCTGGGCATCTCCTGTATATAATTATATATGTACAGCTGATAAAAGTTATACACCTCATGTATATAGTAATGCGGAGCATGCTGGTATAACCTTGGTATGTCCTGTACATAATTATATATGTACAGCTGATAAAAGTTATACATTCCCTGTATATAGTGAAATAAAGCATGCTGGTATAACCTGGTGATCTCCTGTATATAATTATATATGTACTATTAGTATAAGTTATACATCTCCTGTATATAGTGATATGGAGCATGCTGGTATAACCTGGGTATCTCCTGTATATAATTATATATGTACAGCTGGTATAAGTTATACATCTCCTGTATATAGTGATATGGAGCATGCTGGTATATCCTGGGTCTCTCCTGTATATAAATATATATGTAGAGCTATTAAAAGTTATACATCTCAAGTATATAGTGATATGGAGCATGCTGGTATAACCTGGGTGTCTCCTGTATATGATTATATATGTACAGCTGGTATAAGTTGTACATCCCCTATATATAGTGATATGGAGCATGCTGGTATAACCTGGGTATCTCCTGTATATAATTCTATATTTACAGCTAGTATAAGTTATACATCTCCTGCATATAGTGATATGGACTATGCTGGTATAACCTGAGTATCTCCTGTATATAATTATATATGTAGAGCTGATAAAAGTTATACATCTCATGTATATAGTGATATGGAGCATGCTGGTATAACCTGGGTATCTCCTGTAATTATATATGTACAGCTGATAAAAGTTATGCATCTCATATATATAGTGATATGGAGCATGCTGGTATAACCTGGGTATCTCCTGTATATAATTGTATATATATAGCTGGTATAAGTTATACATCCCCTGTATATAGTGATATGGAGCATGCTGGTATAACCTGGGTATCTCCTGTAATTATATATGTACAGCCGGTATAAGTTATACATTATGAATATAGTGATATGGAGCATGCTGGTATAACCTGGGTGTCTCCTGTATGTAATTATATATGTACAGCTGATAAAAGTTATGCATCTCATATATATAGTGATATGGAGCATGCTGGTATAACCTGGGTATCTCCTGTATATAATTGTATATATATATATAGCTGGTATAAGTTATACATCCCCTGTATATAGTGATATGGAGCATGCTGGTATAACCTGGGTATCTCCTGTAATTATATATGTACAGCCGGTATAAGTTATACATTATGAATATAGTGATATGGAGCATGCTGGTATAACCTGGGTGTCTCCTGTATGTAATTATATATGTACAGCTGGTAGAAATTATACATCTCCCTATATATAATAATATGGAGCATGTTGGTATAACCTGGGTATCTCCTGTATATAGTTATATATGTACAGCTGGTATAAGTTATACATCCCCTGTATATAGTGATATGGAGCATGCTGGTATAACCTGGGTATCTCCTGTATATAATTATATATGTACAGCTGGTATAAGTTATACATCTCCTGTATATAGTGATATGGAGCATGCTTGTATAACCTGGGTATCTCATGTATATAATTATATATGTACAGCTGGTATAACTTATACATTCTGTATATAGTGATAAGGAGCATGCTGGTATAACCTGGGCCTATACTTTATATAATTATTAGAGATGAGCGAACGTACTCGTCAGAGCTTGATACTCGTTCGAGTATTAGCGTGTTCGAGATGCTCGTTACTCGTGACGAGTACCACGCGATGTTCAGGTTACTTTCAGTTTCCTCTCTGAGACGTTAGTGCGCTTTTCTGGCCAAGTGAAAGACAGGGAAGGCATTACAACTTCCCCCTGTGACGTTCAAGCCCTATACCACCCCCCTGCTGTGAGTGGCTGGGGAGATCAGATGTCACCGGAGTATAAAAATCGGCCCCTCCCGCGGCTCGCCACAGATGTCTTGTGAGTTAGCTGAGGGACAGTGGTATCGTGTTGGAGCTGCTATAGGGAGAGCGTTAGGAGTTAGTGTAGGCTTCAAGAACCCCAACGGTCCTTCTTAGGGCCACATCTATCCGTGTGCAGTACTGTGGAGGGTGCTGTTAGCAGTGGTGCACATTTTTTTTTTTTTTCTAAATCGGCTGTGCAGAGCATTATGCCCTGCAGTAATACTACAGGGACAGAAGTGGTGGTTAGGCAGGGAGAGTGTTAGGAGTTAGTGTAGGCTTCAAGAACCCCAACGGTCCTTCTTAGGGCCACATCTAACCGTGTGCAGTACTGTGGAGGCTGCTGTTAGCAGTGTTGCACATTTTTTTTTTTTCCAAATCGGCCGTGCAGAGCATTGCGCCCTGCAGTAATACTACAGGGAGAGAATTGTGTAGGCAGGGCCAGAAGACATATTTTATTGATTGAAGATAGTCAGTGGGCCTTTCCTTTAAAAAAAAAGGGCAACTATTCTATTTGGCCTGCCTCTGACAGTTCTCAGCGTTCTGGGTACGTGTGTGCTGGGTGGAGAACGTAAAAAAAATCATACGCAGCCAGCTAAGTTTAACAGCAGGCTTGCGCCAATTTATTTCCTGGCTGGGAAATCACCGCTCTGCTGCAGTTAATAACAGTGCAACACTGCAGTTCTGTGACACACTGCAGGGCCACACAACACATTTATTATTGATTGAATATACGCAGTGGGCCTTTCCTTTAAAAAAAAAGGGCAAAAATTCTATTTGGCCTGCAGGCTTGCGCCAATTTATTTCCTGGCTGGGAAATCACTGGTAATACAGCATGCTGAGGGGTAGGGGTAGGCCGAGAGGACGTGGACGCGGCCGAGGACGCAGAGGTCTAAGTCAGGGTGTGGGCACAGGCCGAGCTCCTGATCCAGGTGTGTCGCAGCCGACTGCTGCGGGATTAGGAGAGAGGCACGTTTCTGGCGTCCCGACATTCATCGCCCAATTAATGGGTCCACGCGGGAGACCTTTATTAGAAAATGAGCAGTGTGAGCAGGTCCTGTCGTGGATGGCAGAAAGTGCATCCAGCAATCTATCGACCACCCAGAGTTCTGCGCCGTCCACTGCTGCAAATCCGAATCCTCTGTCTGCTGCTCCACCTTCCTCCCAGCCTTCTCACTCCACTACAATGACACATGCTCAGGAGCGGGAAGACTCCCAGGAACTGTTCTCGGGCCCCTGCTCAGATTGGGCAGCAGTGGTTCCTCTCCCACCAGAGGAGTTTATCGTCACTGATGCCCAACCATTGGAAAGTTCCCGGGGTCCGGGGGATGAGGCTGGGGACTTCCGCCAACTGTCTCAAGACCTTTCAGTGGGTGAGGAGGACGATGACGATCAGACACAGTTGTCTTGCAGTGAGGTAGTAGTAAGGGCAGTAAGTCCGAGGGAGGAGCGCACAGAGGATTCTGAGGAAGAGCAGCAGGACGATGAGGTGTCTGACCCCACCTGGTTTGCAACGCCTACTCAGGACAGGTCTTCAGAGGGGGAGGCACGGGCAGCAGCAGGGCAGGTTGCAAGAGGCAGTGCGGTGTCCAGGGGTAGAGGCAGGGCCAGACCGAATAATCCACCAAGTGTTTCCCAAAGCGCCCCCTCGCGCCATGCCACCCTGCAGAGGCCGAGGTGCTCAAAGGTCTGGCAGTTTTTCACAGAGACGCCTGACGACCGACGAACAGTGGTGTGCAACCTTTGTCGCGCCAAGATCAGCCGGGGAGCCACCACCAACAGCCTCACCACCACCAGCATGCGCAGACATATGATGGCCAAGCACCCCACAAGGTGGGACGAAGGCCGTTCACCTCCTCCGGTTTGCACCGCTGCCTCTCCCCCTGTGCCCCAACCTGCCACTGAGATCCAACCCCCCTCTCAGGACACAGGCACTACCGTCTCCTGGCCTGCACCCACACCCTCACCTCCGCTGTTCTCGGCCCCATCCACCAATGTCGTGCACCGCACCGTCCAGCCGTCGCTAGCGCAAGTGTTTGAGCGCAAGCGCAAGTACGCCGCCACGCACCCGCACGCTCAAGCGTTAACCGTCCACATAGCCAAATTTATCAGCCTTGAGATGCTGCCGTATAGAGTTGTGGAAACGGAGTCCTTCAAAAGTATGATGGCGGCGGCGGCCCCGCGCTACTCAGTTCCCAGTCGCGACTACTTTTCCCGATGTGCCATCCCAGCCCTGCACGACCACGTCTCCCGAAACATTGTACGCGCCATCACCAACGCGGTTACTGCCAAGGTCCACTTAACAACGGACACGTGGACAAGCACAGGTGGGCAGGGCCACTACATCTCCCTGACGGCACATTGGGTGAATTTAGTGGAGGCTGGGACAGAGTCAGAGCCAGGGACCGCTCACGTCCTACCCACCCCCAGAATTGTGGGCCCCAGCTCGGTGGTGGTATCTTCGGCGGTGTATGCTTCCTCCACTAAAGCACCCTCCTCCTCCTCCTCCTCCGCAACCTCTGTCTCGCAATCTAGATGTGTCAGCAGCAGCAGGACGTCGCCAGCAGTCGGTGTCGCGCGGCGTGGCAGCACAGCGGTGGGCAAGCGTCAGCAGGCCGTGCTGAAACTACTCAGCTTAGGAGATAAGAGGCACACGGCCCACGAACTGCTGCAGGGTCTGGCAGAGCAGACCGACCGTTGGCTTGCGCCGCTGAGCCTCCAACCGGGCATGGTCGTGTGTGACAACGGGCGTAACCTGGTGGCGGCTCTGCAGCTCGGCAGCCTCACGCACGTGCCATGCCTGGCCCACATCTTTAATTTGGTGGTTCAGCGCTTTCTGAAAAGCTACCCACGCTTGTCAGACCTGCTCGTAAAGGTGCGCCGGCTCTGCGCACATTTCCGCAAGTCCCACACGGACGCTGCCACCCTGCGGACCCTGCAACATCGGTTTAATCTGCCAGTGCACCGACTGCTGTGCGACGTGCCCACACGGTGGAACTCTACCCTCCACATGTTGGCCAGGCTCTATGAGCAGCGTAGAGCTATAGTGGAATACCAACTCCAACATGGGCGGCGCAGTGGGAGTCAGCCTCCTCAATTATTTTCAGAAGAGTGGGTCTGGTTGGCAGACATCTGCCAGGTCCTTGGAAAGTTTGAGGAGTCTACCCAGGTGGTGAGCGGCGATGCTGCAATCATTAGCGGCACCATTCCTCTGCTATGCATCTTGAGAAGTTCCCTGCAAAGCATAAAGGCAGATGCTTTGCTCTCAGAAATGGAGGCGGGGGAAGACAGTATGTCGCTGGATAGTCAGAGCACCCTCCTGTCTATATCTCAGCGCGTTGAGGAGGAGGAGGAGCATGAGGAGGAGGGGGAAGAGACAGCTTGGCCCACTGCTGACGGTACCCATGCTGCTTGCCTGTCATCCTTTCAGCATGTATGGCCTGAGGAGGAGGAGGAGGAGGATCCTGAAAGTGATCTTCCTAGTGAAGACAGCCATGTGTTGCGTACAGGTACCCTGGCACACATGGCTGACTTCATGTTGGGATGCCTTTCTCGTGACCCTCGTGTTACACGCATTCTGGCCACTACGGATTACTGGGTGTACACACTGCTCGACCTACGCTATAAGGAGAACCTTCCCACTCTCATTCCCGAAGAGGAAAGGGGTTCGAGAGTGTTGCTATACCACAGGACCCTGGCGGACAAGCTGATGGTAAAATTCCCATCCGACAGCGCTAGTGGCAGAAGGCGCAGTTCCGAGGGACAGGTAGCAGGGGAGGCGCAGAGATCAGGCAGCATGTACAGCCCAGGCAGTGCAACACTCTTTAAGGCCCTTGACAGCTTTATGGCTCCCTAGCAAGACTGTGTCACCGCTCCCCAGTCAAGGCTGAGTCGGCGGGAGCACTGTAAAAGGATGGTGAGGGAGTACGTAGCCGATCGCACGACCGTCCTCCGTGACGCCTCTGCCACCTACAACTACTGGGTGTCGAAGCTGGACATGTGGCCTGAACTCGCGCTGTATGCCCTGGAGGTGCTTGCTTGTTCTGCAGCTAGCGTCTTGTCAGAGAGTGTGTTTAGTGCGGCTGGGGGAATCATCACAGATAAGCGTACCCGCCTGTCAACCGACAGTGCCGACAGGCTAACACTCATCAAGATGAACAAAGCCTGGATTTCCCCAGACTTCTGTTCTCCACCAGCGGACAGCAGCGATACGTAAGCAATACGTAGGCTGCACCCGCGGATGGAAGCATCGTTCTCTATCACCATCCGAAACGGGGACATTTCTGCTTCATCAATCGGTGTATTATATTCCTCCTCCTCCTCCTCCTGCTCCTCCTCCTGAAACCTCACGTAATCACGCCGAACGGGCAATTTTTCTTAGGCCCACAAGGCTCAGTCATATAATTTTTCTGAACAATTTTTATACGTTTCAATGCTCTTACAAGCGTTGGAACTTTAACTTGAACCAATTTTTATTTTAACTGGGCTGCCTCCAGGCCTAGTTACCACTTAAGCCACATTAACCAAAGCAATTAATGGGTTTCACCTGCCATCTTGGTTGGGCATGGCCAATTTTTACTGAGGTACATTAGTACTGTTGGTACACCAATGTTTTGGGGCCCTCACCTACAGTGTAATCATAGTAATTTCTATGTTCTTCGCCTGCACTCATGGTACAGAAAGGTGTGTGTGGTTGGCCTACACTTTAGCTACATAAATGTAACTGGGCCCTTGTCTATACTGCAGCTACTGAAATGTGAAAGAGACTGTTATCTCCCTAAACTGCTGCAATGGGAATGTTACTGGGGCCTGTCTTGAGTGCTACTATTACTGAAATGGAACTAAGACTGCGCTCCCCCTATACTGCTGCTAGTGATATGTTAGTGGGGCCTGTCCCTAATGCTACCGCTGAAATGTTACTAATTCTGGGCTCTGCCTATACCGCTGCTAATGCTATGTCACTGGGGTGTGGAAACAGAGGCTTCACAAAGACATGATGGCGGCGAGGCCATTTCCCACCAACGCTGTTACTGTTAAGGTGCATATAACCACGGACACGTGTAGAGGACACATAGTGCCTCCAAAACACCCCTCTCCTCCAACAATGAAAACATTCTTGGCAAATACCTTTGCATTGGTCCGTCTGGTGGCAGTCCAAGAATTTCACCTTTAACGACACAACAAGAGAGCACCACCACCATCCCCCCGCCACGGCCCACTTAATCCTGGCCACATTCCGAAAACCAACTACCGTATATACCGGCGTATAAGACGACTTTTGAACCCCGAAAAATCTGCTCTGCAGTCGGGGGTCGTCTTATGCGCCGGTAATACAAAAAAAAAAAAAGTGTAAAAAAAAAAAATTTATTACTCACCTCCCACGGCGTTCTGTCGCGCTCCGGCAGGATGTCGCTCGCTCCGGCAGGCTGTCGCTCGCTCCTCGTCCCCGGCGCAGCATAGCTTTCTGAATGCGGGGCTTGAAATCCCCGCTTCCAGAAAGCTAATACACACGCCGGCAGCCATGACAGCATTGAATGGCTGTGATTGGCTAAAGCACACGTGGCTTCAGCCAATCACACTATTCAATGACATCATTGAATGGCTGTGATTGGCTGAAGGCGCACGTGTTAGCAATCACACCCATTCAATGATGTCATTGAATAGTGTGATTGGCTGAAGCCACGTGTGCTTTAGCCAATCACAGCCATTCAATGATGTCATGGCTACCGGCGTGTGTATTAGCTTTCTGGAAGCGGGGATTTCAAGCCCCGCATTCAGAAAGCTATGCTGCGCCGGGGACGAGGAGCGAGCGACAGCCTGCCGGAGCGAGCGACATCCTGCCGGAGCGCGACAGAACGCCGTGGGAGGTGAGTAATGAATTTATTTTTTTTTCTCCACTGTATACCGGCGTATAAGGTGACAGTTGGGGGGTCGTCTTATACGCCGGTATATACGGTACATAAAACCGCGCTACTAGGTCCGCAGTCACCACCACATTACCACCAACGAGGTTACTGTTAAGGTACATATTACCAGTCTGACTGGGGCATGCAGTGTGGGCCGAAGCCCACCTGTATTGTATCTGACGTTAGCTCTGCTGAGTAGGGCACTGCAATGGGATATATTTATGTACCGCCGGTGAGTTCCAGGGAGCCACCCATGCTGTAGGTGCACACGGAGTTGTAACTGCATCTGTCCACTTGTAAAGAACCCCAGTCTGACTGGGGCATGCAGTGTGGGCCGAAGCCCACCTGCATTAAACATGACATTACCTCAGCTGTGTTGGGCAATGCAATGGGATATTTTTATGTACCGCCGGTGGCTTCCTGGCACCCACCCATGCTGTGGGTCCACAGGGAGTTGTTACTACATCTGTCCACTTGTAAAGAACCCCAGTCTGACTGGGGCATGCAGTGTGGGCCGAAGCCCACCTGTATTAAGCACGACATTACCTCAGCTGTGTTGGGCAATGCAATGGGATACATTTATGTACAGCGGGTGGGTTCCAGGGAGCCACCCATGCTGTGGGTGCACACGGAATTCCCATTGCGGAGTTGTACCTGCCTGTGACTATTTATAAAAAACCGCGGTCTGACTGGGGCATGCAGAGACACCTTGACAGAATGAATAGTGTGTGGCACATAGGTTCCCCTTTGCTATGCCCACGTGTGCAGCTCCTGATGGAGGTGGCACAGGATTGGATTTCTCATTTCTTCTGTACAGCATTGTGGACTATCGCCCCGCCCCTTTTATGGGGGGGTCGCTGCCTAGCCATGCCAACCCTCTGCAGTGTGTGCCTGCTTTTCCTCTGGCAGACGCACTTAAAAATAGACATGAGGGTGGTGTGGCATGAGGGCAGCTGAAGGCTGGGCAGGGACAATTTGGTGTGCGCTGTGGACACTGGGTCGTGGGGGGGGGGGGGGGGGTTGGTCAGCATGTAACCCAGGAGAAGTGGCAGCGGAGTGTCATGCAGGCAGTGATTGTGCTTTGTTGGAGGTAGTGTGGTGCTTAGCTAAGGTATGCATTGCTAATGAGGGCTTTTCAGAAGTAAAAGTTGTTGGGAGGGGGGGGGGGGCCCACTCTTGCCGCTATTGTGGCTTAATAGTGGGACCTGTGAACTTGAGATGCAGCCCAACATGTAGCCCCTCGCCTGCCCTATCCGTTGCTGTGTCGTTCCCATCACTTTCTTGAATTGCCCAGATATTCACACATGAAAACCTTAGCGAGCATCGGCGATATACAAAAATGCTCGGGTCGTCCATTGACTTCAATGGGGTTCGTTACTCGAAACGAACCCTCGAGCATCGCGAAAAGTTCGTCTCGAGTAACGAGCACCCGAGCATTTTGGTGCTCGCTCATCTCTAATAATTATATATGTACAGCTGGTATAAGGTTTACATCTCCTGTATATAGTGATATGGAGCATGCTGGTATAACCTGGGTATCTCCTGTA
Source organism: Eleutherodactylus coqui (assembly GCF_035609145.1). NCBI lineage: Eukaryota > Metazoa > Chordata > Amphibia > Anura > Eleutherodactylidae > Eleutherodactylus > Eleutherodactylus coqui. The sequence goes on from NC_089839.1 coordinate 2,424,751, forward strand.
TATAATTAAATATGTACAGCTAGTATAAGTTATGCATCTCCCTGTATATAGTAGTATGGAGCATGCTGGTATAACCCGGGTATCTTCTGTACATAATAATACATGTACAGCTGGTACAATTTATGCATCTGCTGTATATAGTGATATGGAGCATGCTGGTATACCCTCGGTATCTCCTGTATAAAATTATATATGTACAGCTGGTATAAGTTATACATCCCTGTAGATAGTGAAATGGAGCATGCTAGTATAACCTGGGTGTCTCTTGTATATAATTATATGTTTACAGCTGGTATACGTTATACATCTCCCAGTATACAATAATATGGACCATGCTGGTATAACCTGGGTATCTCTTGAATATAGTTACATATGTACAGCAGGTATAAGGTCTACATCTCCTGCATATAGTGATATGGAGAATGCTGGTATTTGCTGGGCATCTTCTGTATATAGTGATATGGAGCATGCTGGTATAACCTGGGTATCCCCTGAATATAATTATATATGTACAGCTGATATAAGTTATACATCTCCTGTATATAGTCATATGGAGCATGCTGGTATAACCTGGGTATCTTCTGTGTATAATTATATATGTACAGCCGGTATAAGTTATACATCTCCTGTATATAGTGATATGGACCATGCTGGTATAACCTGGGTATCTCCTGTATATAATTATATATGTATAGCTGGTATAAGTTATACATCTCCCTGTATATAATAATATGGAGCATGCTGGTATAACCTCGGTTTCTCCTGTATATAATTATATATGTACAGCTGTTATAAGTTATACATCTCCTGTATATAGTCATATGGAGCATGCTGGTATAACCTGGGTATCTTCTGTATATAATTATATATGTAAAGCTGGTATAGGATATACAACTCCTGTATATAGTGATATGGAGCATACTGGTATAACCTGGGTATCTCCTGTATATAATTTTTAATGTACAGCTGGTATAAGTTATACATCTCCCTGTATATAATAATATGGAGCATGCTGGTATAACCTGGGTATCTCCTGTATATAATTATATATGTACAGCTGTTATAAGTTATACATCTCCTGTATATAGTCATATGGAGCATGCTGGTATAACCTGGGATCTCCTGTATATAATTATATATGTACAGGTCGTATAAGTTGAACATGTCCTGTATATAGTGATATGCAGCATGCTGGTATTACCTGGGTATCTTCTGTATATAATTATATATGTACAGCTAGTAAAAGTTATGCATCTCCTGTATATAGCGATATGGAGCATGCTGGTATAACCTGGGTACCTCCATATATAAGTATGCATGTATAGCTGGTATAAGTTATATATCTCCCTGTATACAGTAATATGGAGCATACTGGTATAACCTGGGTATCTCCTGTATATAATTATATATGTACAGCTGGTATAAGTTATACATCTCCTGTATACAGTGATATGGAGCATGCTGGTATAACCTGGGTATCTCCTGTATATAATTATATATGTACAGCTGGTATAAGTTATACATCTCCCTGTATATAGTAATAAGAATCATGCTGGTGTAACCTTTGTATCTCCTGTATATAATTATATATGTACAGCTGGTATAAGTTATACATCTCCTATATATAGTGATATGAACCATGCTGGTATAACCTGGGCATCTCCCATATATAATTATATATGTACAGCTGGTATAAGTTATACATCCTGTATATAGTGATATGGAGCATGCTGTTAACCTGGGTATCTCCTGTATATAATTATATATGTAAAGCTGGCATAAGCTATACATCTCCTGTATATAGTGATATGGAGCATGCTGGTATAACCTGGGTATCTCCTGTATATAATTATATATGTACAGCTGGTATAAGTTATACATCCTGTATATAGTGACATGGAGCATGCTGGTATAACCTGGGTATCTTCTGTATATAATTATGTATGTACAGCTGGGATAATTTATACATCCTGTATATAGGGATATGGAGCATGCTGGTGTAACCAGGGGATTACCTGTATATAATTATATATGTACAGTTGGTATAAGTTATACATCTCCTGTATATAGTGATATGAAGCATGCTGGTATAACCTGGGGATCACCTGTATATAATTATGTATGTACAGTTGGTATAAGTTATACATCTCCTGTATATAGTGATATGAAGCATGCTGGTATAACCTGGGTATCTCCTGCATATAATTATATATGTACAGCTGGTATAAGTTATACATCCCCTGTATATAGTGATATAGACCATGCTGGTATAACCTGGGCATCTCCCATATATAATTATATATGTACAGCTGGTATAAGTTATACATCTCCTGTATATAGTAATATGGAGCATGCTGGTATAACCTGGGTATCTCCTGTATGTAATTATATATGTACAGCTGGTATAAGTTATACATCTCCTGTATATAGTGATATGGAGCATGCTGGTATAACCAGGGTATCTCCTGCATATAATTATAGATGTACAGCTGGTATAAGTTATACATCCCCTGTATATAGTGATATAGGCCATGCTGGTATATCCTGGGTATCTCCTGTATGTAATTATATATATACAGCTGGTATAAGTTATACATCCCCTGTATATAGTGAAATGGAGCATGCTGGTATAACGATGGGGATCACCTGTATAAAATTATGTATGTACAGTTGGTATAAATTATACATCTCCGGTGTATAGTAATATGGAGCATGCTGGTATAACCTGGGTATCTCCTGTATATAATTATTTATGTCTTGTTTGGTGCCGCTCTGCCCCCATCTGGTGAGTCTGGTGGGGGCATGTCACCAGGTGTAGAGCTGACAACGGGGTCTAGTAGTGGAATGTCACCAGGTTTAGAGTTGACAATGGGATTTAGTGGGTGGGATGTCACCAGGTGTAGAGCTGACAACGCGGTCTGGTGGGGGGATGTCACCATGTGTAGAGCTGACAACAGGGTCTGGTGGGGGGATGTCACCATGTGTAGAGCTGACAACGGGGTCAGGTGCTGGGATGTCACCAGGTGTAGAGCTGACAACGCGGTCTGGTGGGGGGATGTCACCAGGTGTAGAGCTGACAACGCAGTATGGTGGGGGGATGTCACCAGGTGTAGATTTGACAACGGGGTCTGGTGGTGGGATGTCACCAGTTGTAGAGCTGACAACGGGGTCTTGTGGGGGAATGTCACTAGGTGTAGAGCTGACAACGCGGTCTGGTGGTGGGATGTCACCTGGTGTATAGCTGATAACGGGGTCTGGTGGTGGGATGTCACCAGGTGTAGAGCTGACAACGGGGTCAGGTGCTGGGATGTCACCAGGTGTAGAGCTGACAACGCGGTCTGGTGGGGGGATGTCACCATGTGTAGAGCTGACAACAGGGTCTGCTGGGGGATGTCACCATGTGTAGAGCTGACAACGGGGTCAGGTTCTGGGATGTCACCATGTGTAGAGCTGACAACGGGGTCTGGTGGTGGGATGTCACCAGGTGTAGAGCTGACAACGCGGTCTTGTGGTGGGATGTCACCAGGTGTAGAGCTGACTGCGGGGTCTGGTGGTGGGATGTCACCATGTGTAGAGCTGACAACGCGGTCTGGTGGGGGGATGTCACCAGGTGTAGAGCTGATAACGGGGTCTGGTGGTGGGATGTCACCAGGTGTAGAGCTGACAACGCGGTCTTGTGGTGGGATGTCACCAGGTGTAGAGCTGACTGCGGGGTCTGGTGGGGGGATGTCACTATGTGTAGAGCTGACAACGCGGTCTGGTGGGGGGATGTCAACAGGTGTAGAGCTGACAACGCGGTCTGGTGGGGGGATGTCAACAGGTGTAGAGCTGACAACGCAGTCTGGTGGGGGGATGTCACCAGGTGTAGATCTGACAACGGGGTCTGGTGGTGGGATGTCACCAGTTGTACAGCTGACAACGGGGTCTGGTGGGGGAATGTCACCAGGTGTAGAGCTGACAATGGGGTCTGGTGGGGGGATGTCACCTGGTGTATAGCTGACAATGGGGTCTGGTGGTGGGATGTCACCAGGTGTAGAGCTGACAACGGGGTCAGGTGCTGGGATGTCACCAGGTGTAGAGCTCACAACGGGGTCTGGTGGTGGGATGTCACCTGGTGTATAGCTGACAACGGGGTCTGGTGGTGGGATGTCACCAGGTGTAGAGCTGACAATGGGGTCTGGTGGGGGGATGTCACCTGGTGTATAGCTGACAACGGGGTCTGGTGGTGGGATGTCACCAGGTGTAGAGCTGACAACGGGGTCAGGTGCTGGGATGTCACCAGGTGTAGAGCTGACAACGGGGTCTGGTGGTGGGATGTCACCTGGTGTATAGCTGACAATGGGGTCTGGTGGTGGGATGTCACCAGGTGTAGAGCTGACAACGGGGTCAGGTGCTAGGATGTCACCAGGTGTAGAGCTGACAACGCGGTCTGGTGGGGGGGATGTCACCATGTGTAGAGCTGACAACAGGGTCTGCTGGGGGGATGTCACCATGTGTAGAGCTGACAACGGGGTCAGGTTCTGGGATGTCACCAGGTGTAGAGCTGACAACGCGTTCTGGTGGGGTGATGTCACCATGTGTAGAGCTGATAACGGGGTCTGGTGGTGGGATGTCACCAGGTGTAGAGCTGACAACGCGGTCTGGTGGTGGAATGTCACGAGGTGTAGAGCTGACAACGCGGTCTGGTGGGGGAATGTCACCATGTGTAGAGCTGACAGCGCGGTCTGGTGGGGGGATGTCACCAGTTGTAGAGCTGACAACACGTTCTGGTGGTGGGATGTCACCAGTTGTAGAGCTGACAACGCGGTCTGGTGGGGGGATGTCACCATGTGTAGAGCTGACAACAGGGTCTGCTGGGGGGATGTCACCATGTGTAGAGCTGACAACGGGGTCAGGCGCTGGGATGTCACCAGGTGTAGAGCTGACAACACGGTCTGGTGGTGGGATGTCACCAGGTGTATAGCTGAGAATGGGGTCTGGTGGGGTGATGTCACCATGTGTAGAGCTGACAACAGGGTCTGGTGGCGGGATGTCATTTGGTGTAGAGCTGACAACGCGATCTGGTTGGCGAATGTCACCAGGTGCATAGCTGACAATGAGGTCTGGTGGTGGGATGTCACCAGGTGTAGAGCTGACAATGGGGTCAGGTGCTGGGATGTCACTAGGTGTAGAGCTGACAACGCGGTCTGGTGGGGTGATGTCACCATGTGTAGAGCTGATAACGGGGTCTGGTGGTGGAATGTCACCAGCTGTAGAGCTGACAACGGTTTCTGGTGGAGGGATGTCACCAGGTGTATAGCTGACAACGCGGTCTGGTGGTGGGATGTCACCAGGTGTAAAGCTGACAACGGGGTCTGGTGGTGGGATGTCACCAGGTGTAAAGCTGACAACGGGGTCTGGTGGTGGGGGGAGGTCACCATATGTAGAGCTGACAACAGGTTCTGGAGGGGGGATGTCACCATGTGTAGAGCTGACAACAGGGTCTGGTGGGGGGATGTCACCATGTGTAGAGCTGACCACCAGACCCCGTTGTCAGCTCTACACCTGGTGACATCCCACCACCAGACCCTGTTATCAGCTATACACCTGGTGACATTCCCCCACTAGACCCCGTTGTCAGCTCTACACCTGTTGACATCACTCCACCAGACCCTGTTGTCAGCTCTACACATGGTGACATCCCCCCACCAGACCGTGTTGTCAGCTCTACACCTGGTGACATCCCACCACCAGACCGCGTTGTCAGCTCAACATCTGGTGACATCCCAGCACCTGACTCCGTTGTCAGCTCTACACATGGTTACATCCCCCCACCAGACCCTTTTGTCAGCTCTACACATGGTGACATCCCCCCACCAGACCGCGTTGTCAGCTCTACACCTGGTGACATCCCAGCACCTGACCCCGTTGTCAGCTCTACACCTGGTGACATCCCAGCACCTGACCCCGTTGTCAGCTATACACCTGGTGACATCCCCCCACCAGACCCCATTGTCAGCTCTACAACTGGTGACAACCCACCACCAGACCCCGTTGTCAGCTCTACACCTGGTGACATATCCGCGCCAGACTATGTTGTCAACTCTATACCTGATGACATCCCAACCCACAGCAGACCTCATTGTCAGCTCTACACCTGGTGACATCTCACCACCAGACCCTGTTGTCAGCTCTACACATGGTGACATCCCAGCACCAGACCGCGTTGTCAGCTCTACACATGGTGACATCCCCCCAACAGACCATGTTGTCAGCTCTACACATGGTGACATCCCCCCTCCAGACCCTGTTGTCAGCTCTACACATGGTGACATCCCCCCACCACCAGACCCCGTTGTCAGCTATACACCTGGTGACATCCCCCCACCAGACCCCGTTGTCAGCTCTACACCTGGTGACATCCCCCCAGCAGACCCCATTGTCAGCTCTACACCTGGTGACAACCCACCACCAGACCGCGTTGTCAGCTCTACACCTGGTGACATCCCAGCACCTGACCCCGTTGTCAGCTCTACACCTGGTGACATCCCACCACCAGACCCCGTTGTCAGCTATACACCAGGTGACATCCCCCCACCAGACCCCGTTGTCAGCTCTACACCTGGTGACATCTCACCACCAGACCCTGTTGTCAGCTCTACACATGGTGACATCCCAGCACCAGACTGCGTTTTCAGCTCTACACATGGTGACATCCCCCCACCAGACCATGTTGTCAGCTCTACACATGGTGACATCCCCCCTCCAGACGCTGTTGTCAGCTCTACACCTGGTGACATCCCCCCACCAGACCCCGTTGTCAGCTCTACACCTGGTGACATCCCCCACCAAACTGCGTTGTCAGCTCTATATCTGGTGACATCCCCCCCACCAGACCCGGTTGTCAGCTCTACACCTGGTGACATCCCAGCACCTGACCCCGTTGTCAGCTCTAAAATTGGTGACATCCCCCCACCAGACCCGGTTGTCAGCTCTACACATGGTGACATCCCACCACCAGACCGCGTTGTCAGCTCTGCACCTAGTGACATCCCTGCACCTGACCCCGTTGTCAACTCTACACCTAGGGGCATCTCCCCACCTGATCCCGTTGTCAGCTCTATACCTGGTGACATCCCACCCCACACCAGACCTCGTTGTCAGCTCTACAGCTGGTGACATCTCACCACCAGACCCTGTTGTCAGCTCTACACATGGTGACATCCCCCACCAGACCCTGTTGTCAGCTCTACACCTGGTGACATCCCCCACCAGACCCTGTTGTCAGCTCTACACATGGTGACATCCCCCTACTAGACCCATGTGTAGAGCTGACAACCGGGTCTGGTGGGGGGATGTCACCAGATGTAGAGCTGACAGCGGGGTCTGGTGGGGGGATGTCACCAACCAATCAGTATGGGATATTACAGCTTCTGGACCTTCAAGAGTCCACCGTTGGCCATGGTATTGGAAGATGGAAGCCATGCGGTGTGTGGAGTTCTGCCACGTAAGTGAGACCTTGTAAACTGACAGAACGTGGACAACGAAGCCTTGTAGGAGCTGTGAAGACATCAACACATTTTTGTGGGATGCATATAATTTCATGGCACCATTTTGGAAGAAATGCAATGTGGGGAAAAACTTTCATTAATGTTTTCCTGTTGGGGGTCAGAATGGAAAAAAATGCAATTCTGCAAATCTTGCATCTTATGTTATTTTTGACAGCGTCCCCTACGTGGTATTAATGACACTAAATTTTATTCTGTGGTTCCGTACAATTACGACGCATTGAAGGTCATATACTTGTAATGTTTTATAACTTTTGTAATGAAGCTACTTTAAGTAAAAAATATACTGAGCGCCACTTTATTAGACCCCCATATTAGACCCCCACATTAGACCCACTTTATTAGACCCACTTTATTAGACCCCCATCCAGTGTTGTTGGACCTCCTTCGGCATTCGGAACCACAGAAATTCATTGTGTCCATCCATCCAAAGTTATGAGAGGACCGCGGGTGCGCCAAAAAACCTTTCCCTGACCATTACTGCCCCTCCACCAGTCTGACAGGAAGGGGTCATTGACTCCGACTGCCCACCAGCACGGTGCAACAGGCGCAGAACAGGAAGCCAGTTATGACCTTTTACAGCAATCGCCATGCGGGTTAAGTATCACGATCGGGTCACTGCGGGCGATGAGACCTTCGTCTGATGCTTCCATTACAAGATGTAACAAAGTCTTTCCATTTTTTGCACAAAATCTACTTTGTGAAATCCTCCTGTGTCTCCGGATAATCCGCCTGATTCCTCCTCATCAGGGACCTTTCTAGCTCATTTTGCCCATTTGAATCAATCAGAGAACACGTATGAAGGTTAAATCAGGAGGACTTGGTGGAGTTGCTGCGTCCTCCGTGAGACTCGATGCTGCTCTCATCCGTCGCTCTTCAGTAAATGTCCAGGAAATTATCCCTCTACAAGAATGCTTGCGAGCGAAGTCTAATTACCGTGTGCCGCCTCTACAGAAAACGCACGGAACAATAGCGCTGGGAAGATTTGATATTCATTAGCAGAGCGCGGGCTCGGGATCGCGGCGCATGAACGATACATTTGCTTAAATGTAACATACTTTGTGTTTTCATTACAGTCTAAACGGCGGCGCTGGTCGGCGTCCTCTGCGCGGAGAGCGGCACCGGGGGCATGAATGGGCTGGTGGATGCAGGACTCGCTGGGCATTGTAGCGGTAATGGCTTGTTGCTGCTCTTTCCTGTCGGTGAAAGTAATATTGTCTCTTGAATAGAAGCTTCAGCTTTTTGTTTTCAAGTTTGTATATTCAGGCAGATAAAAACCGCATCAATTAAATGTTTCTATCCGAGCGGAGCGCAGTAATTATTAGTCGGGGAGTCTCGGGGGAAAATTGTAGGTTAGGAAACAAACGGACGCTTGAGCTGCGACTGCGAAATGTCAGGACGCCGCTAACCGCAGTTTAAGTCTTACAAGTCTTTGGACTCTTTTATTCAATAGAAGGCAGAAGGTTCATGGCGGATCTATGAGCGATACAGACTCCATGTGCCGCCACATGGTGCTATGTGTACACCGTACTGCAGGTCTGTTCTCTGCGGGAGTAGTGCGTCTAAGGGAGAAGAGCTCGAGAATTCTCATCTATCTATCTATCTATCTATCTGCTATCTATCTATCTATCTATCTATCTATCTATCTATCTATCTATCTCATATCTATCTATCTATCTATCTATCTATCTATCTATCTATCTATCTATCTTTCTCCTATCTATCTATCTATCTATCTATCTATCTATCTATCTATCTATCTATCTATCTATCTCATATCTATCTATCTATCTATCTATCTATCTATCTATCTATCTATCTCCTATCTATCTATCTATCTATCTATCTATCTATCTCCTATCTATCTATCTATCTATCTATCTATCTATATATCTATCACATATCTATCTATCTATCTAAAATCTATCTATCTCATATCTATCTATCACATATCTATCTATCTATCTATCTATCTATCTATCTATCTATCTATCTATCTATCTTCTATCTATCTATAATATATCTATCTATCTATCTGTCCCATATCTATCTATCTATCTATCTCATATCTATCTATCTATCTATCTCCTATCTATCTATCTATCTATCTATCTCCTATCTGTCTCTCTATCTATCTCATATTTATCTATCTATCTATCTCATATTTATCTATCTATCTATCTATCTCATATCTATCTATCTATCTATCTATCTATCTATCTATCTATCTATCTATCTATCTATCTCATATCTATCTATCTATCTATCTATCTATCTGTCCCATATCTATCTATCTATCTATCTCATATCTATCTATCTGTATATCTATCTCATTATCTATCTATCTCATATCTATCTATCTCATTATCTATATATCTATCTATCTCATATCTATCTATCTATCTATCTATCTATCTATCTATCTATCTATCTATCTTCTATCTCCTATCTATCTATAATATATCTATCTATCTATCTCCTATCTATCTATCTCATATCTATCTAATATCTATCTATCTATCTCATATCTATCTATCTAATATCTATCTATCTCATATCTATCTATCAATCTCCTATCTATCTAATATCTATCTAATATCTATCTATCTATCTCATATCTATCTATCAATCTCCTATCTATCTATCTATCTATCTATCTATCTATCAATCTCCTATCTATCTATCTATCTATCTATCTATCTATCTATCTATCTATCTCCTATCTATCTCCTATCTATCTCCTATCTATCTATCTATCTATCTATCTATCTATCTATCTATCTATCGATACAGCGATACAAACTCCATGTGCCGCCAAATGGTGCTATGTGTACACCGTACTACAGGTCTGTTCTCTGCTAGAGCAGTGCTTCTAAGGGAGAATAGCTCGAGAATTCTCATCTATCTATCTATCTATCTCCTATCTTTCTATCTATCTATCTATCTATCTCCTATCTATCTATCTATCTATCTATCTCTTTCTATCTCATATCTATCTATCTATCTATCTATCTATCTATCTATCTCCTATCTATCTATCTATCTATCTATCTATCACATATCTATCTATCTATCTAAAATCTATCTATCTCATATCTATCTATCACATATCTATCTATCTATCTATCTATCTATCTATCTATCTATCTATCTATCGATACAGCGATACAAACTCCATGTGCCGCCATATGGTGCTATGTTTACACCGTACTACAGGTCTGTTCTCTGCTGGAGCAGTGCTTCTAAGAGAGAATAGCTCGAGAATTCTCATCTATCTATCTATCTGCTATCTATCTCATATCTATCTCATATCTATCTATCTATCTATCTATCTATCTATCTATCTATCTATCTATCTCTCTCATATCTATCTATCTATCTATCTATCTATCTATCTATATTCTATCTATCTACCTATCTTCTATTTATCTATCTATCTATCTATCTATCTATCTACCTCATATCTATCTATCTATCTTCTATCTATCTATAATATATCTATCTATCTATCTGTCCCATATCTATCTATCTATCTCATATCTATCTATCTATCTATCTATCTATCTATCTATCTCCTATCTATCTATCTATCTATCTATCTATCTCATATTTATCTATCTATCTATCTCATATTTATCTATCTATCTATCTATCTATCTCATATCTATCTATCTATCTATCTATCTCATATCTATCTATCTATCTATCTATCTATCTATCTATCTATCTATCTATCTATCTATCTATCTATCTGTCCCATATCTATCTATCTATCTATCTATCTATCTATCTATCTATCTCATATCTATCTATCTGTATATCTATCTCATTATCTATCTATCTCATATCTATCTATCTCATTATCTATATATCTATCTATCTCATATCTATCTATCTATCTATCTATCTATCTATCTATCTATCTATCTATCTTCTATCTCCTATCTATCTATAATATATCTATCTATCTATCTCCTATCTATCTATCTCATATCTATCTAATATCTATCTATCTATCTATCTATCTCATATCTATCTATCTAATATTTATCTATCTCATATCTATCTATCAATCTCCTATCTATCTAATATCTATCTAATATCTATCTATCTATCTCATATCTATCTATCAATCTCCTATCTATCTATCTATCTATCTATCTATCTATCTATCTATCTATCTATCTCCTATCTATCTATCTATCTATCTATCTATCTATCTATCTATCTATCTATCTATCTATCTCATATCTATCTCCTATCTATCTCCTATCTATCTCCTATCTATCTATCTATCTATCTATCTATCTATCTATCTATCTATCGATACAGCGATACAAACTCCATGTGCCGCCAAATGGTGCTATGTGTACACCGTACTACAGGTCTGTTCTCTGCTAGAGCAGTGCTTCTAAGGGAGAATAGCTCGAGAATTCTCATCTATCTATCTATCTATCTATCTCCTATCTTTCTATCTATCTATCTATCTATCTATCTATCTATCTATCTATCTATCTATCTATCTCTCATATCTATCTATCTCCTATCTACCTCATATCTATCCATCTATATATCTCATATCTATCTAATATCTATCTAACTCATATCTATCTATCAATCTCATTACTACCTATCTACATATTATCTATCTATCATCTATCTATCTATCTATCAATCTATCTCATATCCATCTATCTCATATTTATCTATCTATCTATCTGTTATCTATCTCATATCTATCTATCTCTTATCTATCTCATATCTATCTCCTATCTGTCTATCTATCTATCTATCTATCTATCTATCTATCTATCTATCTATCTCATATCTATCTAATATCTATCTATCTATCTCATATCTATTTATCTAATATCTATCTATCTCATATCTATCTATCTAATATCTATCTATCTATCTATCTATCTATCTATCTATCTCATATCTATCTATCTATCTATCTATCTATCTATCTATCTATCTATCTATCTCCTATCTATTTATCTCATATCTATCTATCTATCTATCTATCTATCTCATATCTATCTATCTATCTATCTATCTATCTATCTATCTATCTATCTCATATCCATCTATCTCATATTTATCTATCTCATATCTATCTATCTATCTTCTATTTATCTATCTATCAATTATCTATCTATCTATCTATCTATCTATCTCTCTCATATTTATCTATCTCCTATCTATCTATCTATCTATCTATCTATCTATCTATTTATCTATCTATCTCATATCTATCTATCTAATATCTATCCCATATCTATCTATCTATCTATCTATCTATCTATCTATCTATCTATCTATCTCATATCCATTTATCTCATATTTATCTATCTAATATCTATCTATCTATCTTCTATCTATCTATCTCTCCTATCTATCTATCTATCTATCTATCTATCTCCTATCTATCTAATATCTATCTTTCTATCTATCTAATATCTATCTATCTGATATCTATCTATCTCCTATCTATCTCCTATCTATCTCCTATCTATCTCCTATCTATCTCCTATCTATCTATCTCCTATCTATCTATCTCCTATCTATCTATCTATCTATCTATCTATCTATCTATCTATCTATCTATCTATCTATCTATCGATACAGTGATACAAACCCCATGTGCTGCCAAATGGTGCTATGTGTACACCATACTACAGGTCTGTTCTCTGCTAGAGCAGTGCTTCTAAGGGAGAATAGCTCGAGAATTCTCATCTATCTATCTCCTATCTTTCTATCTATCCATATATCTCATATCTATCTCCTATCTATCTATCTATCTCTCATATCTATCTATCTATATATCTCATATCTAATATCTATCTATCTCATATCTATCTATCAATCTCATTACTACCTATCATCTATCTATCATCTATCTATCGATCTATCTCCTATCTATCTATCTATCTCATATCCATCTATCTATCCGTCTATCTATCTTTCTATCTATCTCATATCTATCTATCAATCTCATTACTACCTATCATCTATCTATCATCTATCTCTCATATCTATCTATCGCATATCCATCTATCTCATATTTATCTATCTAATATCTATCTATCTCCTATCTATCTATCTATTTATCTATCTATCTATCTATCTCATATCTATCTATCTATCTATCTATCTATCTATCTATCTATCTATCTATCCGTCTATCTATCTTTCTATCTATCTCATATCAATCTCTCTCCTATCTATCTATCTATCTATCTATCTATCTATCTATCTATTAATCAATCATCTATCTATTAGAGATGAGCGAGCACCAAAATGCTCGGGTGCTCGTTACTCAGGACGAAATTTTCGCGATGCTCGAGGGTTCGTTTCGAGTAACGAACCCCATTGAAGTCAATGGGCGACCCGAGCATTTTTGTATTTCGCCGATGCTCGCTAAGGTTTTCATTTGTGAAAATCGGGGCAATTCAAGAAAGTGATGGGAACGACACAGCAACAGATAGGGCAGGCGAGGGGCTACATGTTGGGCTGCATCTCAAGTTCACAGGTCCCACTATTAAGCCACAATAGCAGCAAGAGTGCCCCCCCCCCCCCCCCACTGTCAGCATAAAGATCGTTCTCCTCTGCCATACCTGTAACAGCTGTGGCAGAGAAGAACGATGTTTGCCCATTGAATTCAATGGAGCCAGCAATACAGCAGGTTCCACTGAAAGCAATGGGCTGCCGGCGTGCGCGGGATGAATTGTCGGGAAGGGCTTAAATATAGAAGCCCTTCCCTGCAATTCATCCAGAAATGTGTAAAAATAAAAAAAATATACCGTATATACCGGCGTATAAGGCGACGGGACATATAAGACGACCCCCCCAACTGTCACCTTATACGCCGGGAATACAGCGGAGCAAAGAATAAAAATCATTACTCACTTCCCCCGGCGTTCTGCGGCGCTGCTGCAGGATGTCGCTCCCTCCTGGTCCCCGGCAGAGCATTGCTTTCTGGACGCAGGGCTTGAAATCCCCGCCTCCAGAAAACACACGTGCCTTCAGCCAATCACAGCCAATGACAATGATGTCATTGAATGGCTGTGATTGGCTGACGGCGTGTGTTAGCTAATCACAGTAGCTTTCTGGAGGCGGGGATTTCAAGCCCTGCATCCAGAAAGCAATGCTCTGCCAGGGACCAGGAGGGAGCGACAGCCTGCAGCAGCGCCGCAGAACGCCGGGGGAGGTGAGTAATGATTTATTTTTTTTTGACACTTTCTTTTTTTTGTATTACCGGCGTATAAGACGACCCCCGACTTCAGAGCAGATTTTTCGGGGTTCAAAAGTCGTCTTATACGCCAGTATATACGGTATATACTTACCTTGTCCCGGCAGACGGAGTTCAGCGCGGCCGGCCTACAGTGGGTGTGAAGGGGGTGTGAGTTAGACCTGCCCCCTGATTGGCTCAGCGCTGAGTCTGACTCACACCCCCTTCACACCCACTGTTGGCCGCTGCGGCTGAACTCCGTCTGCCGGGACAAGGTAAGTATATATATATATATATATATATATATATATATATATATATATATATATATATATTTATTGTAACACATTTCTGGATGAATTGCAGGGAAGGGTTTATATATTTAAGCCCTTCCCGACAATTCATCCTGCGTTCGCCGGCAGCCCATTGCTTTCAGTGGAACCTGCTGTATTGCCGGCTCCATTGAATTCAATGGGCAAACATTGTTCTTCTCTGC